>NW_026262593.1:48225584-48836697 GCF_021869535.1 Mytilus californianus
TGCACGAGCCCTGTAGTCTCTGTCAAATGGTCTTCAATGACTGATTAAAACTTTTGTTTATAAATGAAATGAATTATGATTCTTTGTAACTGTACCTCCATGTAAGCACTGTAAACTATACATTAGTAAGAACTGAGAATGATCATGATATTTGCTAATGTCACTGTACATGTGGAAAAATGAAAAAAATATGTCTGTTGCTCAAACAAGAAAGAAACCCTGGACTTTTAGCAGAAAGCTTAAATCACATATCTTAGGCACAGTTTCTATAAAAAGAAGGTTGCACCATACATATTCATGTATAAATCTATCATCTGAATTTTTTATTTTTCAATTTAAAAAAAAAAATCCTAGAATTGACATTTTCTTGCAATTCAATAGATATATGTGCCAAGAAGCTTTAACATTTAATAAATTAAACATTGGAAAAGCAACTTAGTTAGAAAGCAAGCCAGTTTTTGAGAAACAAGCTTTCAATTAAAAATAAAGCTGCTCTAGGTTTGTTGCATTTATAAACATGAAAATATTACCAAAGCTATTTTGATCAATTGTTTATAGTCACTTTAAGTTTGGTCTCACAATGAAAGAATGTTTGGCAACATCAGAACAGTGAAATTTAACCAATATAGCTAAATTCATCCTTTGGAAGACCTAATTTTGGTCAGAATAGACAAAAAAATAAAAACAGGGGGTTTGTCTTAACAAAAACATAATTTTCAAGCTAGTCATACAAAATCCTACACATTTTGAAATATACTTTATTGGTGTAATCAAAAACTGAAATCACTTTTTATCAAAGACTGAAACAAATAATTTTCGATATAAAGATATGTTGGTGCTTTAAAATGGTCATGCTTCCATATTCTTTTCCTGTCACCAAGAGAAAAGCTGATCCTATCATTTCCTAATCAAGCCATTCCCAAATTCAGTTTTCTTGGAAAGTAGAAGCAATTTCCTAGGCCAAAACACCTTGTAAAATGCATTAATAATTTCTTAAAGAGTTCAAATTAGGGTCACCAATGTTAGCATGCAAGAAGTGCAAAATCTCAATTTAGTATGTGAACATTAACATTAACAACTTTAAACATACATGATAAAAGATTGAAATAATGTTATGTCAAATCAATACAAATATTTCTAGGTCAAAATCCACTAAAAGTAAATCTTGCATCTAAAACTCATATTTTAAGAACAGAAAACTGGAGTATAAAAATAAATGGACACAAGTCATGCAACAATTATGGAAAAAAAAAACATAATGCAAATTAATTCCAAAAGACAATTGTTTGTCTGTCTTTGCTTGCTGTGTCAGTTTGCCATTTAAGAAAAAAAAGGCAAATTTACTGTTTGTACACATTTAAAGCCGACATTCAGCTATTGGCTAAAAGTATTTTGATTTCATTTTATTGCTGTTACAGACTAAGAATGCTATTTTGTTCACATGAAATACACACAAAAATGAAACAGTATTTTAACTAAGGGAAAGAATGGGTACAGTATGGGTACAGAAACTAAGGGTATATGTACTTTGCCTTGTAAATTAGCAAAAACAATAAATGGTTCACAATTACTTTTTGTTTGCAGAAAATATTGACAAAAAATTAACAAAAAGTATATAATAGTTGTATGTTATGAGAATCCATCTATTACCAAAAAAAAAAAAAAATTTGAAGAGCAATGCACTCTACATGATTTCAGACACATAGTGTCCACAAAACATTATTTTTCTAATTTTTCAATGCTTACAAATAAAATTATGATATATTAGTAATTTCTGTGAAAAATATATAAATCTCATGAGATCATTTGCATGACAAATTTTACAAGTCCTTGTTTCTATGTTCAATATTAAAATATAAACAACAGAAAGAATTTTTTCAAAATATTCACATACATTTAACATGAGAAATTTCATTCCAAACTTAAGTGGATTATTTTTACTGAGAATAAATTCAAGATTTCAAAGGCCAAACCCTTTTTTAAGGGTTTTATTTTCGTTTCTTTATTGTCCCCATGAGATGAGATTTGTGTGGGAGAAAATTTTTTCCTAATCGCGTTAATCACGAAATTGAGCGATAAATAACCCCTCTGTGAAAATTTCCCACTTTGCAGAATGAAATAGATGTCCAATTAACATCAGCAAATTTGCCTCTATAGATTAGGAAAATGATGATCATGAAATAATGTGCATGTATATATATATATATGTAAACATGGTAAAAGTGACGAGACATAAATCATATGATATAATTACAAAAATGAATTACAACAATGCTGAAGATAAAACTACAATAGACAGAGAGAGTATATCATGCAAGATGTGTTAATATGCAATTTTAAATAAATCTTCCTTTTTTTCATTCTGTAATTTCACTACCAAATCATGCAGATCTACCACGAAACAAAAGCAAATCCAGGAAAAGGAATGGCAAAACTTGACAATCACTTTTAATCTGGAATCACTACTCATTTTTTTTTTGTCATAAATTTTATGATTTTAGTTTTAAAATACAACAATGAAAAAACATATACAAAGAATATACTTACAACCCGTTACTGAATGCAAGAGAGAGAATAAATAAATGAAATGGATATCACCTCTTCAATATCTTAGTATAACTATAAGGTGCAACCATCTTTTTTCACTGATGTCACTTTTAACGGTTTTACTGGAAAACCTGTGAGCATCGATGGCTAAAAATATCATACTTACACATATCCATTTTACAGATATATATGGCAAAGTGACTGTATTCTATGTCACACCCAAAAATATGATTTGCACCAAAAAATGTAACTAAAGGTGCACAGTTGTACTACACAATGAATGCAAGAAAGAATCTATCAATATTTTACTGAAACATGTCACTGGTAATGGTAACAGAGATGTCTACCCCTTTCACAGAAATTTTAAATGAAATCCAGTAAATGATTAAGAAGAGAACATTCAGACAGTTAATCAGGGAATGTATTTACCATGTTGGTATTTTGGAAAATTTTGGTATTCTAAAGGGCAAATATTTTATGACAATATCATACAATTGTATATCAGAGAGCCATTATTTCAAATCACCAAAAATTACTGTTTTACTCAATACATGAAAGAGTTAATTTTTAAAAAGAACCACTGCAAGTGTGCACTTTACACTTGGGAGGGTTGTAAGGATGAAATAACTCATCTTTATTGACGTCATTCACTTGGTTTAAGCTTCTGCGCTATTTTTTATTCTATTTTTATCAAGATTTCATGGATAGTTTATTGCATGTCAGGTCTGCTAACCAATCAAACTCTATAACACAACAACTTTATTGCAAAATATTTGTAGGTTGCCAATTGCATATTTAAAAAAAAAAAAAATTCTATTATTTTTCCTGTCAGTATGACTAATCCTGACCTATTATATATGTATTGTCAATGTGAAGCGCACACGTTTCCTTGTCAACTGCTTCCCAAGGTTTAAATTGATGAATAGTATGACTTGTATGTGAATATGTGTTTATAGGACACAATGCCCAGCTCATACTATCATGTTTCAACAGAATCTGGGTCAGAACCCTAATTTGCTGTTGTATTAGAAAAAAGTTCACATCATAATGTAATGTGTACTAAGTTTTAGGTTGGAATGAACATAACTTCACATAGAAATTTAACCAGAGTTTACCGAGGTCTCAATTTTATCAACACCTCGGTATTTTATGCCTAGTAAGCGAAAGTATAATGATTATTTTTAGAATAATTTCCAAAATACCAGAAAGACTTTAAAGAATATTTTCATTTATAATAAAGTAAATGCTCCTTAAAATGTTTATTTTGTGACAATCTGGAAATAGAAATTAGGGTAAACAAGATGGATGACTCGGTCGCCTGCCGAGACAGACTAGGGCGGTTTACCAAACAAACTACACCGATTGACTAATGTAAAATGTATTTAAAATATATGACATTTTTTTATAGCAACATTGTATCAATAAATAATTATTTGTCACAGCTGTTCAAAGTTGTCTCAGCCAGACAATAACTTCGTACACTATTTCCTCTGCTACATTGTCTATACACTGGTTGATCAATATTATAAACATGATGAATGTATAAACTATTGCAAATGTAGAAATCAGACTTTTGAGGACCTGCTGGCACAATGCAGATAATAGCATTGATATTGATTTCTCTCTTCATTGCTTGCTGCATGTGTATAAATTTCATTGGAGCTCCACCTAAACATAAATTCTGTATGCTGAAGTGAAATCAAATATTTCTGGCAATAACCATCCCCTATTTATCTGTGAAAAGAGCTATACATGTATTTTTGTTGGCAAAGTCCCCATTCAATACACTGTCAATGTACTGCTAAAAAGATATAAACTTTTTCTCAAGATTTTTCCAATGCCATAGCCATTTTATATCCTATTTTGTAATCACATTGCTTAATTTGCCTATTTAAGGGAAACTCATATACTCTCTCCAACATTATACAGAGCCCTGAAAATATTTTTATAACATTTAATTAGCAGTCATAATTCAAAGAAATTGATTTTCCTGGTTTTCTCACACCTGTCATTTAAAGAACAATGCTAATTTTTAGGGGTGCAGTCTAAAGTGAATCCATCTTTTCACTTAACGTGCAAATGTGGTGTAAAACTAAAAGACAGACCTCTATAACTTGACTGTCTGTGAAAGTATGAAAGTGTGAAATATTGACAAACGAAAGAATTAAACAATTTGGTCAGACATAAATAATTGATAAATCAGATTTTCCTATCAAGCTTGAAGCCATACAAGCTATATATGATGTGACCAAATGAATCATTGGCCATTTTCAAATAAATGCCTAACTTCACTTTGATTTGTCCAACACAATATCTTGCATTTTAATTTCTAGTATACATTGTCATGACTGTAGGTCATAAATACTAACATTGATTTAAACCATAATACGTTTTAATTTGTATGAACTGTTATGATGACAGAGGGTCATAAAAAAGAGATACATGTATATGAACTAAATGACAGGGTTTTTTTTTTAAATAAAGTTAATCGCTTTTTTTCAAATGAAAAAAGATTTAATCTTACATAAAACAATGTTCTAGAGGAGCAAATTGTCATATGGATTGAAACAGATGTTTGTGAATAAAATTCTACAAATAAAATTCTATAAACCAAATATGCGAATAGTTTTCTTTTTCATTTAATTAGGATCAAAGGTCAACAAATGTTTAAAACATTGAAACATGATTTGAAGGGACATGCATACCTTGCATCTAGGAACTAGCCCAATAACATTTTTGGTGTCAGTATATAAAATTATGGACAAATACATTTTAGCTTAGGCAAAAGCAGTTACACAATATTATATTGTATCTTATTTGGCCTAACACTGAAAGTAGCTATGACCAAGAATGTTCAGGAAATTGTGACCTATGATACAAGGTTTATTGAACTTTTAACATCTACACACCTGGAGTCTGAAGCCCAATGCATGGCATATATTTTAGCGAGATGACCTCGCAGTGTACGTCTTGTGCGCATCTGTATTCTTCCCACTGGGTCGACATTGGCGGTAGCATGTGCAAGTGTGGTGTCTGCTGCTGCTTTTCTGGCTTCCTGAAAGTTAAAAAAAAGTCCATTAGATGTATAGACTCTTATAAATAATGAATGACTGTCTTGTCCTTCCAAATATCTATTTTTTTTTACACCCCCCCCCTACACACACACACAAAAAAAATCCTTGGGTAACTCCAACTTGAGATAACAGTCAAATATTTTATCTGGACAAATTATCATTATCATAAGTCATTGCAAAGAAACAGTTAGCAACTGCCAGCTGTACTTCACCATTTTAATGACCAGCAACCCTTTTCACAAAAAGTCTTAAGAAAAAAATACTTGTAAGTCATACAAATTTCAGTATAACTTACGATTAATTTTAATCCTAAGATTTTTGTGAAAGAGTCACAGATATTTATTATGGAAAATCCTGTTTAAAATATTACATCATGATTTGGACAAGAGATCCTACTTTTTAGTTTACTCTAAAGTGAACTTGTGTGCTTCAAGTAGGTTAAGAACTTCCACTACAAGTCATTTCAATTTCCATGGCATTCTAGAAATTTCTTTATTTCAGCAAGTTCAAAATTTGTCTTTCATTAGACCAAAGGGCAAGTTGTTAAAAGAAGTATTCTTTATTGTGTTTTAGGGATTTCCTTCAATTAACATTTTTGATTTAATCAAGAATCTATGAATTTTATCATAATTTTCTCTGGGAATAAAATAGAAGATTCACTATTTGTCACCATCTTTGTGACAGCATCCTAACGCCTGATCGAGATCCGATAGTAACAGTAATTTTGTCGTCTTCTGCAGATTGCAATCGGCATAATGTCACTGCATTGATCGAGACTATATAATTATAAAATACCATGGAGATATTGATCTAAGTCCTATTTACACTTATACTCAAGTGATCCATATCTCGTCTGTGCCAATAATCTATTCTTTGGAACACATGTTTGACAAATAATTACAATTGCTATAACAATTGAGCGTGAAGATTTCAAACTGCAAAACACCATTTAAACCCAAAACAGAAATTTTTCATAAGTTACAAGATTCATGATATTGATAGTACATAAATCAATGGAGTTGTGATAATGTACAAATATGGATCAAAGACTCAAATGGCTGGGTCGCAAGGAATATTTATCAAGGATTTGCATAGTGCTAAAAATCCTTGATACTGTAAACTGCTAACTAAGTTCAAAAGTTTGGAAAAATGAGAAATTCCTCAAACAATTTCATAATAGACCGTGCACAATGTGCAATGTGTCTTTTGAATTTTCTGGGATTTGAGTAGAAAACTGTAGAAGGAGCTGATCACACAAAATAATTCACCACATTTCCCCTCCCATCTGCCCATCTTCACCACAACACAAGCTGGTTTTGGACATCATCCAACATGGCCAAAAAATTGTCAATTAAAATCATGTCTGTCAGGTGTTGACCCTGTTGATGCTGACTGGCTTTATATTGGGGTCTGGAAAGGGGGGTCTTTGTTTAATTTTGAAGGTCATTTTTTTTCTTTACATTTAAGCTACCCTTTTATTTTATTTTCTTTATTTTTTGGCCATTTTTATCTGTTCCTTTATTCATTTATTTCAAGCATAAATTATTCATCAGATGTGAAGGGCATATGTTTTTTGACACAATTTACAACACTGCATCCCCCTCTTTTCTAATCAGCTGGATTGAAAAAAAAATCCCTCTACATTTTTGTGCCAAGATGCAGGTATGATTTTTATTTGATGAAAAACAATGAATATTTATTGCTAACAGATTTTATCAAATGTATTTTAAATGAATCACATCCGATCAATTTTATTCATGTACATGTAGCAATGAAATTTCTTTTGATATAATATACACTTACCATCTAACATTGTTATTAAAGATTTATTTAATGACCTATTTAAAAACTTGTTAAAATCCTTTTAAGTAGGTATTATAGACACAATGCTGTTCTTTGACACATCCTTATACTTTGTTCTAAGGTTTTCTCCTTTACATTTTTGAGTTATTACAGAGAGCCGGAGAGCTCAAAAAAGGATTCAAACTTCACAAGACAATGATTTTATTTTTTATCTTTGTTGATATGTGAAACTAAATAAAAACTTTAACTTGGCCTTGAGACCATTTAACCTCAAGATTGAACATTGATATGAATCATTCAACCAAGGAGAGACCTTACACAATTTACATGAAATTGTAGCTATACAAGTACTTTGAACATCATAAGTACACGTAAATCATTTAACAAAAACGAGGACTACATGTATGAGGGACTGGATGGATGGTCCTTCTTTTCTGTACTTTTTAAATTTTTTATGCCATTTCCTCTATTCTTTAAACTTTTTTGCCCATTATTCTCAATTCTTTAAATTTTAGCACCTCATTATTCTCTATTCTTTATTTTTTTGGTCCATTTTTCTCTATACTTTATTTTTTTTTGCACATTATTCTCTATTCTGTAAACCCCCATCCACACCCTCATGCACAAATACATAATCATTGCACGTCATATTACAATACAAGAGTTTAATGTCACACAACATTCTGAGTCTAAAATTTTTCTGTCTGTATACAGGATTTCGTAACTCTGAAAAAATATGAAAATACACAACAAATGTCTGAACCAAGTGTTAAAATCAACTGGAATCAGAAATGAATTCAAAACTTTATTTTTCATTGAACACTTGATCTCCTGAAATGCAGGTTTTCTGACATACAATACATTCTTGTACAAATGTAAGTTGTAAAACACTTTCTGTACAAATAATTACGATTATTTACAACTAAAATAGATAAGAAACCCTTTCATCCTGGTGATGGCCAAGTAAATATCATGATCAAAAGAAAGCAATTTACAACTGATGACTTGAGCACAGCAAAAAATTATCTTTTCCTTCCATCTTCACAAAAAAATCTATGCACAATTTCTAAAATTTTTGCACATTCATATAGCAATTTTCTTCATGGAACATCTTTATAATAAGCAAATAAAGCCAAAACACTGAATACTTATATGACAATGTATGAGTTTAGGGTTTCCTGACCTATCTTATTTTCTTATGCCCTAAAGGTTTAATTGGTCATTTTTGTAGTGATTTTCAACATAATTGCAGGCGATTCCCAAATATTCAAAGTAAAGAGTTAGCAAAAAAATTAAAATAAATGGGACATGGGTCCATGGGACACAGATGATGCCCCCGCTTGCATATAACGTTATAAAGGAACATAACACAAGAACAGTAAAAGCGACGCTACCCTATTCGTACTTGATCTGAGTTTTGTGGTTGTGTATAAGTTTCATAACATTTGGATGAGGCAAACTTAAGTTAGAGAATGGAAACAAAAAATTCAGCAATTTTTCCATAGGTAAAGGGGCATAACTCTAGAATGGTACAAGTGACGCCACCTAAATTCAAACTTGGTCTGTGTTTTGTGGTAATAAGTATAGTGTATGTGATAAGTTTCATAACATTTAATTGAGGCGAACTAAAGTTAGAGAAACGAAACTAATTTTGGGACGTACGTACGGACAAGGGTAAAACTTAATGCCCCTTCCGCTACGCCAGGGGCATAATTATTTAATAACCATCCCTATATTTCCTACAGTAGGTAACTCAAGCATACAATTTTTTTTTGGCCTCAGTGATATTGTAAACACATTCAGACAGAGTGAACAGGGTATAACTACATGTAGCTAAAACTTTTCCAAGGCTTGCAAATGTTGTTCTGTAGGAATGAAAAAAACTAGTTTGACCTCATGCTCATCAGTACCCCCCGAATCGGGTAGATCTTGACTTTACGACTTTTTGAGGGTCATCTCAAATCCCAATTTTCAATTTTTTTTAATTTCAGGATTTTATAAATTAGAATATATTCAGTATGTTTCCAAGGAACCAAAGACTCCCAATAGATATTTCTCTTTTAATAATCTAGCTTCTTTGACCACAACAGCTTAAGACTCTGGGTTACATAAACATCAAGAGATGAAGCAATTAAAACACTAGAAATGAAATTATATAATGATATAATCTTGTTCATTATAATATATTTATTGATTAACACATTCTGTGTTTGAAGAATCTATAAATAGAAAACTACCAAGAATGCAATCTGCCAAATAGATTAAGATGTTACTATATCTGATGGTAGTCTATTTATATGACTAACCACTAAGAAGATCACTACTAACTGATACACAGCATTACTCATCACCATCTAGTACGTACACAGTACAGTCTGCCTTTCATCCAACACCATAATTTCACAAGGGGGTAGGTATTAGTGTGTAAATTGATCTGCACATTGTGTATTCAGTTAATTATATTCAGATTTTATAGCTTACTATGCGCAAGGGTTTCACTTATTATTGAAAGCCATTCAGTGACGTAAAGTTGTTAATTTCTACTTCTTCTGGTGGAGAGTTGATTCATTGGCAATCATACCACATATTTTTTTCTTTTATTTATAATGCAAACAGCCATTCAGTTTCAACTGATTTTATGACTGTATTTACTTTTTGCAAAACATGGAATATAGTCAAAATCTTCCAAAAAAATTTTTAACCAGCCATAAATTGGTAATCAATCCATTTTTTGAACTTTTACACTTTGTTACAATCGACAATCAAGACCAACAGATACTATCATGAGATAGATTACACTGCACTTTTAATATGGATTCTGTGAACTGATGTGAATTGTACATGGATAGTTCTGTTTATTGACAGTGCATCTTTTGAGGTGTGAAACATCATCAGACTAAGATCGTGCTATACCCTTCATTAATGCAATAAGACACTGATAAGAACTTTACTTCTTAAGAAGAAAATGAACTAATACTAAATGTTGACTTAACAGTGATAAAGCTTGGAAAAGATTCAGAATATCATAATATGTGAAATCTGCTTACTTTTATCAAGCATTATTTCAACTAAGTAGTCCTTTCCACCTACTTCATCAAGTAAAGATTTGCAACAGATAGAAGATAATGTAACAGGGACCCATACTTTAAAAGTTGAAATTCATCATCTCAATACAAGTCCCCATTCAACATTTGTCAACCAAATATAGGCAACGGAAACCGGGAGCAAGTGCAATACATGTATGTACGAACACATGCACTTTTCTTTCATCAGATAAACTTTCAACAGATTTTTTTAAAGGTACATGTACAAAAAATGTAGTATACAATACATAAACAGACTCATCCAAGCATATAATAGAGATGTTTTGTTTGATTCCTTGAAACCTTTTCATAAAGTGTCTTGAGGAAATTTTCAGTGTTTGATACAGATTTTCGTTATTCAGTATTTCATCAACATTTTTATAGCATTAAGTTTGAAAGAACTATGAAGAGGAAGAATAACAAAATGCAAATAAAAATGGTGGTCATAAGCAAATATAAATGGTGGTTGTAAGCAAATAAAAATGGTGGTCGTAAGCAAATAAAAATGGTGGTCGTAAGCATCCAGCAAACAAAATTTGAGTGTGGGAAAGTCATGACCATAATATAGCAACAGTTAACATGTTAAAAAAGCCTAGATTATAACAGTCATGACAATTAACCATAAAAAAATTGGAAAAGGTTCCAAGGAACCCCCGAGTCTCCCCTACGATTGCTACTGTCTATGTAAAAGTGTAATGATGACTGCCATAAACTATGTCCATTTATCAGTAATATACAGAAATTTCTGTTCTTCAAATGTCATTTTTGAACATGAAAAAAGTTTAGGTTTTATCAAAGTTATTGATGTCTTAAAAAACTTTAACCAAAGGCTGAACCTAAAATGTTGACATTCCACCCATCAGAAGAGACAGGGTGAAAGATACCAAAGGGACATAGAAACTCATAAGTTTAAAATAAACTGATAACGCCATGGCAAAAAAAGAAAAAGACCATCAGACAAACAACATTTCACAAAACACAACATAGGATCACTGTCTTGCTTTCAAAACAAAATGTAGTAAAAATAAGTGCTGATACTGGGAGTACAAAACTCCTGAGACTTCTGAATTCCTGCACAATTTTCAAGAAATATTTGCTGCTGAACATGAAAGAGAATTTAAAGAGGACGGTTTTCTGAAATATGATGGGCAAATGGAAGAAAAGGTACAAATGTACATGTATTTTATTTTTCAAATTACATATAATACTAATGAAATACTCAGTGGGATGTGTGAAGATATGAACATTTGTTTTTTTTTATTTTCTTCCCAAAATAAGTCCATAAAGGGCAACACAATTGCCAAGGTTAACAACAAAAAAGATAAGTTTATTGATGATGTAATCAAAAGATAAACTGATAATTATAGAAGGATGTAAATACATGTTAATGAGAGAAATTGTACACCTGGTGTAAATAGCAAGCACAGAATGTTCATAAGCCTAAATCAAAATAAATATTTTTGGGTAATGACAGGAGACATAAACCAGTCAACATGTGTTTAGGAACGAGTTGGTATGAATAGAAAATAATAAATAAAACCCCAAGCAAGGGCTCCATGTCTGCATCAGTCCGTTCAAAGGGAATCAGATTATCTCTGTTTCAGTAAATTTGGTACGAGAAGTTTTTAATTCCATCTCACAGGTGCTCAACACAACCTCCATTATTCATAAGTTGACATGAAGTTTAGAGATGAGGATCTAATTCCGGGTGGATGCATCACATATGTGCTTTAAACTATGTACCTTTATTGTTTTCTCCAAGGGTTAGACCATCAAAATTTTAGTATTTTGCAATAGAAATAATAATGAGGCCCAGTAGATTTTCTAAAAGGACCACCAGGGAAAAAAGGATTTTAAGAACTCTGTTAACGTTCATATTGTTTATTTTGGATTGAACAGAAGCTGTTTCTAATTCCTATTACAATCCTAAAATATGATTGATTGATTGGTGTTTTACTCCACTTTCAGCACTATTGTGGTATTTCATGGCAGTCAGTTTTTATTGGTGGAAGAAACAGGAGTGCCCGGAGAGAACAGCCGACCATCAGTTGGAAAACTGACAATCCTACGTTTGTAGTCAATTTAAGATTGGAGTCGAGCGACCTGCCACATGCAGGATTCGAACTCACTACCTCAGCGTTGACAGGCTAGTGATACAAGAGTGGGACTAATAAGACCACTCTGTCACCGTGGCCCCTCAGTCCTCAAATAATTCAACTGGCAAAACTGAAGACAAACAATAGATTCATGTACATTTGTATCATGATACCCTTTGATCACAATAATACATGAATGTACCATAGGGCCACACATGACAACTCCTTTGTTTGATGTTGCCTTCCCATGCCTTGTAGGGCTGGGAAGGTAGGCAGGCATTTTATTTTTATTATTGCCACATATAAGTTACATGTTTGAGTCAAGAAAAACCACGTTACAGTACGAAAGAAAAAAAAATTTGAAAAGTTTTGTCAGTTATTTTTTTCGGGGAGGGCTGCTTTTTAGGAGGGTAGGAAGGTAACATCAAACAATCTTAATTTCATGTTTGGCCTGGTACATGATAAATCCTATGTATTGAATGCATTTAACATAAAAAGTAAACAGCAACAGACATGGAATTACGATGATTTTGTTGGTGTAAATCAAAACACTCATTTATCAAACACTTGATGCCTTATAAATATCTTTACAGGTTGTTGAAATATATGACAATGAATGCATATACATGTATTTATAGGTTGCACTTTGTAAATACAGCTGTTTCTCAAACCACGCCTCTTTTGGGGAGATATATAATATTCATAGATAACTTGATTTGTTTATATACTGGTTCGGTATATGATCTCTGTTTCATCACATAGAGACATAACTTGGGACTGTTACCAGTATAAAAACATATTGTTGCGGTGAAAATTGAATTCTGAAATTGGCAAAAAGTGGAGGTAGGGGTAGTACAGAATTTTAGTATAAGTTTAAACTCTAACAAGTTCAGGGCATATAAATGTTAAAATAAAAATATGCCGCATAGCCCTATGTTTTGACCTTTGAATAAAATGGTAGTGAATATCAGCTTTCCATTCTAGGATATAATTTTTTACGAAACTTCAAAGTAAAAGTGGCACAGTTTTAGCCGCAAAGGGAGTTCCTATGGGAAATTGCATCGTCTATATTTACAGAAATGCAACCTATAGGATAGAACATCATCCAAATTCCTTTTTACAAAAGATCATGTAAACTTTTAGAATAAAAAAAAATTACATTGAATAGCTTCACGTCTATCTAAAGTAATATTGTGAATAATCAGAACCCAGGTTAATTCAATATTTCTAATAAGAAAACATAACCAATACCGGAATAGCTCTTCATGTAAACAACAATGTGTGATAATATTTTGTCAGTTTTTCAACAAAATGATACCAGATAGTTGTATGGTGCATTTACAGTGTACATGGATGCAGTGTTTTCACTGATAGACAGCAAACGTTCAATGAATAAACAGCAAATTTAGCAATATCCAATTTTTTCTCAATCACAGGCAATTATGTGAAATAGGAGGTTAACATTTCTGACTTCCGGCTGTTAATGATGAAAACACTGGTATGTTATAGGTTTAACTGGTAAACAAGGATGATTTCTTGATAAATAAGAAATACTTACTCGAATTTGATTCTTGAGCTGTTCGGCTTCTTGTCGTAGTTGTTCTAATTCACTACTCATGGTGAATTATTTATTTAAAAAAAACCTTCTGAAAAAGAAAATACTTATATCATAAGAAAGAAACATTTATAAGAAGAATTTAGATCAGTTTGTAGGTGTTTCAGCCTAGTAATAAAAAGTGACAAATTCATTTTTGTGAAGTATTGTGCTTTTGTAATGTTTCAAACCTCAAGGATACCTTGTACATTCATAACTCAGATACAAATAATTTAAAAACATGTTAAGATTTACACCAGATAACATTAGTTCACTTGGCTTTCAAACATTCGGCTTTGAGCGTTCCGGTGAAGATAAATCCTGAAAAGTGCTTCGGACGCATGAAATTTATAATGTGTTGTTTTCATTTTTTCAACTTGAGTGTTGCCTTTCTTTTTCACTACAGCTAGCCACAATACAATTAAAGACTCAAACAAGTCAATAACAATCAAATATCAGTCATAGTTGTAACAATTACTGACCTATACAACAAAATGGCAAAACACCTCTTATTTCAAAGGCCATGCACAAGCAACAGATACAATATATTTTTTACAAAAAATCATTATCATTAAATGTTTTAAAAAAATACAAACATCAACCCCAAAAAAAACCTGTGAAACCTTTCAAAAAGTCAAAACTACCTTAAAAACATTTATTGACCAATAAAAGTCAAAGGTTACCAAACAATGGGTCATTTCAAAGGCCTTGTGCACAATTTAAATTTCAAGCACCCAGATGAGACTGCAAAAAGTTTCTCAAATAATCTCCGCTGTATGCATGTTAAAATATAAACATCAACGTTAACCTAAAAATATTAAACCACTGTGAAACTGTCAAAAGAGATCAATAAATAACACCAATTTTTCCTTTAAAACTATGAAAAATCAATGTTGTACTCAATTAATATTCCACTTCATTGATTTCAGATACTCATTTCAGAAACTGTGAAGTACATGTATGTATTAATATTGTAAAGATTGTAATTTCATACATTTGTAGATTAAAAGCTAAGGCACAGCAATTGAAAAATACCTGGATTGATGATAAAACTACATGTACTGTTATTGAATTCAGAAATTATTGCCTTTTTAAAAAATAGACAAATATGTAAGATTAATTATTGCAATTTCAGGAAAATCTGCATAAAGATATATATGTATCAGATATCAAAATGCAAGTTCTTATTATTGCGAAACCCATGCAGTCGCATTATTCGCATTAATAAAATCCTCCCAATAAATGTCCGAATTTACAGTATCTTAAAACAGGAACAGACCAGGACAAGTCAAAACTGATTTCACCACATAAAAACATTTGAACTTGCAGAATTTAAAACAGGAATAGACTTTTTGAGTCAGAGTTCTGACTGTTTTATATTTCACTGTTAAGGCCAAATAAAAGTATATGTGTGGTTCCAGTTACCTGACCAACCCATGAACTTTTTTTTCCATTTCTGAAAAATAATTTCCGAACGATCCCATCTTGTGGAATGTGGATTTCAATACAATGTAATTAAATTCACAGACTTCTGTCATCTGAATTTCCATTAGAAGTATCCTCTACGGCTAAAATGCAACAAATTCTTAACAGAATGCAACAAAATTAACTAAACATGTAACATATCTGTTTATTTTACAACCAAACATATAGAAAATAGCATACTTTCGGTAGGAATGAGTATAACACCAGAATCCATCTCAGTGTCTTCAGGATGTAACTGGAACCACAGATATACTTTTATTTGGCCCAAGCAAGAAAATAATAATTCACTTTAGGACTGACTTGATATCCAAGATTGAAGCTCTCAAGTCAAATTATATATAAATTGAGTGTCTGAGATTAGTATGGAATATTTCTGAGTTGTCTTTTTGACAATTATTGGCTAAAAAAATCCTCATATTTAAATCTTTTTTTCTCAAATAAAGTAATCTTGTAATAATATAATAAAGAATACATTCTTTTAAAAAAATTTCTTTTGAACAAATCCTATTGACAGAATAAGCATTGAAGGCAGTACCTTAACCTATAATTGTTTACTTTTTACACATTACGACTTGGATGGAGAGTCGTCTCATTGGCACTCATACCACATTTTCTTATTTATATAGACACATATATATTGTACATGAAGAGTGGTTTAAGTTTCCTACCTATTGTCACAAAAATAGTCAAATGGAGCCAGCAGTTCAGAGGTTGTCCTTTGTTGCTGTCTGCAACGCATGTTCTTTAATTTTGTCTTTTTCACAGTAGCCCCCACCCGCCTGATCAAAATTTTTGTTTAGCTTGTTTATTGTTTTATTTATCTTATTAGTCAATTAGACCCTCCATTTTTTTCTTTAGACACAGGATTAGCCCCTAAATCATGCTGTTGGATCTTTCATTTGACTCTCGTTTTACATTTTGTCATGTCTTTGCTTTTTAAAGCTTTTTTATTGGTTTTGCTGGTTGTTGAAGGCTGTTTGGTGACCTTCAGTTGCTTACATCCTGTCTTTTGGTCTTTGGTGGATAGCTGTCTCACTGGCAATCAAACAACATCTGTGCAATTACAGAGTATTATAAAAGATTGATAACAACAAATTTCTGGTCTAACAAATGTTAATTACCAAGAAAAAAGATTAAGAACATGAAAAATACAGTCAAGGCAGTTGATGGTGTAATCCTTGTATAAACATTACATTAACCAATGATTCCATCACCTGTTACATTTGTAATGAATATTGTTTCATATTTTGGCTGATAAAAATAACACTAAGTCTCAATGCACAGTATGCACTGGTAAAAAAAAATTATTTCAGCAACAATAGAAAAGAAAAGGCAACCTTGACACCTCTTATTCTAGAAAAGTATAGAGCCCCGAAATGGTCAACTGCGAGTATAAAATGTAAACAAATAAGAGAAGAATGTGTCTGAGGACACTTATAACCCTGCTCAAGCTTGCATATAACATGTGAAAATACATTTGGGATAGACATGATAGACGGAAGATGGACAGACAGTCAGGAGTAACACTTAATGCTCCCTTCGCCTAGCGGCAGGGACATAAAAATACACAACTGCTACAATAAACAAAATTGAATGTCTTTTATAATCAACAGCATTCAGGATACTTGCTTGATGAATTTCAAAACTAATACTATTAACTATAGGTCCATCTATAAACTAATTATGTTCAATAACCTGATTATTGCTATTTTTTTCATTGTAAATTAGAATATAGAGATTTGGGTTTAAACTTATCAATTTTAATCTATTCTGTGAATGTCTCTCCTGAAGACTAATACAATTACAAGAACAATTCTATCTATTTTACATTGGCAATATGATGAAATCATGTAATGCACAATATCACCAAACGCAGACATAGCCATGACCATGATGACAGGGTCTATTTTAGGTACAAGGTAATCACAATCCAACAAACAATCTTGTAAATTCAAAACTTATATAAGGTTATTATCATTTAGACTGAACATTGCCTGATAACATTTTTTAAACAAGGAAGAAATGTGTCTATGATCGTCTATGTGTATTTACTTTTGATCCAGTATTTAATTAAAAACACGAAATGTACTTCTATGGTGTGACAGTCCTTCTTACAGCACACAACAAACCTTTACATGGCTCACAGACTGTAATTTGGCAACACATCTGCTAATTATTGGGAAAACATCAACCTCCAAACAATGATCATTTAATATGTTTATTTTATGCAAAACGCCATATTACAAAATGGCCGAAAAATCTATAAATTTTGTAGTAGAGTGCTACCATAAATTGTCATGTTATATTGTCTACGAACACAGCCTCCCTACAAATGCATAATAAACTTTATAGTAGTATGTTGCGACAGAGTGTATTCAAATGTACACAATGTAATAATTTTGTACAAATATAACAGGTGCCCGCGCGATGGGGAAACAACCCATTATAATTTGTGTTTCATTCAGCATCAGACATCAATCCATGTATGGCAAATTCACTTTTAACAATAAGTAAATATATAGCAGTATATTTTTTCGCTAGATGAGGAATACTGTTAAGTAAATAATCCCTGGCGGCGAGGGGTAAATCTTTTGTTTATCTGTCAAAATGGGCAAAATTTGGGTCATTACCGATGCAATCCGTGGTTTGAATGAAATGTACAATAACACAATATTAGACACGTTTTATACTTACATAAAAAGTTAAAAAGGGTGAAAATCCTTTTAAAATAACATACAGAATAATTATATCACAATATTTCACCCGGCATTAGTGTATTTTGGCTATTTCCTCCAATTGTAGGGGTGCGGTCCACCTTGAATCTGTAATAAGAAACCCCGTAGTCTGCGAATGTTCATTGGGACGCATGCGTATTAGTAAAATTGACGGCACGCTCATTAGCATAAAATCAATATAAACATTTTACCGGGATATTTAAAATCTGAAATCGATAGATAATTAAACAGATCAATACACATGAGATGTAAATACACAATTAAATTTCAAGCTCTATACAGAATGACCTCATCAAACAAAAAGTTCAAGAGAAAATACGATATTAGTTTTAATAGTAGCTATAGAAGTATGATATATCATAAATAGGCCCAAGAGCCGAGAGCAGTGGAAAAAGAGAATGCAAAAATGTTTTTAAATATAAAAAAAATCTTGAAAATTGCTTACTGGTTGATTTATTAAATATGTATTTAAACATTGCAGATGCTTATTTAAATTTAATAAATATTTAACGTTAAAAGGTTCAAAACGTCAGCCATATCAGCAATAGTGATTCAGAAATAGATTCATCGGTATTCAATAATAAAATGCATTTTTTATTCTGTGTATCTCCAATAAGCTGTATTTGCTTATGGAAATAAAGTGGTAATGGCCACAATGCCCCGGGCTAGTGCTTGTTTTATCCACAGGGTTAAAATCGGAAACCCGCTTTGTCGAAACCGGTGATGGACATAATACATATAGAAAGGTCTAGAGGGGGTCATTTATGTTTCATGTTTTCTTTAATTTTGCGGTCACTTTTCTCTATTCTTTATATCCTATAGCACTCAATTATTATCTATTATTTATTTTTCTGGTCCTGTTTTTCTCAACTTGAAACTTTACTTTCTGGTCCATTATTTTTTATTCTTTAAAACCCATTCAGACCCTCATAATGCATCCTTAAAAAAATCTACAAAAACTATTAGATTTACTAATCAAAATCATTTTTTTAACGTTATACATCGCTGTCAAATGCAAGTTTGAGAGAGCATTGAATCTTACATGTATCGTAAAAGTAATATACACCTATATATAGAATACTGATTGAGGTTAAGAAGTCCTACTTACTATTTCTTATTCAAATGCTCAAAATTTGCATCAAAATCTTTCAAAATATCAGTTCTAAACCATCTTCCGGTATTTATAAGTTGGTCACACAATCGAAAATACGTAAAAATGATGAAATCTACAAGTACACACACAAGGTGTAAATATGTGGATTTTAGCAAAGATTGAAGGACTTTCAGAAAATGCCCAAATGTGTGAAATAAATTCAAAGAAATCACTCTACCCCTTTGAAAATCTTGGACTCACTTACTTAATTCTGGCTTTGTTAAGATACAAACAACTTAAATCTTGGTACTGTTTTAGGCCAAAAAAATGTAAAGTGTATATAATCGAATAGTACAATTAAGTGGAAAACCAAGACAATATTTCATAAACAAAGACTTTATCTTAATACAGAAATCCGATTGCTGATTGTTTTGGTATACCAAAGATTAATCTATTGCATGAATTATGATAGTCTATTTTCCCCCAATACGAGACGTCCTTTTATAGGGTCCTTGACTTGTCTGGTTAACGCTTCTTAGTTTTTACTAAAACTATTTTTAGGCAGGATTAACAACACAGCTGTCAATTCGGTATAACGTGCAAAATTATCGTGAAAGAATAAGTAACGGTGGACAAGTATTGTGAGTAAGGTCTGGTATAGGATCGTGAAGGAAATCTTATCGAGAAGACACATGCAACGTCAGTAAATGACCTAACATCTATGAACTATTTATAATGACAAATATTGGAAAAATAAAACTGCCTGTCAAATGGTTCCACATTATGATCAGTATCCGAGAAAAATCAAGGTTTAAAAGTACACCTCTTTTACAAAAATAATAGAAAAGGCAGATTGCTACTCTAGATTTCAAAGAAATAAAAATGTATAAACAAACATTTTTTTTCAAATTTTTAATGCATACACTACTTTTCCCTTAAAAATGTCGTTAAATACTACTGTTTAAATTAACTCTAAAAATTATTTTGTTTTAGTTCAATCAGAAACTTGCAAAAATGGGAATATTTGTAAAAAATGATATTGCGGATCGTGAAAGACCGGGTACCGCATTTTGATGATCGTGAAAAGGACCGTGAAAGATTTGTTGCAGCTTATTCGTTATTACAAAAATCCACGAAAACGATCAAATCTTTCTTTAAACAAATGATAATTTATATTTGTAATTGGTATAACAAAAGATTGTATTTGCATGAATCATTCCGTTTTACTTATGTTTGTAAATAGGGCTATGATGATTCAATGCCAGTGGATCTGATTATTTGATAATACAACACCGACTAGTTGCCTTATAATAGTCTAAGTCTGTCTGTCCGTCCTGTATAGGTTTTTTGTTCAGATTGTCTCATCTGTTTCCATTAATTTTTATGCACAGTCATATATATACATCGAAGATCCTTGTTGAGTTTTGAAAAAATTCGAAGAAAAAAACATTGTTTAAAAAGCTGTAGGAAAACAACTGTCATATTCCTGACTTGGCACAGGCATTTTCCTAAGAATTATGGTAGCTTAAACCTGGTTTTCTTGCTAGCTCGCCCACTTGTATGACAGTTTTGAATGTTCCGTAATAATGCCAAATTGGGTGAATAACCCAAACAGAAATAATTGGTTAATTCGGCCATAACTGGGATCCAGCAGCCAAAAAAACTGTGTAAATATACATCAAAGACATACAACACAACACAACTGAATTAAATGTTCAAACACACTTACAATTAAATAAAACAAAGACTCCAACAAAAAAGTTTGTGCAGTTGATAAAACAGACAGTATAGTAATCATAATGGCATATATTCTTTCCCGATCAAATGCAAATGTAGAAAAAAAAAATGAATACAAGGGTATAAAA
The DNA here is from genome assembly GCF_021869535.1 of Mytilus californianus. Lineage (NCBI taxonomy): Eukaryota > Metazoa > Mollusca > Bivalvia > Mytilida > Mytilidae > Mytilus > Mytilus californianus. Next base: position 48,246,960 of record NW_026262593.1, read on the forward strand.
AACAACAACATAAAAACCTTATGTGTCCGAATCGCATCTCTGGACCCACCCAACGGAACGCCCAAAAGCCAAAAAGCTGAAAGCTGGATGCACATATACCGAACTACGTCAAGAGTCATACGACCAAATGGAACATAATAGTTAAGTATAAAGACAAATAAAGGTAAAACTGTAGTACAGATCAAATTCTACACAGAATCAGCACCTAGAATTCATAACTTAAGACCATCCTGTATATTGTTAAGCAGACACTGCATATTTATCTAGTATGTCTTGGTTCTTTCCAATAAACGTTTTGAGAAAAAGGACGAGACGTTATTTCACAAAACCCTCAGCCCAACAAACAAACCTCAAACACTGATGACGTTTTACAAACTCTCCTGAAAATCGTACGAGTTGAGAAATGTATACTCCATACGCGAAATAAGTTGGTTAATTGCTGCTGACGTGAGGAAAATTTCGAAATCATCTCGATTATCATAGACTCTGGTATTGAGATGACCGCTGTATTCAAATTAGGGGTATATGTCTAAAAATGAGGCTGAGGAAGCTGTATATTTAGTGTCTGTAATCTCTGTAATCTTTAGTTCATTACTCGATTAATGGGACCCAATCGGAAAATTTTGTACTGTTAATGGAAAGAACATCTTCAATACACCTGTATGTAAAATTAATTGATATAGGTCTTTGATCTAACCCTTACGAAAACAAAAACGTGCACATTAAGATTTCCAATGGAAGACCACCGGACTCCCTCTCGCATCAGATATTCGTAGCATTAAATATACAAGTATATTTACTTTTCGACAATTTACGCTCCTGGAGGTCTTTTTTAATTTAATTTTATTTTTTTTTTATCTTGTATGCCTATTTATATGTAACATTGCCTCTTAAATGAAAACAGGTCTAAATATAGGTCTACATGGTCTATATGTATTATACAATTATAGCCTTTGTATGAGGTCGATACAAGGATATATTGACCTGAAAGAAGTATATTGACTGAGGACGAAGTCCGAGGTCGATATACTTCTTTGGGTCGATATATCCTGTATTGACCTCATCAATAGGCTATAATTGTTATATTATTAATTTCCGACCATATTTGTATCAAAATCCTGATTTGATTTTTTTATTTTGTTGGAATTTTATAGATATCATATTGTCTCCTAGACAATAACATATAAGTTGTTATTTCATTTACTTTTTTACATCTTATGTATATGAAGATTTTTTTTCTTCAAATAATCGATCATAGATATTTTTTTTATAAAACTTTTAACAATATCATGAAATTCATTACATGACGTCACAAAGTATATCGGTTTTTAGATATTCTAAAAATAACCGTGCAATATGCTTTTTGCTGTGCAATATGCTTTTTGCTATCCGCCGTTTTCTCTCTACCTTCGAAAATATAGTTTAACATGTGACTATCTCTAAACGAATCAAATTAGTTAAAAAATACGAATTAATAATATAAATATATATCACCAAAGAAAAATGAAAGCATAAATTTACGTGCTTAGTAAATAATTACAAGCTTCAACCAATTACAAGTATATCGATTGGTAAAAGAAATGTTGTTTTGTGTTCGTTAAGTCTGGTCACTCCTTGTCTTTTCACGGTCAAAATAATGCGTTGCCTGATCTTGCCTGATTACCGAAGGCAAATAACTTTATAAAAAATCTCCCTCTCTCTCTCTCTTGAGTATTCATTTCTTCTTTGGACAGATCGGCGGGATTTCAATTGATTTTTATTTGCAAATAGATGCACAACTGATCGTTTATAAGCATACTTATTTATATGTAATCGAAAACATAAAATATTGGGTTTGATATCAGTGTAACATCTGTTTACATTAGAATTAAAATTTTAAAACTGCGGAATATCAGCTAGGGAGACAACTCAGACAACGTATTTTTATACAGCAATGTTCAGTAAATTTACCTACTACATTGAAAGCACATGCATGATAAGAGTAAGCTTCTCGTATTTTATTTTCAAAATTCAATCATTCAGTTTTCTTTTTATTCACACAAAATGTTTTTTTCGAAAGATGTATAATTCTTACAACCTGCAGCATATAAAAATCACAGTGATCCGTATTAAAAACAATATGATGATATACTGAAGTAAACTATATATATAAGCCTCACTGTGACTTTTTAGCAACAAAAGGGCTGTTTCTTTGCTTTTTGTGTGTGTTTTTACTGTGCATGTACTGATTTTGTGTCATGGATGGATACCCCATATCCTTTGTTTTTCTATCATATTTGTGCAAAGTATAAAAAAAAGATAGACAGACCCCCTTCTACCTTTATGGGCTCTATTTTAATTAATTTATATTTTGATATAAAATGTGTTATAGCAGCAAGTATTGAACAAGATGCCTAATTGGGCCTTTTATAGCCGACTACACTTGATGCGGTATGGGGTATTCTCATTGTGGAAGGCCTTGCAGTGACCTATAATTGATTTTATCTTCGTCATTTGAACTCTGGTGAATAGTTGTCTCATTGGTAATCATGTCACATCTTTTATTTTTATATGGCAGACATATAAAGATAAAAAAATACTTCTCAAAAATGTTTTGTTCAATGCGAAGACCAAATAAAATGCACAAAGATATTTATAATCTGCATTATGAAAAAAAGCATACCTTTCTGTCAGTGAAACCAATGGCATGACAAATTGTAATATGTTCAAGGTAATACTTCTCAAAATAAAGAATGGACTATTAAATAAAAATCAGATTTGTGAATAAAAATGATATCTAAAACAGGAAATAGTAGGGTTATGTCAATGAGACACCAATCCAACAAAAATAACCAAAATAAATATATGTAGATTCCACTGTCATCAACAGACAATTGTAAAAGGAGATGTGGGGTAAAGATCAGTATTACAGCAGTTGTTTTTCAGATGCAGATCCAGGATTTTGAAAAGAGGGACCACAGGCTCCAAACTAGACAAAGTTGGAGTGAAATAGGTGAAATTAGATTAACCATAAATTTAGCTCCATGAAGGGACACAGGACCCCTCCCATCCGCAGATCTGCCTCTGTTTTTAAACATGATTAAAATGTGTTTTGAATATTTTATAAAACATTCGAAAGATGATGTTAGAAAATATTTTATAATGATATTCATATAACATTTAAATGATGTTTTGAGAATATGAACATTATTAAAACATTTTGTTAAATGTTTCTTGAACATTTTCACAACATTTTATCCTGCAAAAATATTTTTTTTTTTATGTTTTAAAAATGTTTCAAGGATATTTTATAAACAAACATATTTAAAACATTTATAAAACATTTTACAAACATTGTCGACAAAATTCAGTAACGTTTCAATGATGTTTTAAAAATATCCTGGACATGTTGTGGAAAATGTTTGTAAAATATTTTTAGCGCCATACATTTTAACGTGATTTTGATATTTTTCTACGATATTTTTACAACATTTTTCAAAATGTTTTTAAAACATGAACAAAATGTTTTTGTGTTAACTGGGATGTTGGCAAGTCAGAACAGCCATTTCACAAACGAATGAACGGCCATCGTAGCGACTATGAATGCAAGCCAGACCTTCCTCTCAGTCGACATTTGAGATCCCCTGGCCACACTAAGGCAGATTTCAATCGACTGACCATTACAATCATAGACCACAACACTGCTTGGTCTAGGGAGGATAGACTCACTCGGGAAAGATTTTGGATAAGAAAATTAAAAACTTTGGCACCAAATGGGATAAATGAAAAGGCCAGTGTAGTTCTAATTCGCGCAGTGCTTTTCATTTGGGTTACATTATATATTACTACGCAGTCTCTGTTGCTATTTCTTTACCTTTCTCAACTCTAAAATTCTTGAATTATACCAGTTTAAATCGCAGGGTTCTATTAATTTGGGATGTACAAGTACGCAGCCACGTTCAAATACTTAACCTTTGTCAAAATCTATTATATTTTTAAATTATTATCAAACTGCTATTTATTTGGGATGTTTAAATACGCAGCCTCTGTTGTAACTACTTAACCGTTGTCAAATTTGAAATATTAAAATACCAGCTTAGATCGGTCAGTGCTGTTCATTGGGAATGTATTATCCACGCAGGCGTTGTTGTAACATCTTAACTGTCGTCACCTTTGAAATTCTGGAAGTGTACCAGTTCATATCGCACATTAATTTTTTATTTGAAGCATATCTATGCAGTCTCTGTTGTAAATAGCTATATAACCTACGTCATTTTTTAAATTTTAGAATTGAACAAGAGTTTGTGTGTTCGGTTTTAATTGTATAAATTTCAAGATTGCTATAGTTAAATCAGAATAGATTTATATGATTCATTTTACATCATAATCATACTGATGAAAGATATCTGTTATCCAAAATGTTTATAGATAATTACATTTAACGTTTCCTTTCTTTTATTATTGGTGTTGTTTTGTTTACTTTTTAGGCGTTTATATTATATATATATATATATATATATATATATAGATAGGGGGAAAAAAATAAGGCTGAAAATGCACCAAATATTTATATTCAATATGAATATTCACATTTTGTCTATTACAACAACAAATTGTTCAAAAATGTTCTCCATAGTATCCTACCGGTGTCACTGTTTAACAGATCTTCAAGGATATGGTTGCTGGCGACGTCGTCAGGGGTAACGTCCATCAGCGACATTATTATATTAAGAAAAACCGTCCTAAATTAAATAGATGAAATGAGAATCTGGAAGGCATTTCTTTATAATTATGTACTTTCACTTTCGTTTTTAGTACCTACGTTGTGCTATATTATGACGTTCAGGACTAAATAATAGGATACTATGGAGAACATTTTTGAACAATTTGTTGTTGTAATAGACAAAATGTGAATATTCATATTGAATATAAATATTTTGTGCATTTTCAGCCTTATTTTTTTTCCTATTTTATGCACAACGTGGACAAAATTTAAAACTTTTAATATATATATATATATATATAATATATATATATATATATATATATATATATATATATATATATATATATATATATATATATAAGTGCCTATAAATAGCAGCACATGACATACAAATCTATGGGAGTGTGGATTAATCAGTACAGAGATTAATTCAATTACACAAATAAAATTATAGATTGCCTAACAATGTAATTTTAACACACTATTTAGTATGTAAATATAAGAATGTTTAAAATATTTACAAAATGATGAAAATAAACGCAATATTTCGCTAGACTAACTAGCTTTATATCAAGCGTGGATCTATCCAGGTAAAATCGGATGTAGATGATAAGAAACTTTTGCAGCTCAATGTATATGTTGCACTTGAATTTAGCTGCCTAAAAAAAGTATTTTCCTCACCACCAGTCATGGCCTTCAGAAGACCTAAAAACATCCGTGACAAATTAGTGACATCTGTATTAGCAAAGCAGCCTACTCCATCTCCCGGTTGCTACAAACAATGTGGTCGAAGGAACTGCTTGTGTTGTAAAGCTGCCAATACAAGCAGTTCTTTCATCAGCTCCGTTACTAAACAAAATTATACCATCTACTCAAATTCCAACTGTAAAACGGAGAACTCAATTTATATATTAACATGTGACACATGTGGCATTCAGTATGTGGGAGAAACAATGGACAAATTTAATATTCGGCTCAATAACCATCGTTCATGGTACAAAACCAACAAAAACTGTCCTCTCACAAGACATCTTTGTTCAACGAAACATTCTTTTGATAATGTTACCTTCCAAATCATAGAAGTCAAGACCGAGTGGGACACCACGGCGAGAAGGAGAAGAGAAAATTTTTGGATCCACCAATTCCACACTTTAGAACTGATGGTCTTAACGAAAAAGATGAGAAAAAATAAAGGAAAGATAAAGAATAATTTAGTACACAGCATCGTCCTTTTTATCCTGTAATATTGGCCAATGGACGTTGCTAACTTCAACTACCAATTTTGTAAAAATCTTGAACTTCATCCAAATTATGTATTATTTTCAAGGCAGCTAAATTCAAGTGCAACATATACATTGAGCTGCAAAAGTTTCTTATCATCTACATCCGATTTCACCTGGATAGATGTACGCTTGATAAAGCTAGTTAGTCTAGCGAAATATTGCGTTTATTTTCATCATTTTGTAAATATTTTAAACATTCTTATATTACATACTAAATAGTGTGTTAAAATTACATTGTTAGGCAATCTATATATATATATATATATATATATATATATATAATATATAACAAGGTTTCGTACGTAGACAGTGTATGAATTAATTATTTAATAAGGACTACCAAAGGAAATAAAAAGAACTGCCATCCACATAACTCGAATAATTACAGCGCCCCCTTACGGTCATTGTCCTCCAGAGGATCGATAGGGAGCGTAATATAACGACTGGATTATTCGGGTTACCATCCACATCATATTCTTTAGATACAGCTTACCCTTCCGGAGTACCTAGATTACTCAATTTTTTGGTGGGCTTAAAGCTAAATTTGCTATGTTGTATTTTACAGTTTCAGTCCTGTTTATATCTGCATAGTCTTGTCTATTCTTTCTTCAGAGAAAATGTTCGTATTTTGAATTCATCAAACTCGGAATTCTGTTATGTACAGAATATGGTTAAGGTATTGGCATGCAATGATTGTTTATATAATTAGTTCAACTTTGTTTCATGAAAAAAGAATTGCCAATGTAGACCCATATCTTGTTTAAGAAACGGTTAGATTATACTGTGTAAAAACCACTTTGCATTATTCAAACACAAAACCTCTGAAACGGATAGCATTAAGATGCTTGATTTTTTAATTGACAACATTTGAGGTCAGGTTTTTAACAGACAATCTTCATTCCCGTGGAAGTCAATTGTTCTTTTCTTCTTTCTTTGTTCATATGAGGAAAACTTCATGCAAGAAGAATCAGAAGAAGCTATTATAACATTATCAACTAGTTTAGTTTAAACAATATTTTATTTTTCAAAAGTGCACAAATTACAATTATACAACAAAAATACATGGATTCGGAAACAAGAAGAACTTATATAAATCCGTCTCCCTGATTGACTTCACGTCGCTATATGTATAGATGATTTCCTCTCACTAAATAATTTAAAGTTTGGTATCTATGTTGAAACCTTAAGCCGAACTTGAAATAATGAATACCACAGATACAGTTAAGGCTGCTTCATATCTTGACTCACTTTTAGAAATTGACAATGAAGTACAGATCCTGTGTCCAAGCTTATAAGCAAAGCTTGGACATCGGACCTGTATTTTAATCAGATTTTTATTAGTTGTAATTGACTTTGAGCTAGCTTTTAGTAACTGCAAGTACTCTTATATTTTAATCTTTCTGTTACTTAGTAGTTGTTTTTTGTGCTTTAGGTGGATTTAATTACTACAGTACTTTACAATTGATTTTTACAGTTCTTTTCTTGTGCTGCTACACCACTGTCCCAGATCAGAGGAGGGTTAAGCGCTCGAAAGAATGTGTAATCCCACTCTCCATGTGCATGTCCCAAGACAGGAGCCTGTAAATCAGATTTTGTTGTTGGTCGCTGCCTATCATATTTGTTTTTCGTTTATTGTTTTGTAGATGAATCTGCCCGTTGGTTTCCTCGTTTGAATTGTTAACATGTTGTCATGTTGGGGCCTTTTATAGCTAACTATACGGTATGGCATGGGCTTTGCTCATTGTTGAATCAGAGTTTTTTTTTTATTGAATTTCGGTTGAGATGTAAACTTTACGACAAACGAGAAATTCAACTTCTATGTAGTAACAATCATGCAAGCAGCGTCTTTTCTCTTATATTTCCCAATTGATACAATATTCAAGAGCGTTTCTAATATACATTTCTATAATAATGATTTCCTTGATAGAGGGTTGCAGTTATTTTTAGGTGCCTTTGTGGAATATCAGTGTCATGGATGAACTAGCTCATATATTTTACAATAATCGTACCCAAAATCCGCGGTCCTCTTTTCCTCAATTTTGACCTAATCTATTGAGACTTATCCTCGAATTTGTAAAATTACCACGAGCATCACGACGGGTGCCACAAGTGAAGCAGCATATGCTAACCCTTCCAGAACACCTAAAATCACTACAGGTTTTAGGCGAGGTTCATGCTGCTCCGTCTTTAGTATTCTATGAAGTATTTTGTAGACTGTTGTGTCTTTTCGTCGTTTGTATCTATTTTATCTTATTATCTTATTATCTTATTATCTTATTATCTTATTATCTAGGTATATTTAGGTTTCTTCGAATTTTGATTATCCCTTTGGTATCTTCTGCCTCTTTTTCATATTATCTTTGATGTCAAATATAAAAACCTAAAACCTGTAGAGATTTTAGGTGTTCCGGAAGGGTTAGCAGATGCTGCGTCACTTGTGGCACCCATCGTGATGCTCGTGGTGATTTTACAAATACGAGGATAAGTCTCAATAGGTGAGGTCACAACTGAGGAAAAGAGGACCGAAGTACTTAAATAGTATTATATAACCGATAGTTTAGAAAAGATATCATCGATTGACGAGTCTCATTCCTTTCATTAACTTTTTAACCTTAAACAATATCTCAAAATAATTGTCTCTGAAAATCCCATATATGTCTCTGCCATGAGATTCTCGAACGGTAGGTATTAAGTAATTCTCTTCCCGGTCATATTTTAAAAATAGAGAATAATGGACAAAGCAAATAAAGATTACAGTAGAAAAATCGACACAGAAATAAAGAATAGATAATAATGGGGTGCTTAATATAAATAATTAATGAACTTATAATTAAAGTCATATGATACTTCAAATTTAAAAACAAAGTTGAATATGTTTTAAAAGTATTAGAACATACGCACCCATTCTCGTCCAATGAAAAATCAATATTTTCCCTTCTATTTTTCATAGTACATGGCTTTCCATGCACTATAAAGTGCTATACATGAACGACTTTTCATTGTAAATTAATTATAAAATTGAACTCTTAAAAACTGCACTAACGAAGTGTACAATACCCCCAAGGCAATTTCCTAATGAAATGAACAAAACTGAGAAAAAAAATCAGGAGTACTGTTTGTTTGTCTAATTATTATAAATGAAATATGGAGAATAGATCTATAAAATCATTTGGAGTTGAAATTTCAACATTGTAAATGTTATTTAATGGTACATATATAGAAACACCCCCCCCCCCCCCCCCCCCAAAAAAAAAAAGAAACAAAAAGAATTGAAAAGAAAGGTGTAGGTAAAATACATGAAATATTTAAACTTATTTTTTTATTTTTATACGCTACCTTAAAATCAATGCATCTGAGGTTGAAACGGTTGTAAATTAGTAAAATTTTATTGATGAAGTTTTGTCATTATTTAAAATTTTAGAAGAGCTGATTTTTATAACATTGTTAGTTTTTAAAAATGAAGGAATTTTAAATATACAAGATTAAACTGTACCTGAAGCAGAAAATTCTCAATTTTTTAAATAATTTTGGTATCACAAAACTATGTCATTGCTCTTTTATTCCATCTGTCGAAATGACCATTAAATGATTTACATCCCTTTTACTAACCATGTTAACACTTAAAGTGAGCCAATATCAAAGTTTGATTAATTTAATTAATTTAATTAATTTAACTTATGTCACTCGAAGGTGTAAATATGTTCTAAATTGGTCAGACAATACTTGGTCATGTTTTATGAAAATTCAAAACCCTCGGCTACGCCTCGGGCTTTAAATATTCATAAAACATGACCAAGTATTATCTAACCTATAAAACAAACGTGGAAGTTAGTGTTAATTGATTCTGAAAGAAAAAAAATCAATACACCAAGTCATTTAACAACTGTTATGATACAGTTTAATTAACAAATAGAAACGCACGGACTATGGCATGGTATTGGTTGCAAAAAATTGATATTTTTCATTTAAATGCAATATTTCTTATTTTATTGGTATATTTCTTCATTTAAATGCATTATTTTTTTATTTGAATGGTATATATTTTCATTCAAATGCAATATTTTTTATTCAAATGGTATAATTTTTCATTCAAATGGTATAATTCTTCATTCAAGTGGTATAATTTTCATTCAAATGCAATAGTTTTTATTCAATTGGTATAAAATGTCATTTGAATGCAATATTTTTTATACAATTGGTATAGTAGTTTTTTATTTATATGCAATAATTGCATTATGGGGAATTCTTTGACGTCATAAGGTCAAATTTGCAACAACGTTTGTGATTGGTCGGAAATTATTTGGATTTCTCCCCTTTCTTTCTAAACATGGGTGACCAAGAATTAAAAAACGCGTCAGAATATCGCCCCTCTTACTAAATCTAACGTTCGTGCGAGTCCTGCACTGGCTGTTAAAATCTTGTGGTCATAACTAGTATTTCTATTGCAAAATTTCGATGGTCAAAACGTTCGGTCCACTTTTCAAAAACCGTTTCATTGTATATGGATTTATATGCAAGTATATCGGTTTTTTTTAAATAGATTTAGACACCGTTGGTTTTCCCGTTTGAATGGTTTTACACTACTAATTTGTTGGGGGTCCTTTATAGCTTGCTGTTCGGTTTGAGCCAAGGCTCCGTGTTGAAGACCGTAAGTTGACCTTTAATGGTTTACATTTACAAATTATGACTTGGATGGAGAGTTGTCTCATCGGCACTCATACCACATCTTCTTATATCTATATACAACGTAAACCAGACGTTTCTCAGACTGTTTTCTTTTTTTAATAAATCCTTTGCCGCTCGTTGTGTACTGATTGATAACTCAGTCTGGGAAAACAAGATTTATTTCAGTACCAGTTGTAATTAGGTTTGAGCAAACTTCCAGTAATTGCAAATACTCTTATGTCGGTGCTTTGTGTCTATTGTCTTAATGTTAGTTTTTTTGTGTGTCTCGTACCGATCTTTTGAGTTAATTTGCTGATTTGTGCAGGTTGTTATTTTATTGTACTGTTACACCACTATCCCAGCTTTGGGATGGGTTGCTCACAAACATGTTGTTGTACTGTTACACCGCTGTCCAAGATTAGGGGGAGGATTGGGATCCCGCTAACATGTTAAACCCCGCCACATTCTGTATGTATGTGCTTGTCCCAAGTCAGGAGCCTGTAATTCAGTGGTTGCCGTTTGTTACTTTGTTATTCATATTTGTGTTTCGTTCATTTTTTTTGTTCATTAATTCGGCCGTTAGTTTTCTCGATTGAATTGTGTTACATTTTTGATTTCGAGGCCTTTTATAGCTGACTATGCGGTGTAGGCTTTGCTTATTGTGGAAGGCCGTACGATGAATTATAGCTGTTGATTTCTGTGTCATTTGATCTCTTGTGGAGAGTTGTCTCATTTGAAATCATACCACATCTTCGTTTTTATATCCACCATGCCATATTCTTTATTTGCCTGTCCCAGTGATGGAGCCTGTAGTTTAAAAGTTGTCGTTGGTTCCTGTCTCGACTCATATTTGATATTTTGCAAATTGTTTTGTTATGTATAATTAGGCTGTTAGTTTTTTCGTTTGAATTGTTCACATTTTTCATGTCGGGCCTTTCAGTTATAGACTACTTTACAGTATCAGGTTTTTGTCATTGTTGAAGGCCTTACGATTGTCTACAAAAAGCATTTGTCTACATGCCGTGACGGCAAAAAGCTCTACAGAGCTTATGTTTGTAGTATTTCATGTAACCCGACTTAAAAGAAATTTTTCTTATCTTATCTTATCTTTACATCCACTTCATATTTGAACTCCGGTGGATAGTTGCCTTATTAGCATTCATATTCCATCTCTTCATTTTTATATTATATACGGGACTTCTAAACTCGTGTTTTTCTGAACAAGCATGAAATAATTTTCACTGGGCGTTAAAATTAGCAACAAACAATCAATCAATTTAAACTTGTGTTAAATAAGAAGAAAACCATTTGATATTTATTTATTTGTTGGGGTGCATGGGGGACAGAAGGATTTCATATATGAATATGGTTGCCTGGTAAAAGCTGAAAAATAGGCATGATTAGCTACAGATTGAAATGAATAATAATGCCCTCTCTTCCCTTCCCCATCCTTCATCTATAAATTTAAACTGACCACCACGGAATAGCCCAATAGTGTTGAAAGTAGCGTTAAACACCAATCAATCAAAATCCCTTCCCTAGAATATCAAAAAATCGTCCCATAACTGTTATTGTCCGTGTAGTTCTTATATTTACCCAGCTTATCGTCCTACAGGGATGTCCTACTAAGGCTGTCATACCATAAAAACGTTTATAAAACAGCTCACATTCTAATATATCTGCATTCATAAATTTATTAATTTCATTTAGGCTAAACGACGCCATGTTTGTTATGTGCCTCTGCCGTCAAACTATCAAAAAAGAGGAGGTGGAAGAGAGCCAGAAGATCTTCCCAATGCAAAAAAAAAAAAACAGAAATGGATTTCTTCTAGCTCACTTCAGAAGAACAAACAAAAAAAAACGCCCCCCATTGATATGTTTTAAAAACGCCTTGCCCCTACCCTTTTTTCCAAAAAAATGCCATTATTAAATATATAAACATATATATAATCATCAAAATTAAAATGCTATTGTATTTTTATAAGACCTACTTTATTACATGACCAAAATTGCTGCAAGTTTTGTTTAATTAACATCGATTTTATATATATCCTAATTGGTCAATCAATTTTCCCCAAATTAAGTTAAGAGGAGGGGGGGGGGGGGGGGGGGGGGGGTAGGGGGTCAGTGAAAAAAACTATATGAATTAAGTTTTTTTTTATCCTACATTGAACTTTTGATGTCGTCCCTAATGTGCAAAAAAATAGATAAGGGGCGGGACCAAACCTATAGATAACATAATAAAGAAATGATGAAATATACAGAATACGTTGATTGACTTTTGGTTGCCTCATGTCCAGTGGCAAATATGTCACGCATGTTTAGAACAAATATAATAAAGATCACAGGATAAAGAATAGAGTGAAATGGTAAAAACTAAAAGATATAGAATTATAGAAACGATCTTTGATCTGAAACCCCTACCCTCACACACACACCATAACCATTACTGCCAATACTCGCATATATACATCTCTATACAAATATCTAAATTTGAACCTACTCCCCCCTCCTCTAGACACCGAGGTTTTGGATCCGCCCCTGTTAAATGTGTCTAATTATATACATTGTGTACGGGTCTAGATAATAGCTAAACGTACAATCATACAATTTGTTGGATACCTAATTATATTATATAATTTGTCACAAAATAAACTTGTATACCCCCCTTCCCAATGCAGTATTGAAAATTAAATCATTTGAAAGTCCTGAAGATAAAATATGTTTTGAAATATGCCCGGCATACTTATTTATGCAAAGACATATAGTAATTATTGAACTACTGTGGGGCTTGAAAAAAAATCTATTTAAGGGATTCGGAGACGAGAACAGTAAATAAAAGCTCAGCAACGAATCCTAAATGTAAAATGATTTGCAGCATAAGACACGAGAGCACATATTATAGATAGTATTAAATATGAAGTTCACGCCTCATATAGTGAAGTCCTATGTCATAGGACTATTGTTGTAACATGGGTTAGTAACTGGTTCCAATTTATCCTGAATTGTCTTGATTAAAGAATTAGTTCCGGAGTATAACAGCTTATGTCTCTACTTGTGGGTTTCTGGTTCTGCTGTCGTAATTGGGTGATTTTTTTTCTACATGTAGTAAAAAAGAGGGGGCTTAGTCCAAATAATTGTAACGTCCTGGATGCTTTTTATTCTTTTTTCATGTGTGCCTTCCTGCAACGTCTCTGAGGATCAAGAAAAGTAAAAAATGATATAGCACTAAAGAACGTCATGATTACATGTATCTGGACTTAGAAGGGGGAGGGGGGCTAGCTATGTATTTTTTTTTATTTCAATGTGTAGACATTTGACCTTATGACGTCAAAGAATTTCCCATAATGCAATTATTGCATATAAATAAAAAAAACTACTTTTACCAATTGAATAAAAAATATTGCATTCAAATGACATTTTATACCAATTGAATAAAAAATATTGCATTTGAACGAAAACTATACCATTTGAATGAAAAATTATACCATTTGAATGAAAAATTATACCATTTGAATGAAAAATTATACCATCTGAATAAAAAATATTGCATTTAAATGAAAAAATATACCATTCAAATAAAAATTATTGCATTTAAAATAAGAAATATACCAATTAAATAAGAAATATTGCATTTAAATGAAAAATATCAAATTTTTGCAACCAATACCATGCCATAACGTAATGTAAACATTGTTCTATTGCATGTCTCGGTTTCGTCTCACTTATTTTTCACGTGCTCCATGGTCTTTGTTTATTGAGGTCACGCTAGATAAACTTCGGTAATAAAACAAGAAAATTTATTAGCAGGCCGTGAAAGTTTTCACGGCTGAATGAAATATTTTTTGTCGATAATATGTTATGGATTCGTAATAAATGTAAACGAAATCATGCATAGAAAACTTAGTTTAGTATTATATATATATACATATATATATGCATTGGTTCAATAATTTCCTTTACATTATAATCTCAAGAAACTCGTTTCATAGGCTTTAAAAAAACATTTAAAAATTAAAGAATACAGAAAGTCCCTCGTAAATGGGATAACAACGTATTAACCAATTATGTTTAAAATGTATTGATTCAAAAAGACAAATATAATATTTCTCTAATTCGATGGATAGCTTCAGTTGAAATTATTTGAAATGTGCGCTCTATTGATCATCCGGAAATAAAATCTGTTACATTCCGGATTTGTTTCCACCAATTAAAACTTCCCACGTGTGGTTCGAAGGTTAAAAAGTTGTACAGGCAAAACAAACGACATGTTCTTCTCTTCTTCTGTCACGTAGAGTGAAACACCATGTAATTTAACAAAATGACAGGTGAAAAGATAACAATTTTCACAAAAAGCGATCTCCGGCGATATGAAAATGCGAGCAATAGGTGGGATGCAAAGATCGATGCAGATGGAGGTCCAAATCCAAGTGAAAAGAAATTACCAAGCAAAGGAACTTGTTTTATTTGCTAGAGATAATCAATATCCGCTTTTGAAGAAAAACAAAGGAAATTTTATATTATTTGCATTATTCTTTGGGGCTTCAGCAATTTTATTTTGTTGTTGTAAGTATTATTAAAATTATAATAAACATATATATTTCTCGAGCAATTATTGTCTGTTATGTGTATAAGGAAGCTACCATTTGATTTTTATGGGGGGGGGGGGGGGGGATAAAAAATGTTGTCCTGCCTTTTTCTAGTTGTAAACTCTGTCCTGCCTTTTTATTTTTCACTCTATTCAGTCCTGCCTTTTGTTTTTATTAGTTTATCCCGACTTTTTTTTACATATGTTGTCATCCTGCCTTTTTTTTTGCCAAGTTGCTCATCCTGCCTTTTTTTATATTACCAGTATTACCCATTTCAGGGAGTATTGCCACTAAGGAAAACCTGGGTTTTTCCACTCCAATTTTCCTGCTTGGGTAATACTTTGCCAATCCTGAATAAGAATGATATAATATTAATAAAAAAAAATAAAAAAATGTTCTATAATCATTAATTGAAAGGTTTATATACTAGACCACCTTTAAAAAAAAAATATACATTTTGCATATATACAATTTAAAATAAGTTAATAAAAAAGTAGGAGAAAGAGTTTTTTACTTAGATTAAGTTCCAAAAATGTCTTGACAACCATATGATCACAAACCTTTTGTCATTAGGTTGGGATGTTATATCTGCTTGCAGAAATGTATAAGGAACCTTACAAGTACTTTTAATGAAATGTTTTAGTCTACATTTTTTTTTAATATTATTTTTCTTTTTGTAGTCGTCATTATTTGGATTGGACACTCAGAGGAATTGCAGGTGTTTCACTCTAGTGGCCAGCATACAATAAGATCATTAGAACAAGAGTTTGAGGAGGGCCAGTTGACCAAAGTGAATAGGTCATTTTTAGATGACCTCCAGTACGACTTGTGTCACTCGCCAGATGAACCAATACTAGGACTAGAAGGTTTGCATACTGTAATGGATACAAATCTTGAGTTGAGGGGATTAATTTTGCTGCTTTTACCATGAGCAGGAAATGGTGAAAAATATTCTGTCTTGTAAACTTGGATTTAAAGGAAGATAAGAGTTAGGGACATGAAAAAAAGGAGAAAATAAAACATGATAAACAGATTGTGTCTTTGAAATCATGAAATTGAATGGCCATGAAAAATGGATCATTTTACAGTGCTACATGTAGGATATAATATACTAAAAATTGATTCTTCCTTTTGTCCTTTTGACCTACATTACCTTTTAAAATCAGTTTGTTAGGTAACTAAGTTACAAATGTATGTTTTTATTGGAATATTTTTAAGTGGGATGCCTATATGACAGAAATTTATTGAAAGTTATGAAATAATTCTGCTACCATCCCACCAGTAGCCAGAGGGGTTGTGGTGACCTCACCCCCTGAAAAAAGATATAAAGGACTATTTCTCCAGATTCAAATTGCAGTTTGATTATCAATGTCAGAGCATCATGACCCCAAATTACCCCATCAGACACATCCTGGCTACGGGCCTGACTATGAATGGTTGAGAAAGGCAGCTAATAAAGAAGTATATCCAAAACTTAAATCCTGTTAGATACAAAAAAGTGGTAGTTCTACATCTGATGCTCATTAACAGGGTAGATATGCAAGGTGAGAGACTGAGAGGAAGCATGAAAAATTTTAGTTTTTGCTTTAGGCTAAAATTGGGTTTTTTGGGTAACATATTTCCGTCACACTTTTCAAGTACTACTGAACAGATTGACATCATCTTTAGTCAGCAACTTGTCAATGATGAGTTGTAATGTGTGAGCAGACCTGCTACACACAAACACCCTGTTTTCCCATAATTTGAATGACTAGTAGGTTTATTCTTAGTACAACCAACAGATGCAATCTTGTTATATTCCACGCAACTTCGTTGCGTAGTGTATAATGTTTTTAACCAGTCCGTCTGTCTGTCTGTCAGTCCGTCAGTCCTGTTCTTGTCATCTCAACTCCTCTGAACCCCACACAATAGAATTTCAAGAAACTTTGTAAATAATAAGGTCACTCTATGTAGATGTGCATACCGACAGGAAATTATTCATTTTTTTTCTAGGCGTTATGCCCTTTGAACTTAGAATTTTGGCCTAAATATATTACTGCATCAGTTGGTCATCTCAACCTCTCTGAAACCACACAACAGAATTTCATGAAACTTTGTAGAAGATAAGGACATATTATGTAGATGTGCATATCAACAGGAAATTGTTATCAGTTGACTTTTTTAGGAGTTATGAGTCTTTGAACTTAGACATCTGATGAGATTTTGTTTGCCAAGTGACAATGTGGGGGAGTGGGGTATACATGTCAGCTTGCTCACAAAGATTCTTTAATTATTTATTGTCATGTGACTTTTTATTTGGACCTGTGAATGATAATTGTCAACTGGACTGAATCATGTGAATGTTTAAGTAACCCATCCACTCAAGCACCTTTGTAAACTGTTTTGAGTAGTTTAAAGCATATTTTCCGTTTTATGTCATTTAATATTCCTCAGAAAAAAATGTATTTATACATGTATAAACATTTTGAGTAAAATTTGACACAGATGGTGTTATTTAAGTTGTGCAGCTGACTTTAAAGATATATAAAGATTTCACACTTCTGAATATGAGCAAACCTATTGAAAGTTATTCTAGAAACGTGTGTTATGGGCATGAAAGTTAGTATTATAAATTTTTGTTTGCTTAATGCAGACTAAACACATTTGAAATGACAGATTGTTTATCTGACCTGTGTGTACAACTTTCCATTTTAGAACCTCGATAAATGTTTGAAAATAACTCATTACATGGTTACACTAAAATGCTTAGTCATGGTTTGTTTTTTAAATGATGAGGTAACATTTATTGTTTACATTAGTTTTAAAACTTTAAGCAGAAAAAGGAGTGAAATGTCATTAGGAAATAGGATAGATGGAAGAGGACATAGACAACATTCTTTATAAATATTGGGAATTACACAATGGCAACTTTTAAAATCTCCAAATGGGAGATCTTTCGATCTAGGCACAACTTTCTATGAGGGAGATTCACTATAGAACCTATATTACGTTATTTTCATACTCTTTCATACTCTTTAAGGGCTACATGTACATGTATGTAAAAAAAAGTGAAAATAGGGTGCCTTGGTTTGAGTGGGGATGCAAGTAACTTTCTTCCAAAGACTTCAGACCATCCAACCCTAATTATAAATGTAATGCATTATTATTTGAAAAATGTTTTAAGTGTACAAATTTTACAATCAACATTTAAATAAATCCAATCTTAAAACAGCTGACTCAGGTAACTTAAACATTTTGTATTGTGTCAACAAACATTGTATTAACAATAAGTTGCCTACTATTATCAGACTAATAACTTCCTCGTATGAAAAGATGGTGAAAGATGAGAAAAGAAGTTGATTTTTTCCCTCCAAAAGTCATAGGGAGATTTTACCTTCTGTTCAGAAGGTTAGGCCTTCAGAAAGAGATTTTTAGAATTTTTTGGGAGCCTCCCAGGGATTCTTTATGGTTACACCCCAGTTCTATTGTTATACTTCATTGTTTCTATTTCTGAAACAAGTGTAAATTGAATAGATCTATTGTTACGAATAACAATGGATTTTGACCACAGGGTGTGACGAGCAGGGTTTTCTACATCCCACAAACAAAGTCCATTGTTATTCGTAACAATAGAAATTGATTATTTTTTTAAATAGCATGAGCATAAGAAATTACTAATAGTGCTCACTACAAATTGTTTCAAGATATTAAAAAAACACATTTTAGGAAATTCCAATAGCGAAAAAAAAATTAAGCATCTATTTTGAATACAAAATTATCCTTTAAATACTCCTTTGCTTCAAGGTATATTTTTTTTATCCCAGTCATATGTCTCTATTCTAATTTCTAAAGCATTGAAAAACGGGGATTCTAACTCCCGAGAAGAGTGGAGAGGGGCTTTTTTTCTATAAAACAGTATTAAAGATATAAAATAAAGTTATGATTACCTTTATTAAACTGATACAGGTAAGTACTTTGGGTTATAATGTTGTCTTCATCTTTAGTCTCTTCTATCAAATCCAACGCTTGCCACAAAATGTCGTCCGTCTTATACCCGTCCATATTGACAACTGAATACAAGGAGCATGATGTATTTTTTATTTGTAAGAAAAATACACGAAACAGTCAACCTTGACCTGCTGATCCATATTAGCACATGGATTTAACGGGAATATGTAAGACAACTTTGACATTTGTAAAATATACTCACTTGTCAAAGAAAGGTTACTAGTGGGGTTTCATGTAATAAAAAAAATTCTTATAAATCATGGTTTGATATTGTCTTTTATCATTTTTTTTTCATTTAATAATCAATGTTAACAAATATAGGGTTTAGAATGGGGTGTAAATTAGTTATACACCTCGGGATACGTCGTGTCTGGATAAGAAACCCCTCCGGCCTCTGGCCGACGGGATTTCTTATCCAGACACACCTATCCCTCGGTGTATAACTATTACGAAAGATGACACCTTTGTAAATACTGCTTATTCAGAAAGTATTTTATGGGTGAATGAACAGAATTATTGATTGTTACTTTTACCTTGAAAACAGAATTTTAACTAAAGAAACCTCAGATAACAAATGAATCTTAAGCTTCTAATTGATCTATGAGGAACCTAATTGTTTTACTTTTTGATAAATTACTTATAAAACATTTACATCACCTTTTCAACTTGTGTATCAAAAGGTGGGTAAATTCCCAACAACTTGAGAAAGAGTATGATAATTCTACTGTATAAAGGTGGTAACAAACGTAAAACAGATACATATAGATTCTACCACTGCATCGAGTGTGATACGATATTTATCCACTCGAGACAGCTAAATTTTCAAATTTAAAACGCGAGGCTTGCTGAGCGTTTTAAATATTTAAAATTTTACTGTCGAGAGTGGATAAATATCGTATTACACGAGATTTGGTGGTGGAATCTGTTTCTCTAATGATTTTCAAACAATATGCAGGCAAACTTATTCCTTCTCTTTGAATGATCTGCAAAAAGATGTGTTCTTTCTATGTGACGTCATCAGGCATGGTCGCCTTTTTTCATGCCGTCACAATAGGAAATTCAGAGGAAAGCAAGAAAATTCGACGTCATAATCGGATTTTAACCAATGAAGAACTGAGATCAAACGAACCACACGTTGATTAAATTTTTTTTATACAATGGGTGCAGAAAGGGATAAATTGACGAAGAATTAGAGAAATATAGATTCTTACATTGATACCAGTGGATTATCAGATTTATCCAATCGAGATAGTTAAATTATCAATTTTAAAGTCTGAGCCTTGGCGAGGACTTTAAAATTTATAATTTAACTATCGAGATTGGATAAATCCGATAATTCACGAGTAACTATGTAAGAATCTGTTTCTCTAATGATATAAAAAATACATTTTCATTTTTTGTTAAACCAAAACCCCCTTCGAGTGCCTTCCACATTTTACAAAGTTGTCAATTTCATTAACACCTGTTAGCATATTTTGAGCTGATAAAGGTTATGACCCTTAAATTCATCCAATCATCTTCTGAGATCACCGGCAACCACACGTTGATTAAATTTTTTTTATACAATGAGTGCAGAATGGTATGTAAATGTCAAAGAATAAGAGAAAAACTCATACAGAGGCATATCATTAGTCCCTTCTATTAAAAAGGTCTTCAAGAAGATGGTTGACTTGCTACTTTTCTTGTTCCGTACTGACTTTCCAAATGCTCAACAGGTAGCTTACCAAAAGTTCCTGTCTAGTTTAAATGTATCTTTTAACCTTCAAGAAGCAATTATTTAACAAATAGAAAGGAACAGAACAATTTTTGTAATTTTTATTGGACAGCACTAAGGCTTTATACACAGTGCCCCCTGATTGGTTACACATTAAGATTATTGGGAGCCTCTAAGGTATACCCTTTGGGAAAGTTGACCTTTGTCATGTTTGTAAATACTGCTTATTCAGAAACTATTGTGTGCTTGTATACACAATTATTGATTGTTATTATTACCTTGAAGACAGATGTTTCAAAACAGAAACCTCAGACAACAAGTGAATATTCAGCTATTGCATGTTCTCAATGCAACTGAACTGTTTTATCAAATGAGGCAAAATTGCTTTCTTTTTCATATTTACCAGAAATTACACCTTAAAAACTGGGTCAGAAACTAACAAGATCAATTTCCAAATTTAGTTAATTACTTGTTTGTTTTTATAAGAAAAGTGGCAGTGATCAACCAATCTAATTTATTGTTGATAAAAAAAAAATGTTAAGAAATGAGATGTGAATCAACAGGAGTTCATTTTGGAAATTTAAAGAGACCATGATTAAGTTTTTCAATAGAAGAGTCAGGGCCTTAGAAGCCAAATATTGTTTTATTTGGTTCAAATAACACAAATTTATTTCTTATTTTCAGGA
Source organism: Mytilus californianus (assembly GCF_021869535.1). NCBI lineage: Eukaryota > Metazoa > Mollusca > Bivalvia > Mytilida > Mytilidae > Mytilus > Mytilus californianus. The sequence continues at coordinate 48,268,589 of NW_026262593.1, forward strand.
TTTGTACCACAAGGATTTAAACTACAACAAACTCACGTACTGATCATTCCAGGGGAGGTTACTCCAAATATATCAGGAAAGATAACTCTAAATGCAACCAGGTCCACCTATCTCTATTGTGAACAGGCTGACTGCAGATTTGGAGCATTTCGTAGATTGAATCCCAAATTAAAGTTTTTTCAGGAAAAGATAAATAATGATGAAAGATTCCTAAGAGAATTTGAGTCTAATGTTGCCAATGACTTGGCCTGTCATAATGAGTTATCTCCCATAGGTATCCAAAGATTGGTTAGTCTGGGAGAATTTGTGAAAGATGTCTACCTGAAAGATCTGAAACTAGAGAGTAGTTTGATTCAACCCAAACATATAAAGCTATGCAGAAATGAGGAAAGTATAACAGCTAAATCATCCCTGGCTTTTCTTTTTGGCTTGCTATCTGAAGGTCATTTGAGAAAATTCAATACCTCAGCAGTCTCAAGAAATTTGTGTTCAGAAAAACATGGAATGTCTCATGTAGATTGCAATTGTCCAGGTTTATACAGAACAGAAAATAATTTCCGAGAGCAACTCTTACATGGTCTGAAGAAGGGAGAAAAATCAAATTTACCCATGACAGTTTTACGTCAAATATTGTCAAATTCTTGTCTTCATCCAAATTTTTCCTGCTTTGTTCAGAATAGATTAGAAGGTATTGGTAGTGTAAAAGAATTGCTTAAGAATGAAAATACATTGTATGAAAAATTATCCAATGATGTTGGTTTTGTTAATTTTGTTAATGTTTATTTATATCCATTTATGAACAATCTAATCCAAACTTTCCGTCATGCAGATTATGTATTTGAGAAATTGTTTTTACATTTTGTTGATGAAAGTTTTATGTTTTACATGTTGAATGTACTGAAACATCCCAAGATAACATGGCCAAGGCCTGGATCAAGAATTGTTTTTGAATTATACAAGAAATCTGGTCAGGTATTTCAGCCATATTATGTTCGCATTTTGTTCAATGGTGCTAATGTTTCAACATTTGTCCCCTTATGTGACATTAATAATGAGAGTGGTCTTTGTCGTTTGAAGAATTTTGCGGAATTATTGCATTTTAAAACATCCACCAAACAAGATCTACATAGTGCATATCAGAGCTATTGTTAATTTTGCAAGGGTTTGTGTACTTAGTAACATAGTTTTATTTTAAGTTCCAATCCAGTATTCATTCAGACCAAAAAGTTGACAAAGTCAATTTTAAGCTGAAGGCAGTTCCATTTGGACATGCATGATACCCAGGGAAGGCACTTTCAAAATGGGGTAACAACCTATAGAAGCAGTTTAAGAAAGTCCCTTACATTTTCACTGTCACATGACACCCACTCTTAGTTGGAATTCTAAAGTGCCTTCCCTAGGTCTCATTCATGTTGTTATGGAACAACACTGAGTAAGATTTTGAAAAAACTTTGCCTACATTGAAGTCTCATTTTCTTTTAGGTAAGCCTTCAACATTTTAAGAAAACTAGTGTTATAGTTTTATATGGAATTTTTGTTTCTTCATACATTTAAACAAAAATCAAGGCAATTAGCAGCCACATACATTTAAACAAAAATCAAGGCAATTAGCAGCCATTCTATATTTACTAAATCAAATTTATAGTCTAGATGGGCCTCATTTTCACAGGTTGCAGTGTATAATTTTTATAAATGTCTAGGGTAAATGAAAGATTTAACATTACACACCTGTAACACATGTTTTTTTTTTTATGCCCCAGCCATAGGCAACAGGGGCATTAAGGGTTACCCTTGACCGTCCGTCCATCTGTCTGTCCCATTTTTGTTTCCGCACTCTGACTTGAGTTTTTTTTAATCCAAATTTTATGAATCTCATACACAATGCTTAGAACCAAAACTATCAGACAGAGTTTAAATTTGGGCTGTAAGTCACTTACCATTCTAGTGAAATGCCCCTTTATAACTTGGAAAATTTCAAGTTTTTTGTTTCCCCAACATTAACTTAGTTTGCCTCATCCAAATTTTAGGAAACTCATCCACAATGCTAAGAACCACAACACCCAGACAGAGTTCAAATTTTGTCTGTGAGTCCTTTGCCATATAGAATTATTCCCTTTTAAAATTGAAAAAATGCAAAGCTTGAGCAGGGGCATTCGTGTCCTTAATCACATTCTTCTTTTAAGTTGCTTTAAATTTGCGGGATTTAAAATTTAAAATCAGAGAAAAGAAACCCCAAATTCTTTCAGTTAATAGGTAATGGTTTACAAGTGGATGTCCTAACCCCAATAATTCAATCGTTATATTCCACTGCTCTACGATGGCTACATTAACGTCTGAAGGCCTTGTCAATAAAAAAATCGTCAAATAATCTTTCGGAATAAGCTCGGGATTTACCTATCTCGATAACATTGAGCTATTAGCTGATTGGCTCTCTCTCACAGGGAGCACCAATCAAAATCCTGGTTTCGTGACGTGTTTTTATTGTATAAAGAATTCAGGCCCTCGCGAGTTGGAGAGTCGATCACGGGGAGGGACTGAATTATTAGGGTTAGTGGATGTCCCTTCTAGTTTATAAATTAAGGGAAGATAAATCAATGATTTCAACTTCGCAAAATGTTACAAAGAGTATGAAAGAATCGTCACAAAATGTTACAAAGTGTTTGAGATTTGTCACATGATTACAAGTGGCAGATGGTTTATACATTGTAGAAAACTATATGATCTTTAATAGTGTATAACATTTGTATTTTGTTTAGCAAAACTTTAAGCTTTGTTAGAAAATTTAAGCAACGAACAAAATCAATGTTAACCAGGTGCTGATTTTTTAAGCTCAGCAAGTCACAGACATCAATCTGTACTTGTTTTATGTTTTAATTTTGATTGTTTATAATTAAATGATTATCATGATTATGTTGCAAAATTTTACCATGTATTGTTTATGTTTGTATAATATTTATTTTTGGAAGTCAATAATTTTAGATTGTACTTCCTGGTGCTTGCATTTGTATTTAATATTGGTTTATTTTTTAAACTTACAATTGTGAATTCATTTATATACATTGTATGATAATTTTTGCAGATTTCATGGGTACAGTAAAACAATGAATTTGAATAATCAACAAAATATGCAAATTTTCTCAAACTACATTTTTGGGAACCATTTAATATAATTGATCCCACACTGTCAGTATTTTCAGACCAAAAAAAAATCCAGCTTAACTATTTGTTCGATAGTGGATGCAGTCCTAATACATCACAGTCAAATAATCAGTTTTGGAAAAATCATATACTAGTAAATCCAAAACAGCTAACCATCTATTTTCTCTTTTACACATGTGCAGTAATCCTTTTACCTGAATAATTCAGTCTTAATATTCCACTGATCTATGATTACTTCATTAACTCCTGAATGCATAGACAATGAAAATTTGACAATCATTTGTAATTAGCTCGGGATTTACCTATCTCGATAAAATTGAAATGACTGCTGATTGGTCACCTCTCCTACTGGACACCAACCAAAATCCAGGATTCTTGAAGAGTTTTTAGCTTGTTAGGAAATCAGGCCCTCGCAAGTAGGAGAGATAGATTATGGGTAGGGACTGAATTATTCAGGTTATAATTCTTTCTGTTTATTTTTTGTATGGGAGCAGCCATCTTGTTGCTATACCAACAGAGCACTTCCAATATCAAATGTAATTGTAACAGTTTCAGACATTTTGAATTTTGAAATCACTTTTCAAAAACAAAGATTTTAAACAAAAAAATGACCCTTTTGATTTTTGTAATTACCAAAAAGAATAACAGCAATGCACTATTTATATGGACTTGTCCTCTTTCACAGGTAACCCATGCCTCATAATAGATTTAAGGGCATACGATACAGTTTTGATCCCACGGTGATTTTTTTACGAAAATTTGCATACAAGCTATTATTCACCTAGTCAATTCAAATATGTAATAAAAAATATATCTTCATGTGCTACTTTTAGAGATAAATGTGGTCAAAATTTTAGACATTTGCTCAAAATTTCGGTTTCTTGGACATTTCTATCCTCTGCACCGGCATACCTAACTTTTTTTGTTTCAAAAGATAACAACAAGCTGATTTTTGTAAAAACATTTTGAATATCTTCTTAACATAATTTTTTTAGCAACAATTCTTTGGAAATTGTTCATTTTGTTTATGAATTTTTATGTTTAAGAAAAAAACAGCATTTTTTATATGTGTATTTATCTAATTTAAAAAAAATTGATCTCTGATTTTTTTATAAAAATTAACATGAATTAATACAAATAATCTTCATTCAAAATCAAGCCAGATGCCTTTTTTTAAAAAAAAAGGTCCATGAACTCCTTTTCAAGTTAATGATTAAAAAATCAGTTGAAAAATGCATCATTTTCCAATATGTCAACATTTGACATTGAGAAAAATAACATTTAAGTTAGCAACATCCTACATAACCTCCCCTGTAACTGTATCATATGCCCTGAAGCAGCTGGAGTTGGAGAAAGCTGAACACACAAGACTGAGTTTTATCACTTGATAGAAAACCAGTTTTCTTAAACTCTTGTTGCACTTTACAGATCATGTCTCATATTCACATGTTCAATTATTGTAATGTTATGTACTGAATACCTGCTTTTATGCATTTATCAATATTGAAAATATTGGCTGTGAGTCTTAATATGAAAACTTTTCGCAGAGGAGAAGCTTGAAAAAAATTTTACACTGTCGAGCAGCTCATATTTTATGAGAAAGGTCTGATAATTGTGTTTTTTTTTCAAAATTGTACCTGTGTGTGATCTTTGTGATCAAAACAATGGTTGAAAGTTAAACTTCGTTGTGTTGTGCAAGTTCATATATTGTATACTTGATAAGTTCAAGTCACACTTGTCAACATCATGCAAACATTATGATATCATTCCAGGTCAAAATAATTTTGTCAAAATCTGTGATTTTAAATTTAATAATCATGAAAACTATTTCAACCATTTAAATATCATGTAAATGTTCTATGAATTCTTTAGGTCTGTTTTTATTTAGGTATGTCAGATATTGTTTGTGTATTTTGTTATTGCTTTATTAATTTTTTTAGCTAGTGGAAATGTTGCTTTTAGACTTAAAATTTCTGATGAAGTGACTAGACAAGTTCTGTACTTTTTCAGAATCAGCACATTGTGTTCTAATATAGTATATAATGTTTTTTAGAAGGTTGCTTACCAATTCCTGGAATATGCACCAGATAATATAGTTATACCAATGCAAACAGAATTACTCTGTTTGTCCATGTGCCTCGTAAGCAAAACCCCGCCTTAAAGGCTTAATGGATATAGATGAAACTTTACACAGTTGTAGAACACTCCCAAAGGATGTGCATAAAGGAATTCTATCCTTTTTAAAATATGAATTTCAGTGTGTGGTATCCTTTTGCAAGTTCACTCACAGTATTTGATTACAGTAAGTTCCACATATTTATAGTTTAAATTTGTTTTAGATCAGAAGAAAACTTTATGTCTGATGTAATTTAGCAAGCTTGTACTCTAAGCTGCCGTTATTGACAGCTTTCCAAAATTGTAGTAGCTAGAACTGTTATCATTTAAGCCACTTGCAAATCATTTCTCAGGTTACTGATTATTTTCGTAAAGTATTGTATCAAATTAGTCAGGCTTTTATTTTGATAGCCCAATATCAAAGTATAGTAAAAGTGGTCAATGGTATGATATCTACACTTAATTTTCCAGACTGACGAAAAAGTATTGTTCAAATAGTCTTTTTTTAAATTTGTGTGCCAAATGTAATTGTCATGAGTAACAATTGTCAATAGCAGCCTTTCGTTTAACAAAAATGGGCTATAATCTCAGTTAATTAGTTAGATCTGTGTATATCAATATATAAACTGTTATTGTTTTATATTTTTGCCAATCAAGTTTTATTTATTATTTTTTGACATATTTTAACAGGTGACAAACAGTGATTTGTACTTGTTATGTGCCTGTGTATATACTAGTCTATATTTTATTAATTTTCTGTCATTGTGTGATAACATATGTATGATTGTAAATTACTTAAGTTGATATGAGTGAATTTTCAAGATTTAGAAATGCCATGATCTTTCTTAAAATAGGATAGAATTTTACATAGAACAATGGTTAGATCAATATAGTGAATTTATCAATTATCATAAAATATGTACTAATAGTAAGAATTAAAGAGTCATAAACAGTTTTTGATGAATTTGAACATTTATTATGATACAAGAATGTTATCTAATTGGTTTTAATAAAAAGTACATTTTCAATATTTCCTGACATTATAGTAAGATATTTAGTGCTCAAAGGGAGATAACTCTATTGGATTATAGATTAAATACAAAAGCATAAATTTCTTTAGATACATCAAGTTCATGTTGTGTCCCTTCAAAGAAATAAATTAATCTCTGTCAAGTATATTTAATCTGAGAATTTCATTCTATTAAGTTAGTGTCACAAATTTCTTTTTTATTAACTTCATTTATAAAGTAAGCAGCTTTTACCTTCCCATCTCTTCTGAGAACTGGATTTTGGTCCAGGTTTTTTTTTTTATGAATTTGGCAAACTAAACTGTTGTCAACTATAAAAAGGCAAACTGAGAGTTGTCAAAAAATGAATTAAGGCAATTTTGTTAATTCTGAAATTTATAAAATTAGCTGGATCGGTTAGATTACTGTATTCGAAGAGTTGCCAATGCCAGTTGGGAATTTGAGGGTTGTAAATGTAGAACAGTTGTCTGTTTTTAATTTTTTGGTAAAATTGGTTAAAACTGTAAAGTTAAAATTTTATTACCCACAAAACATATATGTTTTCTATTTTACTGTGCTACTGCACTTAATTTACTCGGTAAAATAAAAACAAAAAACGTTGATATTATAAATTCATTCATGCAAGTCTATCGACAAATTAGTATTTTGTTGAAAATTGGGGTTTAACTTTTAGTCATTAAATCCAGGGAATTTAAAATACCAGGAAATGAAAGTTAATCCTGAGTTCATTCCAAGTTAACACATATACGAAGTTCTAATTAATATTGGAAAAAAAACTGTCAGACCCTACTTGTTTTAAGCTTTGTAACCAGAAACAAACAACACATTTTGGGGCTTTTCATTTAGAAATTTATGGTGATTTAAATCTTTGTTGATCCAGTTTCATAGATCTGAAAATTTTAGTTTGTTCTAAATAATGGATAGATTTGAACAATTGTACAGTTTATTTTTATCCCAAGTAGTAAAGAAGCAATCTGCTTTACATCCAAAAATCAATTTATTTTTCTGTTTATATGAATACATCTGTTAGCATAGAATTTTATGTATATATGCAAATCCATGTTTATGAAATATTTATTATTCCAATCTGCAGTGTGTTTGTCTGCATGGAAGCAGAAAATATGTTCAAAACCATGTTCAAGAGAATATTTTTTTTTTATACACTATGAATTTTTCAAGCATATCTCAGGCAGTGATTTGAATTTGCTTGTTTCATATCCATGCAAGTCAAATTTGTTAGTATATTTCCCCAGTATATACAGATATTGTTATTTTGCAGTGAAAAAGGTTAATTCAGATTCAGATGAACAAATGTGTTTTTTAATGTTTATACACTATATTATCTACAAGCATTTCTTAGACAGTGATCTGAACTTGCTTGCAGATGATCCTAATCTGTATTCAGATGCTTTTATTTGTTGAATAAATTATATTGGTTTTTTAATGTGTTCATTTATATTTGAGGTAAAATATCTGTCCTTCATACTGCAGCTGGTATACTTTCTGTTGTTTTTGTCTGGCCTGCGATGAAAGTTGCGGAAAGCGAGACATAGGGATTGCTTTTCCGGCGACGGCAGTGGAGTCAATAATTGTTGAGTTTTCTGCTTAAGTTAGTTTGATAGGAACTACTTGTGATAGATCATTGATATTTAATATAAAGAAGCATTACTATTTTGACAACTATTTCGAGGCCCTGCTCCCTAGGTCATGGTCCAGCAACTTTGAATTAACTAGCAATTTTCAATGTTAAGTTTTCTGCTTAAGTTAGTTTGATAGGAACTACTTGTGATAGACCATTGATATTTAATATGAAGTTGCATTACTATCAGTCTTTATTGATTGACGACTATTTTGAGGCCCTGCCCCCTAAGTCTAAGTGACTTTGAATTAATAAGCAATTTTCAATGTTAAGTTTTCTGCTTAAGCTTAAGTTTATTAGTTAGTTTGATAGGATCTACTTGTGATAGATCAATGATATTTTGTATGAAGTCGAATTACTGTCAGTGCATATCAGTTTGACATCTATTTTGAGGCCCTGGTCCCTACGACATTGTCCAGTGACTTTGAATTAATAAGCAATTTTCAATGTTAAGTTTTCTGCTTGAGTTAGTTTGATAGGATCTACTTGTGATAGATCAATGATATTTTGTATGAAGTTGCATTACTATTAGTACATATCTGTTTGACGACTATTTTGAGGCCCTGCCCCCAAGGTCATGGTCCAGTGACTTTGAATTTATTAGCAATTTTCAATGTTAAGTTTTTTGCTTAAGTCTGTTTGATAACAACTACTTGTGACAGATCAATGATATTTTGTATAAAGTTGCATTATGATCAGTACATCTGTGTTTGTCGACCATTTCTAGGCCCTGCCCACAAGATCATGGTCTAGCGACTTTGAATTCATAAGCAATGTTGCTGTCCATCAGATTGTCTTTTTCTGAATTTTTTGTGGACAGGTGAGACATATCTCTGTGTCAACAGTTTATTTTACTTATGTACCAACAAAGTGATGCTCAATGTTTATTTCATGTCAATCCCTGGCACAACCAAGGACTCTTTTTCGGGAGTGAAACTAAATTTTGTTTTGTTAACATTTTAACATGGCTAATATTGTGGCCATTTAAATCTGCAGTATAACAACAGTATCAGATCAATATCTGGAAATATATTGTATTTGGCATGAACTCGTTGAAGAGCTTGGTAAACTTACCCTTTTCTCAGTTTCTAAGCCATACAAAACAAAGTTGATACTTTCTGACAATGACCTTTTATTATATATGTATATGTTGACTGTTTTGATGTACCTGATGGGCATTTGTGCTAATGATGAGGAATGAAAGCCGTGGTATATAGGCCAAGGAATAAATAATGTGTTATAAAAGCAAAAGAATCAAATATGTGGTATATAGGCAAAAGGAATAAATGATATATAGGCCAAGGAATAAAATATGTGATATTTAAGCCAAAGAAAAACAAGATGCGATATATAAGCTAAGGGATGAAAGCAGTGCCAAGGAATAAAAAAGTGTGGTATGCAGGCCAAGGAATAAAAAAATGAGATTTATAGGCCAATGAGACTTCTACAAAACAACACAATAGTGAAAAAGTAAAAAATTTCTTGGGAGTCAACATTTAAAAAAAGACAAGTGTCTGTTTAGTATATTATGCTCTTACATGCACTGCTTTTAGAAAAGGTTGAAATGAACTTAACAGAGACCATGGGAGATCTGTTAACACAAACAAATTTCTTAAATTACAAAAACTTTAAAGATATAACTAAATACAACCACTGACAAGGTTCCTGACTTGGGACAGGCATATGAGCATGTAGAGTGTTAAAGTAGATTTTATATACCGGTTTATAGTAGTAAAGGGGCATTATGTTTTCTAGTCTGTGCACTTAAAATAAATTAACAGGAATGTTGTTTGCAGTTACACATTTCATCTTAAGTTACTAGCAAACTAAGCCGGCAACATTACATGATCCCATTGCAACACCACACGGGACTCCTATCACTGGACCGCATCCTGCAAAACATATTCCTGCCGTTAAAGCTGCACAAATGACACATCCTATTGTTGAAGCGATACATCCACCTGTTATAGCCGAACACATCTGGGTTCTTGCATTCTCTTTACATCTTGTGTCTCTTTTTGAACTGTTAATTTGTCCGAAATCCTCGAGCATTTGCTCACCAGATTCTTTTGCCACCGCCTCTAAGTCAGAAAATTTCTCGATTACTTTCAAAACGTAGTCATGACTCAGTACGCAGTCTGAAAAATGCGTTCCACACTGATGGCTGTCTTGTACGGTCTGTCCATATTCTGCCGCTTGGACAAGTTCTTCAATACTGTGAAAGTTCTTCAACATTTCTAATGCCCTTTTCTTCTGTTCTTCACTGATCTGCTTACCCTTGGAACTTCCGGGCGCCAATGAAGCTATAAAACTTGCAGGATTATTGGAATAGCGATTGAAGTCCGATTCCGGAAGAGCTGCTAAAACGCATATTATTTTTTCCACGCATTGATCATGATCATGTGCTTTTAAGTTCTCGTTCTGTTCGTCGAGTTTGGCTTCCACTGAGCCTCTCCGATATTTTGGTTTAGTTGCCGTTCCTTCTGTAGAAGTTAACATTATAGTTACTATGCCAACGATACCAGTAATTTCTCTCAACATTTTCACGGTTATCAAAAACTAAAATGAAAAAGAATGCATGGAACTACTGTTGCTTATATACGGTTCCTTTTTAACAGCAATGGTACACATTGCTGTAAAGAGACGATTAAAACATAATAACAATACCGTTTAAGCCACTAAACCTGCATGCAGGAATTTGCCATCACCACATAAATACAGAGTTTTATAGTATAAGCAAATATTTTGTGGCAAATGTATACTAATGGATATTTTGTTGAAAAATCACGAACAAATAGTTGGGGTTATTTATAACACCGAACTGGCTACATAACGATGATTATCGATGAATTTGGTATATATATATGTGTCCCCCAAAAAAACATTATATTTTATAAATTTAAGAGGTATTTCGGCTCATTATTACGTCAATAAGCATTCAAAGGTCGAAGGTCTATTAACAGGACAGACAAAACCAGGACGGTTATACCAAGGATTTGTAAAGTATACTTTAGTTTACTATACAAATCCTTGGTTATACTTGATACGTTTTAATCTTTAACTTTTGTTTAACTCAACATATTGTCAAAATGTAAACTGTATAATAAAGAGCAGGGTGTTTTACTTATATAATTTGTAATGTTTTCAAAAATTAGAAAACTATTAAGATACTGATTTATACTTAAATATATATATTGATTTTCATTCGATATTTCCCAAATTTTCAACTGAAAACTTTAAAAAGAAATAACAATTTCATGCAAGACAATTATTTTTTCAGACGATATTCAACTTTGTTTTTCGATTTGAAACAATTTTTTTCACAAGTGAAGACGTAATAAGCTTCTATCCTGTTAGTTTTTTTTACTTTGAAAATGAAAAAATAATTCAAGTCTTCGATTTTTTGAAAGATTGGGTCTGTAACTTCATAATATCAAAATATTATACCAGACAATCGTAATAAAGAAACTTTTTCTTCCAAATTCTGCCATTTATACAGAAATTAAACGTAATAGGCTACTGTCTTGGCAGATTTGTTTTGTTTAAACGAAATAAAAGTCAATAAAAATTCATATTTTCATAAAGCTTATATTTTTAACTTTCCCATGAACAAAAAAATGGCTTGCAAGACATTCATTTCAAAGAAGATATTCAATATTATATTTTGAATTTGAGCGAATTTCTTCAAATTTTCTGACGTAAAAGGCTACTGTCCTGGCAGATTATTTTACCTTTAAAAGACGAAAAAAGATGAACCCTAAATTTTATTATCGTACAAAAATATTATGCCAGACATTTGTTTTGGAGAAATGATTTCAATTATAAGTAAACTTTTCTCGGCAATTTCCGCCATTTATCTTAAAAATCAAACTGTCCTGGCAGACTTTGTTTTATCTTAATAATTTTCTAATTTTTAAAAACATTATAAATATTGAAAGAAAATACCCTGTTTAATTTATTACACAGTTAAATTTTGACAATATGTTGTTTAAAACAAAAGTTACAGATTAAAACGCATCAAAAATAACTTTCCTGGTTTTATATGTCCTGTTAAATTTATACCTGACTTGGCGGGACAAAAATCCAACCTCTTACATCATAGGAGTATCATACAATAGACTTACCTATCGTCGTATAATCTGCATTGCCCGATTGGATGGAATGGCTGTGTTCTAGATAATTATATTTATATATCCACAAGAAAGCCACTGGGGAAATTTCCATGAAACATTATTCACATGTACATATATGGCTTCAGGTAAATTTTCATGACCATTGCTCTACGAGTGATATTTTGCCAAACTCTTTTGCTTAGGGAGACATCTGTTTTTTAATATTTCACTGGCAACAGATTTTGCAGCGTTTTTTCTGCAGTGATTGATTACTTGTATAGTAGTTATCTGTGGGTTTCAAGCAAGGCGTTTGTTTGGTTTATATTCAAGCCTTTCACGAATGCTCATGACTATACAATGCACGTTTACGTCTGTCTGCCTGTCAGCATATATCTATGTTTTCTGCAGTATGATAAATTGAAATTCACAAAATGATTACACAATGTGTTCTTTGAATTATGAATTATACCTATTCAAGGGTGTATACAGGGGCCAAGGAGGTACACAAGCCCCGCTTTTGTTGCCAAATACATGTACATGTGGCCTTACCTTTTCAAAGAATTGGTTGACATATTTTTGATACAGACTTTGATCAAGGCTACTTTGTTTTTAACAGATGACTTATATTTTTTGTTTTTCCTTAAATAATTTAATCGGATTTCCTTATAATTTTTTGACACGTTTTATTACTTATAAAAAAAATTGAAAAAAGGGACTTGTAGGTCCATCAGGTCGGGTGTTAAGAAACATATAATTGTTGAATATAGTTTTTGTATAATTATGCCCAGGTCACTACAATAAACAAATTACAGTATTTAGATAGTATTGATGTAAATTTTAACTGTTTAGCCGATAAGCTGAGTACAGAATATAATGGTACCAATGGTAAAGGAGGTATTTCAATCATGTATAAAAAATCTTTATAGATCACAGTAAATGAACGTATTAATACAAATTCTAGAAGAGTTGTAGGGATGGAACTTAAAAACGCTAAGAATGGGTCAATATTCATATTTGGTACATGCCTACCTGCTGATGGTACAAATGACAAATATAGACAAGAACTAAACTGTATTGATGACTTGTATACTTACTCTTGTAACTATGGCAATGTAGTTCTAGCGGGTGATCTCAATGCTAGCTATATACAGAAAAACAATGAGTTTACAAATACTATGAAAACTAATTAACTATGATGCACTTTTGAAGACAGACACTCTCTTGGGTTACATCTCACGGATACATATAAACACATAAGAAAGGGGTCTTCTTTTTGCTTTTTATTAAGACTAACTATGCATGATTCAATTTTTGTAAGTAATACATTAGTCAGTCATCTAAGATCTAACGAAGGGAGATTCAGCTCCACATCCGATCATCTACCTATAATTGTAACTTTAGAACTACAAGAGGGACGTCATATTCAGTTGAAACAATTTTCAAAATTACCATCATGGCATAAAATTACCAATGAAAATAAACAACAATATCAAGATAATCTGAACACTATCTGAACAGGAACCGGTTGTTCAGAAGTTGTCGTTTGTTGATGTGGTTCTTAAGTGTTTCTCGTTTCTCGTTTTTTGTATAGATTAGACCGTTGGTTTTTCTGCCGGTTTGAATTGTTTTACACTAATCATTTTGGAGCCCATTATAGCTTGTTGTTCGGTGTGAGCCAAGGCTCCATGTTGAAGGCCGTACTTTGACCTATAATTGTTTACTTTGTACACATTGTGACTTGGATGGAGAGTTGTCTCATTGGCACTCATACCACATCTTCTTATTTCTACTAAGCTAGACTCTATGTTAGATTGCGAGCCTCAAATTGACGTGCAAACATTTTATGATCGTTTCATTAATATATTGTTGGAGTCTGCCGAAGAAACAATCCCCATGAATTCTTTCAACCCTCACACGAAACCTGACATAAAGATGTCAAAATGGCTCATAAAAGAGAACGAGAAATCCGTAAAATATTGGTTGAGCACAAACGACCGAGAAGAATGCAACACAAACTTTACGCTGACTATAAGAAAGCTAAACGAGACATTAAAAATGTTCAAATCGAAGCTCATGATCAATACATTAAAGAGACATACTACGATCTGAACAATTCAGCAGATTGTGATTTAAGACTGTTCTGGAAAGAGATTAAAAGATACAGACCAAAACGAACGAGCTTGTGCAATGAGATCAATTATAATGAGACAATACAACAAACACCAGAATCTATATGTGAAGCGTTTGCCGATTTTTATTTTGAACTTAATTCTTTATCTGAGAGTTCTGACTTTTAACTCCTTAAACTTTGATCAGGTTACATTAGTATATTCGAGGTTCAAAGTGTTTTGCGAAAATGATTGCAACCTTAATTTACCGGGTGGACATTTTGAAGAAGATGAAATTATTGCAGTCATTCATCAATTGAAACGAAGGAAAGCTTGTGGTGGTGATATAATTCAGAATGAGCCCATTATTTACGGTAGTCCGAAAACAATGTAATGCATGAAATTGTTATTCAATTTGATTGTGGAAATCTGAAAATTCCTACGTCGTGGCATAAGGGTTAATTAGGCACCCATATTTAAAGGCTGTAGTAAAGACAAATCGTCTCCCGATAACTAGCGTCCAGTTAGTTTATTATCGTGTGGAATGAAAATTTTTGAAAAAAATATTCTTCAACGTATATAAACGTTTTTTACTGTTCCTTTGTTTTCCTCTTATAGTTGATGTGTTTCCCTCGGTTTTAGTTTGTAACCCGGATTTGTTTTCTCTCAATCGATTTATGACTTTTGAACACCGGTATACTACTGTTGCCCTTATTGATTCTAAGACATTCCACTCTTGCTCACAACAAGGATTTCAGAGAGACCATAGTTGTCTAACATCCTCTTTCTCTCTTTTAGAAACTATTTATCAAAATTTTTGTAGCTTTCCTCGACAGCCAAATAACTTTTGACACTGTATGGAAGAAAGCACTCCTAGCTAAACTATTTAATTTAAGTGTAAAAGGGAAATCTGGTATATCAAACATATGTTTTATTCAGCTACACAGAGTGCAGTGCAGTTATTGTAAACCAATGCACATCTCAATATTTTTGAGTTTCAGAAGGCATACGACAGGGTGGTGTTCTTTCTGGTTTCTTGCATTTAGTTTTTATTTACAACTTGTTAAATACTCTTAATGCCTATCCATATGGAATAATGATTAATATCATATGTTCTTCACCCACTCTTGCGGATGATGTTACATGCGTGGCTACTACTCCTCGAAGTTGACAAACATGTTAGATTTATGTAGTTAATATGCGTATAATTGGCGTTTTAAGTTCAATGGAAAAATGTCTTGTGTTATGCAATTTTCAAATCCAGCCCTAAAAACAGACTTTATTTGGAAAATAAACAGCGATATAATTCCTATACCAGATAACCACACACATCTGGGAATTGAACTGAACAGTAGACTCATTGCAGTGTAAAGAACATCTGCTGCCTGCAGAACAGCAAGAAATGCATACTCTAGTATTGCAAGTATAAGAACTGAACTTACAAATCCTCTGGTGTTTATAAAACTTAATAAATCTGTCGTACTTTCCACGTTATCATACGACTGTGAAATTTAGAATAATCTCAAAACACAGGACCTTAACTTATTAAATAGATTTCAATATTTTGTAGTGAAACATGCCCAGAGATTAGGAATGGACACTTGTTCTGATAGTTGCAAGAGTATGGATGGCATTTGAAACATTATCTGTGAAATTGAGATTCGTAAATTTTACTTTTTGGCAAACTTTGTAACCTCGACACTTGCCACCGTCCGAAGAAAATATTCTTCCAGAGACTTTATACTCATTTATTAGGAACGCCTGGAAGCACTGGATTCATTCCCGAAGTTTTTAACATTTTACATAAATTTTCTCTGTCTCAATTCATCCAAGAATACTTTAAGAGTGGCAATTTCCCGAGCAAACTTGAACGAAAACGTTAAAGATGCAGTTCATTCAAGTCATGATACCGATTGGCTTAATCGAGTGAATTCAGATAACGACTTCATAAGGATAAGAGACATACAAAACTGTATATCAGTAGCAAAAATATGGAAATTTCCCGAAAATAGCTCCGAAATACAAACTGCATACTTCATCGCAAAATTGATATTCACGTAACCAGAAACCACCACTTACAGTATTTAATGAAGACGAACTTCATTCAATTCAACGACTGTGTTATATAAATGTATTAAAATCTGCCGGTGTATACGGAAAAGGAACAAAATTCTGTAGGGCCATCATGTAACACTGTCCGTACTTTTTGGTGCCTAAAGCTATAAAAACTTGGGTATATGAAAATAATTCAACAGCACGAGACGAAAGAAGTATTGGTTAACTGGGGATCAATTCTGTCGAAAAACTAAAGCCGTGACGTTGAGAAGTTAGCCGGTACACCATAAACAAATTATACAAAATAAAGGGAAAACCTTTATAATAAAAAGGAAGGGAAGTGGTTGGTGGGCTTAATTAAATGTTTACAATCAAACTTATATTCTGACCTGAATTCTTCTGCAGTTGTTTGAACAATGTAACGACTGTGGTAGTCGTGTAACCGAACAATCTCATCAAATTCGGCATGCACAAACACGTATTATTGTGGTTCTTCTGATAACGCGATTTAACGGTTAAGCCCTTTAAATCGCAATTATTGCTGTTACATAAGCATGTTTTAATTTTGAGAGTTTGTCTAAATTGCGAACAGAATTATCTTAATTATTTCATTCTCGAACTGTTGAAGGGAAAAATGAGGAAGTGGTTAAAGACAGTCTGCAAAATGGTAAAACTACATCGTTTCCGTTCCGAAGAGGATATGTTGTTGTACTCTGAAGAGTGGGTGGAAGGATATCGTATAGATACTGCGAACCAAGTTTGATTTTCATATTATAAAGAAGACGTAGTTTTCTCCTTCGTCTGCGATCCTGTAATGGTTCTCACTCAGTTTCAATATATAGATCACTGTCTGATTCTAGAAAAAGTTGGTAAACACTACAGTCCTATCAGCTTTCAACTGTATTTTCTAATTTTATTTAAATTCGCTAGAACAACAGTTATCCCGAATTTCGCGTGCATATTCCGGAATAAGACGAATATATACAACATACATTTTATCTAGATTTTGCCTTTTCAGTTTGAATATGAGTTTTCTAAGAGCTCCTACTTGCTTGTTTGCACTTTTACTTATGGTTTCGATATACTCGTTCTACTTAGCCTATTATGATAATGTAACACCTAAATGCTTGTGTTTATTTATTGTTGAATTATCTTTACCGTAAAAAATGAAGCGTCATTTGGTTCGGAGGTATTAGAGAAAACTAGAATTTCTGTTTTTTTCGGGATTAAACGTCATAAAAAACCTTTCTGACCATTCATTTAATTTATTCAGGTCATGATTACCTACTATTTCGACTTCATTTTAATCTTTGGTTGAATATCCGAAAGATGTGTCATCAGCAAAGAGTCTGATGAGAGAGAGCAGGTTTTCGCCTATATCATTTATATATATAAAAAAAAATAAGAGAGGTCCAAGCACTGACCTTTGAGGTACACCTGCACGAGCATTTGAAATATTAGATGAGAAATTATTTATCAACATCATTTGGCTTTCTTTCAAGGAGATAGTTCAAAAACCAATTCAGAAGAGTACGACGAATACCATATGATTTCACATTTTGAATCAGTCCTTTGTGCCAAACTTTGTCAAAGAGCAACTGAATTATTTTTTCCTAGAGAATTTAAGATATAATTATAAAGTTCTATTACTGATGACAAATCTTTAGGATATTTAACCAAAAACTAAACCTTATTGTTGACGAATGTTTTGATAAAAGTACAGAATGAAATTGGTATAAAGTAGGTTGTTGCGAACTGAATGGTTATAAGCGTGTTTATAAATTACTAGTTTATTAACCTTACCAACACAAATAATCAAGGAAGTTGGACGGTAGTGAAGCATTCCCCTTTTTAAATATAGCCGTATCGTTTGCTAATTTCCACGATGAAGGATATCCACTTTGTAGGAGAGATTTATCCAAAATAATGGCTAGTGGTTTAGCCAATCCTTTAGCATTTTGTGGCTTATTGAGTTATTCTATCTGGTTCAGATGCTGTTTAGGGGAATTCAGTATAATTTTAATATGTCTTTGATTTCCTCTTCAGTTACCATAGAAACTCGAGTATAAGTCGGAAGATTGGGAGTACAGTTAAGATTTCAGAGAGGGGTACCGACTTAAAAGCGAGATCCAGTGACTATAGGAAAATTTCAAGACCGGGAAATGTGGTCAGATGTGAATTTCCTGAGCATAACTATGTTGGTGATAGCCAAACCTACTTTAAAACTCTCTAAATAAAGTTTGTGTTGAAAATGAATGACTAAAATACTGTCATAGTGTTTTATTTGTTCTTTGTTAATTATTGTCGGCCAATTCGTGTTGAATTTCCCACTGTTTCCGTTTTGTGCATTGATTTTTCCTTGTCACATGATTTGTGTCTAAACCCACAAGAAGAGTCAAGAACCAGAAATGAAATAGAGGTAACAATGTACAAAATATGTAAAAGGTTGTATTCAATCGAGTTATCGTGTCATTGTTGTTATATCAGGATATCAATTCAATACTTATCAATCATATATTAATCAAAAATATTACCTAGTATACCTTCAGTCCTAGTTTCAAAATCAGGTTTATTTCTATTATTTCATATGGTTTGTTATATAATACAAAACAAACATAGCTATTTAATATTTCTTCGTAGGATAATTCGTCCGGTTTATCATGAATAAAAATATTTTTGAGAGGGGAGTAGACAGTTATTACACTTGCTATCCTATAACAATAATTTCATTATTTTCCAGTGTGTTTTGCTTTCCGAACAGTTATCACGGGAAAAAATGTTCTAAATTGCTTTCTAAGTTTTCCTTAGCAATCTTTTTTATGTTATTGATTTCATTCCTTTGTTTTTTTTATATTTGCTAATTGTATCAACGTTATTTCTTTAAAGCTTTTTTTCTTAGTCGATCACAAACTCTCATTTCTTTCCTTTAAGCATTATTAAACAAGGTTTTATCATTACAACAAATTGTTATATGTTTTGTTGGTATGCATTCCCCGGCCATGCTTTATTCCTACAGTAAATTTGTGATCTTTTTTTAATTTTTCACAATCGTAGGGATCAGCTCATACTTGTCGCATCTTTGGGATAAGCCTTACAAAATACAATGCAATTTACATTTTTAGCTCTTTTTTGTCAGACTAAAAAAAATATCGAATACAGAATATTTTACGATGTTTTCTCCATATATGGCACTGTGTTCATCATGTAAACATATTTATAGTAATCAAGCTCTAAGGCTACTAGACATTTGCGGAAACTGTCATACACCTACGATTAGGATTACAATTACACTTACAGGTAGCATTTAAATCTTGGGTCGTTTCAAAGTGTAAATATAAACCGTCAATTCAAAACAAAAACTAACTCCTATGATGTTTTTCTGTATCGGGATTTTATAGAAATATCGAAAAACAAATGGCATCTTGGCAGCTTAATGTTGAATCTGCACAACTCGGACGCAAAGGCAAATCGGACTAAGACAACTCGGGCCTATTTCAAGACAACTCGGACCACTTGTATAGACAGCTCGGACCAGTTTGAATAACAACTCGGACCAATTTGAAACACTTGTCAGACCAGCGGCTCTTCGTGGTTTTTACGTTTAATATGATTTTTGTTTGTTTTTGTGTAGATTGTTGTCTTCTCAGTTTCCCCCAACTAACTTTCTTAGATTGCTGTGACAACTTGTCAGTTTGATGCATTTCAATAAGTTTTGTTACCATCAACTGTTTTATGACGGCCTTTCGAGATCAATTAGAAAAATAAAACAACAAATATCTTTCAATGCAATGAAAATATAAAGCAGATATATATTCGTCTGTACATATACTGGCCGTGTTGTAATAAGTGATCCTAGAAATCTTTCAAGATGATTGAAATGCCTTTTACCGACAATCGTTATCGACAACTTGATTCAATTTATATTGTGGTTTGTCAAATTATCCTCATTTATCAGAGGTCTCAATTATTTAAACTTAACCGTTATAATTTGGAATTTCATAATTACACGAAGTGTGCGAAATGGAATTCTAATTTTATGAATAACCGAAACAAGATATGAAAGTGTTATCTCTTGCTTCGCACGCAGCCTGACTAGCCAATCCCTAAGATAATGCATGTTCCACGTGCATATCCTCATTCTCTTACTGAAGAGCGTCCAGTGAAGAGAAAAAAGAATTTGACTGCAAAATCTAAACATAGGCTCAACGAAATCAATCAAAAATAAACTTCAGGAAACGACTGACAATAAACCCCATTAAAGAAAACATGTCCTTCAGTGGATAATTGTCTCATTTATATTATACCACATTTCTCAATTATGTACTTCTTGTTGATTTTATAAACCTGTTAACATTTGTGTATTTTTTTGTTTTTTGTGTTATATATTTTAGAACACTGAAATAAAAATACTCTAAACAAAGCTAAACATTTAATATCATTTATTTTGATGATCCTGGGCCAATCTTGGTCATCAATCTTTCTTGGTCCCACCAATACTTCTTGGACTGTTCGGAATTCATCCCTGTTCCCTGATTCTACTTCCCAGATCTATAAAATACAGAGATAGAATGTAAGATGTGAATAGTGAGTATATCTAGTAAATAAAATAATATAACCGATAAAATTGAAAGTGATTAAAGGCGAGGGAGGGAGGGAACACTTTCATATCTTATTTCGGTTATTCATAAAATTAGAATTCCATTTCGCACACTTCGTGTGCTTATGAAATTCCAAATTTCATATCATAACCTCAACAAGATATTCCAGTGTTAGTTCAAAGCTTACCTAGTAAGTACTGCTTGTTGAAAATTATTGGAAATTATAGGTTTACAGTAAAATCTCATAAAAGAAGACTCATTTGTCCATTTTGCCTGATCTATTACATCTTGGGTAGATAATCCAACGCGTTTTGCCTTTGAGGTAGAGGCTGAACGTGTCGAATGACCAGTAAAAAGGGATGAGAAACCAAATTTTTTTATTGTCTCTTTTAACCATCTTGCAACTGATGAAGGAACTATATGATGATGAGGTTTAACAACACTCAAAAGGAGCCACGATCTATCAATACTATCTCTTTGTTCTCTCCATGATTGTGTGCGAGACGCATAGTCATTAATGCAAGTAACAACACATAAACTCTTTTCATTAGGGAAAGAGCTGAAAGCTATTGATTTAGTTTTGGAACCAGGACGACAAGTTTTGGTTAGTTTTGGTAACTCAAACAATATTTGTGAACCTTGTTGTTTCATATATTTACAATTTAACATGCCTATTTCAGATGCTCTACCAGCTGAAGATAGAGCCAACAACATCACTAACTTCCATGAAAGGTGTTTAATGTCTAAAGCTTGATTTGTACCCCATGATAAAATTTCATTCAAGACAATATCAACATCCCAAGAAAACTCATATTATGACGTTGGTGTCCTTTCATTGAATATGGCTCTCATATGTCGAATAATAAGAGGATGTTTTCCTACTTGTAAACTATCAATTAATGGAAGATTCTTTGAAATTGCAGACCTATAAGTATTTATTGTTCTATATTGTAAACCATCTTTGAACAATTTTGTAAGACATTTAATTACAGTGGCCAAAGGGGCCTGAAAAGGATTAACTGATTGTTCACTACACCAGCTGACAAATTTTCCCCAGGAGCTCTTGTAAGAAAGTTGGGTTCCTGGTCTCCATGATTTGTCATGCAACTCTGCAGCTGCTTTTGATAGTCCCTCTGTAGTACTTCGTCCCCTGAAATTTTCCATGCCACAAGATTGAGAGACACTGTTTGAATCAGTGGGTGTGGTTCCCCCTGGGGTGACATCAAAAGATTTGGAAATATTGGTATTTTTATTGATCTTGTATTAACATTTCCAATAACATTGGATACCATGGTTGTGCTTGCCATGCAGGGGATATTACTAATAACGTTGCCTTGTCCTTCCTGGCTTTGGAAAGACAGCGACCTATCATTGAAAAAGGGGGGAAGGCATGGCCCTTTATTGTTGTCCATGGCATCAGAAATTCGTCTATCGCATGACTGATTGGATCTGGTTTCCAACTCACAAATTTTTTCAGTTTGAATTTTTAGTCGTGAAGCAAACAGATCTATCTCTAGGGGACCTCTTTGGTCTTGAACTTGTTGAAAAATATTTTGATCTAGACTCCAATCGCTGGAGTCGTTTATATTACTCGATAGCCAGTCTTCTATAAAATTTTCTTTCCATGGGAGGTGCTCTGCAGTGAGACTTATCTTCCTTGCCTGAAACCAGTTCCACATATTTTTCATTATTTGATTTAAATCTTTTGATTTTGTGTCCCCCCCCCCCCCCCCCCCCCCCCCCCCCCATTCTGTTTATGTATGATATTGCTGAAGTATTGTCTATTCTTAAATGAATGGCCAAATGAAGCCTTTCTTTTGCGAATGTTTGCACTGCAAGAAAAGCTGCCAATTGTTCTTTTGCATTGATGTGGAAATTTGATTCTTGCTTTCCCCATATGCCACCTGTACTTTTGTCTTGAAAAGAAGCCCCCAGCCTAAATTTGAAGCGTCTGATGTGATCACAATATCTGGACAAGGCTTTATTATTGCCTTTCCATTGAACTCTTCTATTTTTGTTACCCACCAAATTAATTCGTCTCTTGCTGTTTGTGAGAGAATTATTTTTGTTCGTAGGACTTTACCTTCAACAGACCCTTTATTTGATCCATTTGAAGAAAACAATTTTGCAAATTTGCTGGAAATATTGCTTGCATAGACGATGACAGCTTTCCTGTCAACTGTGCTAATTGCCTTACTGTCACAAAGTCTGCACTTAACATTTCTCTGCATTTTGTTTTTATCTGAGATACCTTTTCTGTCGGTAGATAGAACATCATTTCTACTGAATTTATCTGAAAACCCAGAAACTCTATCTTTTGAGTTGGATTTAAGCTTGATTTTTTCCAATTTATCAGAAATCCTAATTTTTGGAGAAGAAATAATGTTGAATATCTGTGAATTTCCAGTTTTTGGGGGTGTTCTGCCATGAGGAGTATGTCGTCTAGATATATGATCATACGAACACCCACCCATCGCAATATACCTATTACTGGATTCATTATTTTAGTGAACAACCTTGGACCCTCTGCTAACCAGAAGGGTAGGGCTGTGTACTCGAACAAGGTTCCTTCCCATTTGAACCTCAGAAATTTTCTGTGGTTTTGACTGATGGACAAAACTGAATATGCCTCCTTTAGATCTATTTTAAGCATGAAATCGCCCACTTTTAGCAGGTCTTTGATCATGAACAAGCCCTCCATTTTGAAATGTTGGTACATTACATGTTGGTTTAATTGTTTTAAGTTTAACACTGGCCTTTGACCCCCATCATTTTTGGTACTAAGAACCAATTGCTTAGAAATTGATCCCTGCATGGTTTTACTGGTACAATGACTTCTTTTGTCATCATTTCTCTGACCTCTGTTGACATCAGGTTTTTTTCTTTTTGATTGAGTACATTCATTCTTGGATCTTTCAGTTGTATCGGACGTGACTGAAAATTTACCTCTACATTTCGGATATCTTTTAGTGTCTTTTTGTCTGAGGTGATTATTTTCCATTTCTTTACAAAATGTTTTAACCTTCCTGCTATAGGAATGTGTTTTGATAGTGTCACTAGGTTTAGACTCTCCAATGAGATTAAAATATTGTTTGTTTTGTCTATATTTTTTGTGTGACAAAGATTTGAAACAAAATTTAACATCCTGGTTCTAACTCTTTTATTTCCTGTGTGAAAACCATTTCCACGGGAGTTGCCTCTGCCTCCTGAGTTTCTTGCTCCCTGTGAATGACTCGGAGGCCTTGACTGAAAGGGCGGTTTGTCTTGATGAGATTCCTTTTGTTCCCATCGTTGACTTTGTTGCACCTGACGAGGTGTGTCATAGTAGATCTCCTTCTTCTTGTGACTCTTTTTCTTTCCTCCGAGAGCTAATGCCATTTCGGAAGCTTGTCGTTTTTCGCTAAACATTCCTGTTTGTCTCTAAGAAGTGATCTAGCCTTCTTAGAATCTTGATTGTTTATTCTTTGAAGGATTGACAAACGTCGCTGATAATTTGTTGCAACATTAGATTGTCCTACCAAACAAATTGTTTTCTCTAACAGATCAAGAATATGACGGAAGTCAACATTGTCAACATGCGCCTGCGCACTAGGATCGTCACACCCCTTATCGATTTTTGATCGAATATCTTCAAATAACATCCATAAGTTACCAAGAGGCCCCATGGTGTCTATAAGCTTTGTCTGAATACTGACGAAAGCTTTATCCAACTGCGTATTTGTACCACGACTTTGTTCTTCCATAATAGAGAAAATCAATGGATCAATAGATCTGAAAGTAAAGCCCTCGTATGATGGGACGGGCATCGTGTTCAAAATTAATTCCTGAACTTTATGTGAAGAAATAAATCTATTGAAATTGTCATCAAGAAATAATTCCATATCTTTGGAAAACTGGAGTCCTGTTATTTCCTTCTTGTGAGGATTAAAACGATGATAACTTTTGTTGCCGTTTTTGTCACTGTATGTTAAATTAGATAGAGTTTCACTAATAACAGACCTTACTTGTTTGTCCGACTCAGAATCGGAAGAAAAGTCATCCTTCTTTGAGGGTTTTTGCTTTTTCTGCCATACTTTGTGGCTTTAGATTTTTCCTTCTGAGGGAATAATCTTCGCTCTCCGACTCCGAAGAATCAGAAGGAAAATCACGCTTGGCATACTTTGGCCGTTTCTTTTCTTCTTGTTTTTTTCAGTCAAACTATTGTCACTTAGGACATATGACTGCGAACACGTGCTTCGTCAATGTCAGCCGTGTGGTCTACATGGAGTTCGTCTGCTTAATCACCAGAAGCACTATTGTCTTCTAATGAAACATTGTCATCTTTTAAATCACTCATGACGACATTTCAATATAAAATCCCGGCGAAAAAATTGAATAAATCCCAAAATCCACTAAAGTAAAACAACAAAAACAGTTTGTTAATTAGCAGGGAATTTCTTAGAGCTATTCACTCGACGCTAGCCAGTAAGAGAATGAGGAAATGCACGTGGAACATGCATTATCTTAAGGATTGGTTAGTCAGGCTGCGTGCGCAGCAAGAGATAACACTGGATTATCTTGTTGACGTTATGGTATGAAATTGGAAAACATATATCATGCTTCGTCATAATCAGTTGTTTTTTTTATCGTCATGGAGAAATGAACTTTATGTTTCTTTGTGGAGTTTTTGTTGAGTTTATTTTGTATTTTCGTCGTTTTTCTTTTGACCATGGTGGAGTCTTTTTTTCTTCGACTTATGGGTTCTAAATGCCTCTTTACATCGTTTCCTCGTTTTAAAAAAATAAAAATAACTTAAGTTGCATTAAACATATACATGCATTACATTTTAAATTGAATCAAGAATTTCAAAGTATAGACCCTAAAGAACCCTAGTTTAAATATTATTAAAGCACTCAGATAATCATTTCATTTTACTATGTATCTTAATTGGGTTTATTCTCTTATTTTGAGAGGACCCTTGTTTTTTCGTCAACTGTAATCGTTAGTCTAAGTGTAATCCTTGGTATAGACCTAGTTTCCGCAAATGTCTAATATGGATATGTTCAATTCAATGAAACCGAAACTGCCAAAATTGCCATGGAACATTTAGATTGTATTAATTGAAATGGATGAAACTGTATGTCCAAGAATTTGAAAATAAACGACGTCGGAAGCCATTTCACAAGTACTAGTACGTTAATAAAATAGAAGCATTTTATACTGGTCGATGGAAAATATTGGCACTTCCACTTTATTACAGGAACATTTTACATCAACGGGAAATAAGCGTATTTGCCAAACAAGAATGCTGATTGAAGATCTTCGGTGTCCGGTTTCAGCTTGTTTTGACCAAATTAACTGCAGGAATGACATGCAGTATCGAAGGTTTGTTTATATTAATGCTTTCATTCACACGTATTTGCGCATTAAATGCACATCATATGTACATGTGTAAATTTGGATCAAAATTGAAATATAATTTATGATTGGAAAAAATCCAGGATGCAACTAAATCAAGTCAAATTACCGGGTAAGAAATAACAACGAAAAAAATCCAAGACAAAATATTTCATCCTAACCCCCTCCTCTCTTCCTCTAAATCAAATATTTGTTCCCTTAGTTAACCCACTGTTCCTGTCTGAGGTATAAGAATGAAACCGTATTCAATCAGACCCTGAGTATTGAAAACAAAACAGCGGAGAAATTTTATATTTATCACTTTTTGTTGCACAGTGTCGATTTTCATTCATAAATCAAATTAACATGTGCAACACATGGACATTACACTTTGTCATTCTATATATATATATATGTTTTAACCATTAGCGATTATAGTTATTATTTCAAACTGCAAGACCTTTGACCAACGTCAATTTATTCTACGAATTCCCAGCAAATAAAAGTGATTTTGTTTGCCTATCGTTTTTTATACATTTAGGTTGCGTCTGATGAGCACCGACACAAACATGTAAGTATTTTACTTCAAATTCGTGTCAGTTTGTGGTAGATAACGTTAATAAATAAAGTTGCCATGGATCTTATAAAGAATACTCTTGGACTTGAGTATTCTTAAGTTTTTGCACATAGGTCTAATATATAATCATTCGTGAAATTTTCAGTTTACTGGAAACAAGGATTTGTATATAAAAATTTATCACTATTTCAAATCCTTGATGGAAAGTACATTTTTCTACTCGCGAAAATTAGTTGGTTTACAGTAATTAAAGTAAACCAAAGAATTTATTCTGGATTTTTTTTTCAGTGGAATGATAAAGATGACATTGCTACTTTTAATATATGCGATTGGACTGTTCCACGTTGTAAATAGCACCATTCAACGAGATGTAGAGATGGAACGCCGACGCAAAGCCATTGACGACCAACTAGAAGAACAAAACGAGTACCTTGGCAAGCACGCTCACGACCAATGCATTGAGAAAATGGTATGCACGATAGCTTCGCTTCCGGATTCTGAGTTACACGCGCGCATGCATAATAACCCGCTTACATTCCTAGCTAATTTATCGTTAGACATGCAAGAAAAGGGTAAAAACAACGAAGCCTTTCAACACATCTCTCAGTTTGAGCATTTAGAAGAGCTTAGAAAGGCAGCAGAATATGGACATTCAGTTCAGAACAGCCACCAATGTGAAAAACACTACTCTGACTGTCTAGTGAACCACAAAGCTATAATGAAATTATTAGATATGTTTTCTAATGTCGACGAATTGGCGACCAAATCGCCTGAACAAATAATCGAGGAATTGAGTGAAACCCAAACCTTCAAACGTGATATCCAGGAGTCTGCGAGCAAACTTGTTAATACCAAACGAGGGTGCAATAAAACAGCAAGGGTTGCAACATGCAGTTCCTTAGGGATTTTATGCCCTGGTTTCGCCGTTGCTTGTGGATTGTGTGCTATATTTACAGGAGGAACGTGTGCATTCGGTTGTGGTCCAGCTTTAGCCGCTGTATGCGCAGGGACAGCCGCAGCGTGCGCTGTGACTGCTAAATATTGTTGAACCACTTAGGTTTGTTAAAGGGGTAAATTCATTAAAAAATCTCCCATTGGCTTTAATACAAATCTATGTCTTGAATTAAACTTACACCTGGTTTACCTTTAGAAATCAGAAACTTTCATATTTCATTCATTCAAGTACAAATGTAGACCCATCTTTTGCAACAATAAAAACATAGGGTCATGCGGCATTTTTGGGCCATTCACATGACCTTGTTTACAAACTCTGTAGATTTGCACTAAATTTCTGTACTGACCTCCATTATATTTCAACACTGTAATAAAAAATAAGATGCATTTAGCAGCATTCTTTTTTTAAATTCTTTGTTAACCCTATTTATAAAATTTTGTTTTTATAACAAACGCTATCTACCAATCCGAAGAGCACAGGACTTCAGTGTTATACATAAAGCTCTCCCCCAAGTGCGCGGTCCTGATGACGTATATTTATTTACTGAATTTACTCTATAAGAGACCTTTTTTCCTCATTTCCTATTTTTTTTTGTATTGATCATGTAATTTATCCAATTTTCAAGTTTCAGTTTCAATACAAGATTCATAAATGCTGAATTTGTAAAGATAGAGGAAAATTCATACTATAGCTCATACTGTGGCCAATGTGTATTTCGTATATAAAGTTGCACATTGACGGTTTTTAAAAGAATGATGTAAAATAATATGCTCAATAAGTATGAATTGTTTTCTGTGTTTGCTTTGACTAGCTATATAGTATTGCAAGTACATCTTGGATTTAAATATAACAATAAGAAAATGTGATATGATTGCCAATGAGACAACTATCCACCAAAGTTCAAATGAATAAGCAATTATAGGCAACCGTACGGCCTTCAACAATGAGAAAAACCCATACCGTATGGTCGGCTATAAAAGGCCCCGACATGAAAAATATGAAACAATTCAATTGAGAAAAATAACGGCCTAATTTATAACAAAACAATTTACGAAAAACAAATATGACAGACATGAAGAATATTGTTTGTTTTTATAGTGATTAAGATTATAACACAATATTGACTGCTGTACCTCTAGTTTTGATATGTCTGTTTGTTTTGTTCGCACATTGTTGTCAATATAATGGAATTTTATGGGACTGTCATACAAGTTAAAGGTTTAGCTAGCTATAAAACCAGGTCTAATCCACCATTTTCTACATGAGGAAATGCATGTACCATGTCAGCAATATGGAAGTTGTTTTTCATTCGTTTGATGTGTTTGAGCTTTTGATTTTGCCATTTGATAAGGGACTTTCCGATCTGAATTTTCCTTGGAGTTCGGTATTTCGGTAGTTTATATACTTCAACATGTTCAATTAAGTGTCTTACTTCTTGTATAGTGTTTCTCAATTACGGTGGATCATAATCAATACAAATTGTCGATAGAAGTTCAAAATTTTGCAAAAGTTTTGCATCTGATGCTTTATCAAAAAGGTACGGTCACTAACTCTTGATTTTGATTCACGCTGAAGGCAAGTTTCAAAAGATTTGTTAGTCAAAGAAATAAGAGAAAAATAGATGTCACTGGTACGAAAATCTGATACGTTTTCAAGTTTTTAAAATATATAGGTATTGAGACACACATTGCAAATAAAAAAAGAACTTCTTTACATTCTGTGTAAAAAAAATAATGTCCGAACTGTCCAGGATCAATCTCCTGTGTAGAGGGAATATTTGCTCAAGCTTCACACCTCTGCAGTACTTAGTGAAATCTTGTCCCTTTATGTAAGTTTGAGCTTTCCTAAAAAAGTTTGTTCACTAGTTTAGCATTCATCTTTTTGTTGTCTATTGGTTCTTTTCATTTTTAAATATTGGTTACCTGCAAAAGCATGAGCCACTATAGGTATTATCTTGTACATGTTAAGGATGTTGAATATCGGGAGATACCAAGACTCTCTTGCAAATTACTCTAACTGGTTAATATCGTGATCATTCAGACCCATTTATTTTTTTTTTCTTATTTATTTTACCCGGCATTTAATTGAAAATAAATAAATGTAGAAGGAAATAGGTCTATGAAACTCCAAGAAGATTTCAGTCTTCTTTAGTTCCAAAGACTAAGTATACTTTCTTCGTTTACCTTAACCATCAAAAGGAAACATCCCGTATATAACCATGCATATGGAAAAGGGACAGGCTTTCATTTGTGAAGACAAGCTGTCATCCTGAATCCATATCTTTGTATTTAATCAAAATGTGTCTGAATAAATGAAAGGTGGTGGTTGTAATAATACGGAATACACAATCATCACTGATAGCGCGTAATAAACAGTCTCACAAGAGAACAGATATTCCAATGAGACTCAAAATGTAGAATTCTTAATCAAGATCTGCATTCTGGGAGTAATGAAACAGCAATAAAATTGAGAATGGAAATGGGGAATGTGTCAAAGAGACAACAACCCGACCATAGAACAGACAACAGCAGAAGGTCACCAACAGGTCTTCAATGCAGCGAGAAATTCCCGCACCCGGAGGCGTCCTTCAGCTGGCCCCTAAACAAATATATATACTAGTTCAGTGATAATGAACGCCATACTAAACTCCAAATTGTACACAAGAAACTAAAATTAAAAATAATACAAGACTAACAAAGGCTAGCGGCTCCTGACTTGGGACAGGCGCAAAAATGCGGCGGGTTAAACATGTTTATGAGATGTATATTTCGGAGTGAAAATAATAAAAAAGCATCAAAAATAAATAAATTAATTTGAAATTCTATAAGAAAAAATTCAGTGCGTAGCAGCATACTGTATCCACAAGTATATTAGGGGTAGTAATTGGGCGAAATATATTTGTATATTCACTTCCAGTTTCGGTGACTTTTATGTAATTATGCACCCATTTGCCTGGATTCGGTATTTTTTTCCATTGATGTTGTAACTTGATACTTGTGTGGCCAAATCGGTGTATCTACACCAAAACTAACCTGATATAACACGCAGAAGGAACAAAAATGTGTGTAATAAATTAAGAATGGACCTGCTGTCTACACTAAAAAGTTAAAAAATATCTGAACATTGATTATCCGATTGGATGCCACAAATATTTGCTCTATTTATAGAAAGGAAAATCTGATGATACATATATAAGATTGGGCGAAGTTGGCGAGGAATGAATCATGATAATAGGGTGCACACAGGTCTGTCTCTTGCATGTACTATATCAACGTTTACTGGTGTAAAATGATATGATTTTGTCCACATATCATGTATTTCCTAACTGTTGCGTGCATCAGGTTATCAGTGTGAAATATGCTTCTCCCTATTTGCGTAACTGGATGTTGTACTGATGCTAAACTGCTCACCGTTCAGTAGTAAATAGCCAGTGACCTGGTTTTAAACAGCGTTTTACAACTAAGACATCGATTTGTCCATATTTGTATTGAGTTAGAATGTAAGTCCTCGCTTAATTCGGATACTTCTAAGATTGTTCCTTCTTTAACCAATTACAGTTTTTACCTGTTTTTCTTTTTATTCGCTGTTTTATGACCGACACTACCACAATGCCTATGTTAATCGAACGGTCATGTTAATGTGATGTTTTTGTTCTTCATTCTGTAAGATGACAATTGCAAATTTACCATGGTTGTCATGTTGTCTTTGCGAGGGGCTATGAGGTTAAAAAAAAAACTCTGAAAAAATATTATTTGACAAGTTAAGAATATAAATTACTTGTGCGATTCTTGGCCTGGATTTTTTTAATGTGTCTTTAAAGTTACGACATCATGACTCAATACAAAAATAGACAAATCGATGTCTTAGTTGTAAAACGCAGTCTAAAACCAAGTCACTGGCTATTGAATTATCATGTTTTATTAGTACTTTTTATAACCAGTCGCGCTTAAAAAATGCTTCATTTACAAGTTGCCTTGTAGTGTCGAAGCTTTCTTTTAATTTGCATTCGACTTTTTTCCACTTATGTCTACATTCACGGCTTATGCCATATCTCTTGTTTATTTTTACATTGATAGCAATTGATGGAAGATACAGGGCCGGTGCACCGGGCGTGCACCCCTCTTCCGTTTGTGAGGGAAAAAAGGATAGGTTTTGTGGTTTAGTGTCAAGCACAATCAAACTAAAACACGTGGCAGAGTATTTATCCATCCCTTATCCCTAAAAAACAAAAAAGGACACCTAAGTACAGATCTGAAAGTACTTGCAGTTACTGACAGCTAGTTGAAATTTAGAAAGAGGTTTCGTGAAGCACTTGGAAGACCAGCAATATAACGTTGTTTGTAAGGATAATTATGTAATTTAGGTATCCAATACAGTTAAGCTATAAGGGTTATTTCACACAAAGATTTTGGTCCAAATATACACGAACAAGATCTTCATCCCAAAAAAGATATTTTACACACATTTACATCTTTATAAAAGCATTTTGTAGCAACATTTTTTTTTGGGGTAAAGCTCTTGCTTATGTTTTCTTATTAATGATAAAATATCGAAATGAAGCTATTTTGGCGGTTTTTGTTGCTGTTTCCTACTAAATGTAAGAAGTTTGAAGCCTAATGCTTATATGTGAGACAAAATTCAAAAATACAAATATTGATGTCAAACATTCTTACGTCTTATGGACACCTGAATGATGTTATTTAGTAGGTTAATAATCGCTTTAGTAAGTTTAAAAAAGGACATACAGATGCAGATCCAAGACTTCGAAAAATATTGGGACCTCTTTACTC
This sequence comes from Mytilus californianus, assembly GCF_021869535.1. NCBI lineage: Eukaryota > Metazoa > Mollusca > Bivalvia > Mytilida > Mytilidae > Mytilus > Mytilus californianus. The sequence goes on from NW_026262593.1 coordinate 48,301,101, forward strand.
GACAACTAGTCTATGTACTGATCATATATGTAGCTCCATAATGGGGTCCTGAGTCAGCCGCTAAATCAGCCTCTGGTATACTATACCTCTTAAAAAAATGAAATTGCTGTAATGTAAACATGCTCTGTTATATCGTACAAACTTATATGTAAACGAAATCTTTCCTAAGACAGAATGAACATGTATATTCTGGCTCCCAAAACGCCGGAAATAGTTGTGTGCAAACTAGAAAATGATAACGCTGACCATTTTTGTGAAAAATAGTCTACATTTTATTATACGGAATGACCTGTCCGTAAGCAATCTTGAATTAATTTGGATTGAAGTAAGGAATTGTAGTAATGAAAATTTTTTAGTTGGTGTATTATACCGGCCTCCAAACTCAAATTTTCATATATGGGACTTATTTAGCGAGTCAGTAGATAAAGCACTTGATTGTAATTTGCCACTTTTCCTTTATTGTGATTTAATTGTGATATGTTGTCAAACACAAGTAACTCTTTTACAAAGTTACTTTACCGTTTAAATTTAGAAAATGTTGTTTGGGAGTCTACTTACTTTACAACCCTAACTGGAACTTGTATTGATTTATGTGTGACAAATCGCAAAAACTTGATTAAATCAGTAACTGTTCTTACTCCGGTATGCAGTTCTTATTCTCCTGTTTCAGTTGAAATTTTATTTAAAACTTTTAAACAACACTCGTTTAAAAGACGAATTCGAGATTTTAAACGTCAAAATTATGAGTGTCTTAAAAACCAGTTGATTGAAACTGACTGGGATGATGTAGTTTTTAACTCAAATAATATAAATGATGTTTATATAAACTTTGTCAAAACGTTTGAAAGTACTGTCAATAGATATATACCTACTAAAACTATTACAGTATGACCAAATGATAAACCATTTATGAACAACTAAATTAGAAACAAGATAAAAAATCGTAACAAAATTCACCATAAAGCAAAAACTTCAAATAGTCCAGATCACTGGAAATTTTTTGGAGAAATTCGTAATGAAATTATCAGTTGAGTTAGAAAGGCATTAGATGACTTTAAGTGCAAAACTGACATCACAACTTATTGATAAAAATAGTCCTCCTGGTAAATGGTGGCGCATTGCAAAGTCCGTGTCAAATATTGATACGGAACCAGAAATTCCTGATAATAACGAGCCTCATCCATGCCATTTAAACAAATTCGTCATCACCGAGAAAGAAATTTTAGACCAGTTAAAAATTTTGAATATAAATAAACCAGCTGGACCTGACAGTATCAGTTTTAGAATTTTAAAAGAGATTGCTAGCTTTTTCTAAACCATTACCTAAAGTATTTAATATGTCTCCATCTAGATTTCAGCCTGGTGACTCTACTGTTAATCAGTTTATTGAAATATATCATTAAATTATCAGTAATATGGATAGTGGGAGGGATGTAAGGTTTGTATTTTGTGATGTATCTAGAGCTTTTGATAAAGTTTGGCATAAAGGACTTTTATTTAAACTTAAACAATCTGGCTTAAATGGTCAGCTCTTATTTTGGATAGAAAGTTATCTTTCAGATCGTCATGCAGCAAAAGGTAGTTTTAGAAGGCTTTTCATCAACTCTTAGAAGTATACATGCAGGTGTCCCGCAGGGATGGATTTTGAGACCCTTTCTGTTTCTCATTTATATAATTGATATAGTAAATGGCATTGTTAATGATATTAGACTTTTACAGATGACATCTCTTTATTGGTTATAGTAGACGATGATCATGCTGTAGCAGCTGCTTCTTTGACTGATGACTTAGATGTTATCCCAAATTGGGCAAAATCTTGGGCTGTTCAATTTAACTCAAAGAAAACAAAAAAAAAATATTGTATTTACTAGAAGGGAAAGGGAGCATACTCCTGTATTTTTTTTGGATAAATGGTGAAGAGGTTGAGAAAATAAATATTTACTGTCATCTTGGGATAACATTTCAGTCATCAGCTTCATGGAACACACATATCGATAATATTTATAAAAAAGCATGCTCTCGTTTATCTGTGCTTCGACAAGTAAAACATTTATTAGACAGCAGTTCACTTATACGTATCTATTATGCTTCTATTAGACCTATATTAGAGTATGGTGATGTTTTGTGGGGAAATTGCTCCCAGCACGAGTCTGAGCTTCTTGAAAATATTCAAATAAAAGCTGCTAGAATTATTACTGGACTACGGCGTAATTCCTCAAGAAAAAAAAATGTATTGAAATAGGATTTGAAACTCTGGAGAATAGACGGAGTAAACATAAGCTTATTATGTTTTATGAAATATTAAATGGGATGACACCTGCATACTTATATGAGTTAGTCCAGCCATATTTTTGTAGACAAACCCCATATACTTTAAGGAATGAAAATAATACTTTTCACCCTCCTCTTGCTAGAACTAGCTCTTACTTTAATAGTTTCATTCCTTCCACTGTAAGATTTTGGAATAGTCTTCCTCTAAGTATACAAAAATCCCCAAGTTTGTGTATATTTAGAGGTGGACTTGGACTAGTTTTATAGGACTGATGAAATATTTAAACCTTTCAATTATGGGATAAGGAAACATAGTATAAGTCATTGTCAACTCAGAAATAATGCTAGCAACCTAACATCGCATTTGTTTAATCAGTTCTTACCAGAGAACACTATTTGTGCAAACTCTTATCAGCCTGTTGAGGATAACCAGCATTTCTTTTTTAATTGCCCTAAGAACAATGATGTTAGACAGATTTTACTTGATTATATTTACTCAATTGTTGATAATTTAGACATAAATATTGACTTATTACTTTTTGGAAACACATTATTTTCATATGATATGAGTATTGCTATTTTTAAATCTGTTCAGAAATATATCGGTGACACTCACAGTTTTGTTTGAAATTTTCTTAATTTTTGTTTTATTTAGTGTTCATTTATTTATTTATTTATTTATTTATTTATTTATTTATTTATTCATTTTTTTCCATTTATTTCATTTTTTCCCTTCAACATTAATTCATTTTTTTCCATTTATTTCATTTTTTTCCCTTCAACATTAATTCATTTATTCCACTAAATAAGCTTAGTGTCCCTTCCAAACTTTATATATATATTTCTAATGACTTATAAAATATTTACATGTCTCAAGGTACTTAAATAAATGATGATTAATTGCCTACATACTTAAATTTACTTTACATTTAGTAATTAACACTGTGAATATATAATTGCTTGTGTGTGGTCATAAGTAGCATACATTTTCCACTATATTGTATTATTTTGAATATAGTTGTTAATATTTGATTTATACCTTGTAGATGTAATATGGAGAGAGCTTTTATAGGCTGTGCCTGTTGCTCAATTCTTTTCATATCTATTTGAATAAAATATGTTTAAAATCATAAAGCTGACCTGACAACAAATAAAAATCAACAACCGTCCTCTAAACACCAGAAAATAATGGAACCTAGGAACAAAATTTTCAAAGGTTAAAGAAGGAATTACAAAATGGTGTCATTTATTTAATTGTATTATAGTAGAAAATTTTCCGAAATCTACCTATTTAAATTCGACATCCACAAGCACGCCTGTCTGCATATTGTTATGGCACCTTTAAATAATAAAACAAAAGCCGTATTTGTGGGAATATAAGACTAAAAATGTACGTTTGTTCATGTTAAAAATTTGAAGAAGGTACTGAAAAAAAGGTTATCATTAAAAAATTTTACGTTTATAACAATTGATATGAGGATAACCGAGATCGAATCAGAAAACTATATCTACATATTTTCTATACATTGTATATAAATATAGGTTTACAATTATGAACACTTACGTTCCAATCGATACTTACTAGTATATTTTGGCATTTCACAAGGTCATGTTTTTCTCAGACTCATTTAAACCCGCATCTTTACACCAAATCCACTGAATATGTACCGATTGATATTTTAGTCTTGGAAACATGACATATTCATTAGTTGTTAATAGATTTGCACTAGCTTCCTGGAACTGCATGTACTCTTGGATCGATACTTTGTGTCTTTAGTCTTGAGTCATTTTGTCCATCTGATTAGTCGAGCCTTTTCAATTAAGTTTTAAGTAAGTAGAGGGTTGAGAGCTCCCAAACATGTTTTACATTTTGTCATGTCAATGCCTTTTATAAATAATGCTTGTTGAGCTTTGTTCATTATTGTAAGACTAACGGTGATCTATAGTTTCTTATATCTACGTCATTTGGTCTATCGTGGATACTTGGATACTTGTCTGATTGGCAATCATACCACATCTCCTTATAATTACATCGATTATATTATTCGTAGGTTTCAAGTTATTGAAACAAATAAACCTTAAAGCATAGATACTGTAAGTTCAGAAATTATTGCGTGAATTTATTTTTGCGATTTTTGAAGAATGAACAGACATGCGACATTAATTTTTGCGATTTCAGGAAAATCTGAACACAGATATATCTGTCATATATCAGAATGCAAGTTCTTATTATTGCGATACTCACCCAGTCGCATTATTCGCATAAATAAAAACCTCGCAATATTTTTTTTTAAATTTACAGTAGTTACATCGGAACACATATATGGCTAAAGACAAAAATATGTCATAATTACACTTACAATAAAAAAACAATTAAATAAAATTTGTGCTCCAGTTCAGTGTTATTTTACGAAGACCAAAATAGTGATAGTTAATCACGAGTAGCATCCGTCATGTTGCTCGTGGTATTTAAAACACATGTATTAAAATTGAGAATGGAAACGGGGAATGTGTCAAAGAGACAACAACCCGACCAAAGAGCAGAAAACAGCCCAAGGCTACCAATGGGTCTTCAACACAGCGAAAAAATTCCGCACCCGGAGGCGGGATTCAGCTGGCGACTAAACAATAATGTATACTAGTTCAGCAAAAATAGACGTAATGCTAAACTCCGAAACATATAAATGAACCAAAATTAAAAAAAAAACATACAAGACTAACAAAGGCCCGGCAGGGACAGGCGCAAAAATGCGGGGTTAAACAGGTTTTCCCCTATATCTCTAGCCAATGTGGAATAAACAAACACACAGCAAAAGTGCACAGTAAAACTCAGTTTAAAAGAAATCCGAGTCCGATTTGAGAATAGGTAACATAGCTAACTAAGCAAAATGACAATGATCTACATAAATTAACAAAGGACTAGCAGTTACTGACATGCTAACTCCAGACCTCCATTAAACTGATTGAACGATTATGTCTTCATCATATGAAAATCATGCACAATCCCTCCCGTTAGGGGTTTGGTATCATACTATTACGAATTAGCCGCAATACAGAGACACTAACTTATGTAACCTTTATTGTTAACGTAACGTGTTGTAACGTCATATCATTATTACGCTTTTGTATTCATAACGTCTCTAGTGATCAGTACAGTAAACAGAGTTTGAAATATACACACGTCTTTCTATAATTTACACAAGCGAAGTACTACCACTAAACCCAAACACATACCATCATAAAACATATGAGAGGAACATTACCCGTATCATGCCAACAACTGGTTTAAGAATAAATTTGTGTATTTTCCATGCAAAGACCCTATGACTGAATCAATATCAATTCCAAAAGAATGCCATCTGTAATGACCTGACAACAGTATCATAACTATATCCCTTCTGAATTAGTCTGTTTAAAGGATTAGTTAGCTTTTGAGATGAATGACGACATATTTGTGCTATGTATAGAATATTAACATAAAAGATTGGATGTGAAATACCTGAACGTATAAGATGTCTGCACGTTGATTTGTATTTCCGAATGATGTCCTTGTACCGATGATAAAATTTAGTAAATGTTTTGACAAGTTTATGAAATCAAAATCCCTGGTGTAATAATGTTTTAGTAATACAGAGATTTCTTTCGTTAAAATCGAATACGTTGTTACATACACGTGCGAATCGAACAAGTTGAGATATATAAACACCATAAGATGGTGCCAAGGGAACGTCATCATCTAAAAATGGATAATTAACGATAGGAAATCAAAGTTCATCTCTTTTATCATAAGTTTTAGAATTAAGCACTTCGTTAATATAGATCCAGGAAGAGTCAGTGTTCATTGTTAGTATTAGCTTTATTTTAAGTCAGTTCGGCAGGATAAATCTCTTTAGTGTACATACTAAAGTCATTATTATTGAGAGCTTATATATCATCCAAATATCTAAAAGTGTAATTAAATTTTGTATCAGATCTTATTTCGATGGGTCTTTGCTGAGTTAAGTCATAAATTGTAATTCGTTATAATACAGCAACAGGTCCAGAATAAGTGGTGCACGAAAACTTGACGATAAACGATATCTTCATAGCGAACAAAGATGTTATGTAGTAAAGATTCAAGTGCAGTTATCGTATCAAAGCAGATACAATTTACATAAAAAGAGTTTGAACACATATAATCGCATTCTGATTATCTTAAATGCCCATTTAATTAGGTAAGTGAATTTGGTCTTTATGAGATAATGAGGCAAAGTGGTATATAGAGTAGAAAAATCAAAACTTTGAACAAATTCGAAATCACCAATATGAGCATGCAATTTATCAAGTACTTCCAACGAATTTTTGTCACTCCAAAAGTAATTAATTCCACTATTTTCAAAGGCATTATTTGAACAATTTATAACCAGGTGTTTGTACCAAGTGTACTAGTAAGTAGAATAGACAGTTCATTAGTGGAACAATGGCTTGAAGACGAAATAAATCTATATTTGTAAGGTGTTTTGTGCAGCTTCGAAAGCCAGTACATTAACGGAACTTTCATGTTATTCGGTTCTGCTTGTAAAGAGGTAGGTTAAAGTTTATGTTTATTACAGACGTCATTTTCCGAAAATTGAGTTAGTTGGAATGTTGGTGAATTCGTGATTTCCTTTTGCAGAACCACAATATAAAGTTTCAAACAATAATGATATTATTAGCAGTCTTATCAGCCGCGACACAAAAAACAATTCACCATACACCATAACACCATACACCCTGTGCCATTACACCATACACCCTGTGCCATTACACCATATACGTTACACCTTTGCACCTTGTGTCGCGGCTGATAAGGCTGCCAATAATATCAACAAACTTATAGCTTATGTTTGATACGAGAGATGGGCTATTATTGGTTGTTGTTAGGAGTTAAATTACAATGGAATCAACTGGTAAATATTCCTTTTCGTTTGAAATTTCAAGTATAGTGTCATGCATATTATTTCTGTTTGTTGTGTGCATATATGCACTAACTCTGAAATTAAAACAAAATCACTTTACAATCACACCAACGTTTAGGAGCAATTTGTTTGCACTCAAAAAGACACTGTTCAAGTCACTCTAATCTAAAAATGAGTTAAATTTCTTTGGTCGTATCCTGAGAAAGTTGCAACATTTGTACCCACTAAATCCTACATGATAGCTGAGAACGTTACCAATTTTATCTATTGATTTTATAACAATAACCTCTATTAATAATTGTAACACAATCACACCCACTTTTAAGAGCGATTTGTTTGCTGTAAAAAAGGCACTGTTCAAATCATTTTAAAATGTTTGAATGTTTTCTTAATAAAAGTTGAGTTAACTCTCTTGGGTCATATCCTGACCATAGTTCTATATGTTAGATATTACGAAGTTTATCTTTTGTTTTTATAACCATAATGCGACGCTCACACATAACCTATCATGGCCCATGTTTTAGATCAGACAGCGCTATGATACGAAACGTAAAAAAGGAGTAGTATCCTCGCTTATTTGGAATGTCTTTCATTATTTGAACGCAGTTGTAGCGCTTGTAAGAGTCCTACGGATGAGAATTGGACAGGAGAGGTGGACCAAGCACTCTCGACATTTAGGTGCAACCCGTAACATTCTGTTAACTCAGCCAATTTTGTCTAGTCTGATTATCATTGTGACCATGTCGTGACATACTCTGCTGTATCGAATCAAAATCGTAACAATGTCATGTGTTGTGTGAACGGTGTCTTGACGGTGTCCTGTGGAACTGGCATGATCTGGAGAAAAATGTTACTTGCCGTGTCTTGTTGATTGAGTCAAGATACCTCCATATCTTACTGAATGTTTTCCATCTGCGTCTGTGCACTATGTGATCGCTGTCGGATCGCATTTGGGAGAATCAGGACGATGTCGGGACAGATTCGATCGCTCATTACCATGCGAAAGATACTAATCGGATTAGAATCGGACTGAGAAAAAGAAAATCGGAACGAATTCGACCGCAAATGGCTGAATCGAGACGCTTCCTAAATAATATCTTATTGATTTCGTAAGGTTTTACAGTTTTGTTTTGAATTTTCAGACACGAATAAATAATTTCTTCCACTAAAATATAGCCACTGCCATTCACTTTCGTCAACTTTCAAAAGAATATATTCTAGTAGTTGCCTTTTTGTCCATTACTGTCATCTTTACATCACGCTTTTTAAAGAACAAATGGTGTCTTTGTATACTTTTTTTTAAACATATTTAAAGAATGTAGAGAAAACATTATTATTTAAAAATAATTCCCAATTTTAAACATTATACATGTATATATAAGTACGTGTCATACGCAAATTGTATTCATAATAAATATATATTGATAGATATTTACAATAAATACACCATAATTTTAAAATACAGAAGATCATACATATCAAGCACGGGGAAACTTTCTACGCCCTCCACACAGCACGAGAAATATGTAAATTTTAAGTAAAAGGTAGGTACTCGAATTCTGAAGAAAAAACATTTAATTGTACAATTTATGCATATTAAAAACTTGAAAAGGTCGATAATCTTGACATTATTACCATACTAGGCAATACAGTCGAACCATTAAATTATTAAATTTGTTTCTTTAAAAGTAAAAATCAAAATGCAACAATATTGTCTTCATGACTAGCATTGCAGCAAAATATTGGAAATTATGTATATAGTACTACATATAAAACTAAAAACAAAAAAAAGTAAACAAAAAGTAGCAAAATAAATGAAAAGTAAATACAAAAAATAAAAGAAAATGTAAATATCACTACCCTATGTCCTATGTAGTAGGACAAGTGTATAAATCATACGACTGTGGATAGAAGAGTTTGATCGCATTCCGAAATGGTGATTTATTATAGATAGCTGTGTTTGGAGAATATGAGTTGTTTGGTTATTGGTTATCGACATTTTTACTGAATCTCCATCATTTATTCCTTACATCACTTACTTGTTAGAAAAACAAACAATTTCACAACTTAATTCAGCATTATTAGGGAACAATGTACTTTAACACTATTAATTCTGAAGGTGACCTAGTCAAATAATCAACAATATCTGATTGTTTGAAGTTATTTTTTAATGTTTCTTGGAAAAGTTTTGTAAATAATGGAAAATTACGAACTTAAAATGATCGTGTGAATTTGGTACAATTACACGTCAAAATGTTCATACATTATTAAATTATTTGAATGTAGAACATGTGCACAGGTTAATGTTCGACGAAGGTAAAGTTTTATTTTAATTACAACTGAACTGCGTAAATTTCTTCAACTATAACACAGAGCTACTAGTGCTGTCAAAACAACTGTCGTTTGCATACAAAGTACTTCCACACACTAATTTCACAATTAAAAGTGCTAAACTTTGGATCAAGGTTAGGTCATCTGCCTTTCCAAAAATATAAAAATCCAATTAAGTTTGTAAAGACAAGTCTAACAGTACATAATACACAACAAACATGACAAATGATACCGTAAATATTTCTAAAACTAAGCAAATAAAAAAAGAAGATAGGATCAATTTATATTGTTTTATTTGTCTATTCATCGAAAACTTGTCATCCGCAATTTATATTTCTGTATATTTCAAGTTTAAGGTAGTAACTTGAATTCTGTACAAACACTTTATGTTGTAATTTGTAGCACATTAGTTGATAAGAAAAGTCCATAAACTGGAAATAACCATCAAAATAGGTAATCAAGTCAAATCATTATTTTTTTCCTCAAAAAAAAAAAGAAAAAAGAAATAGTAAGAATTTGTCTTTCATGACTATCATTATTGAAAAAGAACTTTCATGACAGCAAAATGTTACAAATGAATTACAAATTCACACATGTGTACGAAGCATAAGACTAGGAAAAAGAAGAGTTTGATCGCATTCCCATATGGTGATTTATTGATATCTCTTTTTCGTGAATATGAGTTGTTTGGTTGTTGTTAATTGATATCCATACTGAATCTCCATTCATTTAATTCATATTTCTGTGTTTTGTTAGAAAGACAAACAAATTTCACAATTTAATGTAGATGTTTTAGGATGATCAGCACATTGGGATTCACCCTTTTAATAGAAGTAATACTGTTTGTGACCTTATCAAATAAATAACACAATTCCGCAATCAGCCAACTATTGTACAAATAATAGGTACACAAATCATTTTTTTGCTTCATTTGTACTCCTCTTAGTCTGCTTCCATATTGAGCAAACAGTAATGTGAACATTTCTCTTTGTGTGAAAGTTCATTTTGGTGTCCATTCCCGGTCCGCGTTTAAACTATGTTGTCAGAGACAACTATTTGGATTGAAACAACTTAACCTTAAAGAACCGGGTGTAAATTGCAGGATAAAAACAATTTTATGTACATTGAATGTATTTGTACTCGCTACGAAACAGTAGAAATGTTCGGCGAGCCTCGCTTTTCATTTTGTTTCTAAAGCTCGTACAAATAAATTTTATATTTTCCGACATTGTACATATATTGAATATCAGGCTTGGGATAATTGTAATTTTAATCATTAATCAGCTGTAGTTAATTGCAATTTTTCAAATAATCATCGCAATCATTAATCAGCCAAACATATTATAACATGTAATTTAATTTAATCAATTGCTTTTCAAAATATCTTGTAATCCTGATTACTTTATGATTATTTTCTGATTTAAATAGAAAAAGTTCTCAAATGGGGTTTATGGTCAATATATCATGTCTTAAATGAACAATTTTATTATTCATATTTAATAAATATATATCTTGTTAAAATATTTTTGTTCACTTTGATCATGTTAAAATATTGTGCAATATGGATAAACATGTAATTTGATACCAACAAAATGTTTTTGAATGATTTTTTTAACCTTTACTCATTAACATCATTCCAATTGGCTATTTTGAAATTCATTGTAATCAGATGTAATGATGGTTACTTGAAAATGTAATCATCAATTTAATTAGTTACTTTGAGAAATAGTGTAATCATTAATTTAATTTTATCATACAATTGACAAGGTAATTGTAATCTAATCAATTAAAGAAGACTTATCTTAGTTTTAGATAATATGCAATTTAGTCAAACAACTGTAGTTTGCATATAAAGTACTTCCACAATTAAAAATGCTTCATTTGGATCAAGGTTGGGTCATCTGCCTTTCCAAAAATATAAAAATCTAATTAATGTCTATAAGTCACTGTTTCATTTTGATGGCAACGTATATATAGGTAAACTGACGTTTGTATACAAAGTACTTCTACGCCCTTATTCCACATATAATGCTTTTATCATGGATCAAGGTAAGGCCATCTGGCTTTCCAAAAATACGAAAATAAAATAAATTTTGTAAGCAAAATAAGCAACACTAAAAAATCAATATCAAATGATTTCATCAATATTTTTAAAACTATCAAATAAAAAATAGGGTCAGTGTCTTGATTGATTTGTTTCATTAGCCTCATCACAAAATGTTAGTTTTGATTCCACTGTTTTCTTAAAACTTAAATCAAAATTACCAAAATATCACTGTCAACCGAAAATTGATTAAGACATTTTTGGTTTCTTGCACACATGGTTTATGACTCGAATTATTTAAAAACTAAACATTAGCATCAATATGAACCTTGCAAACGAAGTAATTGTATCAGCTTGATGTAGTCATTTTATATTAGTCTTGAATGTCCCCTTGTTTGGTACCGAATTTATAAACATATGAAAGTAACACTTTAACTAAATTTCGTTTGTTCGAATCTAAAAATAGAAATATATATATGTTGTTGTCAGTAAATATTAGGTGTGGTGATAGGGTATGCATCTCCTGGTATGAATGACCCAAACGTCATACTTAGAAATAAGTAAAAAAGCTAGAAACTTATATTATACTATAGTGATTATGCAAAGTTAACTTATATCCAACGTATCATTGTTTATTCGTTATATTTCACATGTTAATATAGTATAAATAACTATAGACAAATAGATAAATGATAAAACAATCGAATGTAATGGGGTTTTGAAGATCAATGAGTAAGTCTCATAATGAACTGAAACTGCGATAATTAATTTTTAGAAATTAGAACCATCGGATTATACAAGACCAATTAATATATTTAACAATTTATAAAATTTGAAATTATAAGGAAATAAGGTTTCAACTCCCTCAAAGTTGACCTTAGATGGATTTCGCTATTTTTTTATGTTCTTTATTGTTATATAGCTCTTCAACTGTTTCGGTTCTTATAGTCCTTAGCTTTCAAATATTCAGCTTTGAGCGTTCCTGATGAAAGTAAATTGAGAAAAACTCTTCGGACTCATGAAATTGATAACGTTTTGATTTCATTTTTTAAAAAGCATAACGAAAGGTGAGAAGTAACACGGCGGGTGTCGATATTGAAACATACTCTGGGAACCCATCCAGATGAACTTAGTTCCTCTTCGGTATTTGGTGGACATTTTATTAGCAATTCTTTACTCTTTCTGTGCATGTTTCTTGGACTGTTTTTTGAAGGGTCCACTTGGTTTCTTCCCAAAATTTTTCTTCATCTCTACAAAACACAAAGTATAGTCATCCGCGTAGACCAAAAATAGCCTAAACTATAGCCAAACCAGAACAAGGAATCAGCGCTTTTCATGAGATAAATATATTTCATAATTAAAAAAAGATGATGCATGAAGATGATGGTGAATGTGAAATATTAAAAAAATATTCTGTCTTTTTTTTCAATAGAGAAGAGGACAACTGACACCGTTTCTATTTCCCACTTAAACAGAAAATAATAACTGATATTTCCATAGGTTTTGCATTTGAGCATCATCAACTCTAGGCTTCATTTATAGACTTCATAAGCCACAAGATGCTACATTGAACAGAATTCCAATATCTTCTCAATAATATTTAATAAATCGTTTGAACAATTTGAATATCCCTCCAGCAGGAAGGTTGAAAATGAATTCCCAATATATAAATAGGATAACTTAGAACTAGTTCCCTTTTCAATTCCAGACCAATCTCTCGTTCAGATAGCTGTTTAATAACATATCCGTGATTATCAGTGACCCAGATGAGGACATCATCTCTACCACTACCACTGCAACCGTCTACCAAGGAAATAATGACAGGAAACGAAATCCATGGAAATCGTATCACCTGTAAATAATATACACCATATGGAGGTATAATGCTTCCACAGAAAATGCAAAATACTCAATGAGGAAATGGAAATGATGTTGCAATCAGGCCTTTCATTTTTGATACAGAGGAAATTAATAGAGCAAACCAAATACGCCGCAGTCGATGCAACCAGAAAAATATACGTACCTGCGCTATTGTATACACTGTTGAAGAAATGGACCAAACCATGATTGACCGAGATATTTTAAAACGCTTACTTCGATGTTAACAAACGATTAACATACCGAAAAAAGATGGTCTCTGCATATTTTCAAATACAAAAAGTAATTGCTCTTATACGTTGTAGAATAGTGAATGTTTTATATGAACAAAATTGATAAGTTAAAATCAATCCTGTTATCTGTTGTACATGCACTAAGTAAGTCAATGCTTACTAGTTTCTCGGCTACCATATTGAACTAATGCCTTAGTGCTTTGCCTGCTACGCTACCATTGCCTTAAACATTTAGCCATATACGCTACCATTATGATTAGTTTGCAACTCAACACCAGGGTTGACAGATATTAAAATTTATCAAATAACAAAACGCATAGTAATCATAGTGTTCAGTGGCAATATAAATCTTTTACTTTAGGGACATACGCATCCATCCCGTAACAATACAAGTTTTATCTTCGGTGTCTCGTTATCTTTATGTTTAAATAAATATTTTGTGTTGATAGCATTTCTGTTGAAGTTCTTCAAAATGTGTCTATACTTTAGATAGAAGAATCTGGGAACATTGCAATAAAATTTGGTAACTTTTAGATGCTTTTTTTCTTTAATATGTATTGGTTGATTGTTGTTTCATTGATATTTATGCTGGATCTTCACCCATTTACTCCTCATCTTACTTACCTGTTATCGTTACTGTTATTACTACCACTAGGTTGATACCTCTGATGGTGGACTGTTAGTCCCCGAGGGTATCGACAGCCTAGTAGCTAGTACTTCGGTACTGGCATAGAAAGACGATATTGTTTTATTGAAATGTGCTGTTCTAAGATTTTGAAAATCATGTTAAAAATACGGAATATATATCCCTTTTGCATAGCTCTAATTCCTTGCCCTACATCGTTTATGCTAAGTTTTGGATTTCAAATATTTTGGACTCGAGTTTCACTGAAGCGACATTAATTGTCGAAATGCGCATCTGGTGCAGTAAAATATAGTACCGTTATAGTTCTTGTTAGAATAACAAACAATTTCCCAATACAAGTAAAAAACTAAAAAAGTATGAATTTTTATGCTTTTAAAAGAAGAAACATCAGATTGTATTCGCCCTATTAATACGACATTCACATTGAAAGTGACCTTGTGAATTAAAGACAAATATCGGTAATTTGCAAGTGATATTGAAAGTAAAACGTTAAGAAAGCTTTTGAAATTAACAAAAGTTTACAATCACGAGATGATCGGGTGTACGAAGTACAGTAAAATGACAAATGATACATATTCTGAAAAAGATAAACTTACGGCCATTGCATACTTGTATGAAAAAGACAATTACCATTACGTTTAATGCTACCTGACCTATACATTACTATTTAATAGTTAAGGTAACTAATTTAACACTACTTAATTCTGAACTATCCGAAGTCAATCTACCAACAAAGAAGTTCCGCTTTAATCAAAACAATTGCCGTCTGCGTACAAAGTTCTTCCACGGCCTTGTTCTTCAATTAGAAAGACAATAAACTTGGTCAAGGTTAGACGATCTGGTTTTGCATTAATATTGAAATCTAATTAATTTTTCTCAAAATAGACACAGTTAACACTGCATTAAGAACACGAAACAACAACATAGTAATTTCTTAGACAATTAAAAGAAAGATTGTCAAGGTCTTATTTATATTGTATTGTTATATTTGTCTCTTAAAAGAAAATGACGAAATTGTGATACGATGTTATGAAGCGTAACATGTTGTTCATCAAACTAAAATATACAAAGTTTGTATTTTTCGAAATTCTTTTCTTGATTACACTTCATATTGAAAGATGACGAGATATACATAAATGCAGGCAATTTAAGCAGAAGGGGCTTTAAAGTGACCAAAACAGAGTGATGTCAACTTTTCAACAAAGAGTTGTTCTGATCGCTGCATTAAGCTTACTCTTAGTGCCCTTTGCTAAGTCCACTATTTTTCACATAACCATGAAATAAATTACCAAAATAGTATAGGCATAGAATGGACAATAACTATGACATATATATTGCTTATTATTGCCTAAACGGTAGTTATGTCAGATTGACATTTATAGATACGTAGGATCAATGGAAGATGTACACTTTTTCCAGTGAGATGAAGAAACCGAGATCGTGTTAAGGTGTACCAATTCATGGAGATTTCTGAATTGATAAGTGTATAGTCGTTCTTCCTCATGATATTGGTGTATTTGTTTTAGCATACCTCTGTTGTTATTGAAATGGTCATACATATCATTATGAGAATAATATCTAAATCTTATCAACCGAGAAACGTAAACGCAGTAGGCTGAAAAATTGAAAAGCACTTCTTTCGTATGTGCATGTGTATTGTAAAAACTCAAGATTTCTTTTTACGTATCTCAATAGGTAAACTAAATGCAATCTTGATCCAAACAGTACTATGCAAGGTCGTCTTTTTATTTTAACAAGGACACCATTGTAATTAATAAAACACTTTCCTAGCATATTAATGATAAAAAACATCGAGAATTCAGACAAAATAACCTCAACTGGACAAGCCATGTCTACTTATAACAAGCCGTGATTTCAAATTTCACAGGCGCAATGATATAACAAGTGACGGAAACAGTTATATTTCAAGATATGACCTTTTGTGCATTTGGGTCTAATCGCTTATTAATTTAATCACATAGCTAATATTGTAGTAAAAAAAAATGTTAATTGATTACGCAATCATGAACATGACCTCGACTCGAGAGTAAAACTTATCTACTGACATACACTGTCAAAGATGGAACTACCGTTGAACATATTTATGCTTCTATTGATTTCATATTTATGTTATTTGAATAATAATAATAATAATAATAATAATAATAATAAAGTTAATGAAAACAAAAGTTACAGTCAAGAAGATTACAAAAAGAATAACAATACTGTTTATAATGAAAGTTAAAACAAATTTTAACAGCTGACTAATTCATTGTCGTCTCTTTGAGTACACGTCTTAAATAAGTGACTCACAATTGGAAGAATACGTCCCAACCACTTATCCAAGTAGGTCATTACCAACTCCAGGTTTTTGAAGGAGTCCAGGTTTCTCAACTTCTTGTTAAGATTTTATTTTTGAATAATGTTTGAATAATGGTTGCTTTCGATTACTTTTAACTTTTCCACACCAGTGTACAGTATGTTAAAAAAAAGGAAGCCGAAATTAAATCATTTATCTCTTGATATTTAATTTTTTGAAAATGAAAAATATCAGACATCTTGTCCATTTTTTTTTGTGATTGCCTTTGTTACTGTGTCATTTCACTCTGATATTTATTGTTTTGTGCATGTATGTCTGTTTGTTTTGTTTACACATTGGTGTAAATATAATGGGATTTTATGCGACTGTCATACAAGTGAGAGGTTTAGCTAGCTATAAAACCAGGTTTAATCCAACATTTTCTACATAAGGAAATGCATGTTCAAAGTAAGGAATATGAAAGTTGTTTTCCATTCGTTTGATATGTTTGAGCTTTTTATTTGGCAATTTGATAAGGGACTTTCCGATTTGAATTTTCCTTGGAGTTCGGTATTTTTGTTATTTCACTTTTTACTACGTAACTTCCGTCAAACGATCAAGTTAAAAAAAATTTTAAAACTCTAAATTCTGAATCGAACGCGGTCGGTTCCGAAAATAAAAAAATCAGTTTTTTCTTATCCACTTCAATTTGCACGCGGCGAATCCAACAAACAAGGTATTGATTTGGCATGGCCTAAAGGGAAACCACTGTTAGAATGATATTCAAAACCTTAGAAAAGGACAATGACAACGCAAAGAGAAAGGAGACAGGACCATCAAACAACATATAGAAAATAAAAAAACAAAAAAAACAACAACAACCAAAGAAACTAAACGTAAATAAGAAATCCGGTCTCCACCAAAAAACTGGGAGTATGGATTGGAATGGTATGTGTCGTCTGTTTTTCTAGATACTCCCATGGAATTGCTTATTCTATGTCCGGAGATGTGGATATACGAAAACAATAACAACATAAAAAATGTTCTCATGATGGAGATGAACATTATTTTGGTC
This sequence comes from Mytilus californianus, assembly GCF_021869535.1. NCBI lineage: Eukaryota > Metazoa > Mollusca > Bivalvia > Mytilida > Mytilidae > Mytilus > Mytilus californianus. The sequence continues at coordinate 48,318,815 of NW_026262593.1, forward strand.
GACAAGTTTACGATAGTGGATGTAGAAATTATAAATTGATGACTGTAATTTTCATGTAGCAACCTCTTAAGTTCGTCCGTCAATATCAGGTTAAAGTTTTTTGTGAAGATAGTTTAAGATAGTTTATCATGAAGTTATAGTCAGATCAACACGACACTTAGTTTATGTTATTATGTTAGCATTATAAAAATTAAAATAACAAAAATACCGAACTCCGAGAAAAATTCTAAACGGAAAGTCCCTAAGCAAATGGCAAAATCAAAAGCTCAAACACATCAAACGAATTGATAACAATTGTCATATTCCTGACTTGGTACAGGTGTTTTCTTATGTAGAAAATGGTGGATTAAACCTGGTTTTATAGCTAACTAAACCTCTGACTTGTATGACAATTTATATGCCTAATCATGGTTTCGATTCCATTTCATGGTTCACTAAACATAAAAATGTGATAGTGAGAAATCAGTACTTTTTACATAGGTCTAAATTGATGGTTAAGGTGGTAAACCACGAAGTTGTGGTCATATCAACCTGAAACTTGAGTACCCATGTTCATCATCATTTGAACGTATTAAAGTGTATGAAAAGTTTCAGTTTGGACCTGAATTTTAAGGTTAACTGATCAAGGAAAGTTGATAGTATGAGTGGAGCATCATGTTCTGTTGAGTATCATGTCCTGTGGAGAATCATGTCCTGTGGACACATATTCTTGATTTGATTTCCTCTTGTTAATCTCCATAATTTGAATAACAAAAGGCTCAGAATAGAATCTACAGTAAAAATCATTACATTACAAGTACTTCCCTCTATAATACTGATATAACAGCAAAACAAATATTTCTGAAGAAGAGGAGGTGTTACTTTGGTTTCAATTAATCAACAAATATGAAACAGTTTAACTTTGAATCCTGTAGTTATAGTGTTGAAAATAATATTTTCTTGAGAAATGTTCTAGTCAGAACCACGCGAGACACTTTCATCAACTATATATGAATAACAATGAAGTTAAGATTGGTCTCCTTTCCAACTGCCTGACAACATGACATGGAACATTGTTTTACATTGTACTCCAAAGAAAAAGATGTAGTAAATCTTTTAGAACATCTGTTCGGTGTTCCGTGTAGGATGAGAGCTGTGTAGTCATGTACGAAATTCAGGCAATGTTAGGGTAAAAAAGGAGAAGTAATCATTTTGTTCCCGAAATTGCAAAAATATTGTAAACTTCAAGATTCAAGCCTTTACAAATTATGTTTATTTTATTGATAAATGAACCAGTTGCTTTAATATGGGAACATTTGTACAGCACTGTCACTTATGATGTCACATCTGCATAACTATGTAGAAGCGTTCCTGATGAAGGTAAATCCAGAAAAGCGCTTCGGACGCATGGAATTTTCAAACGTGTTGTTTTCACTTTTTAACATCACTGGGTCGATACCTCTGCTGGTGGACTATCAGTCCCCGAGGGTATCATCAGCTCAGTAGTCAGTACTTCGGTTCTGACATGATTTAACAAACTTTTCTAAAATTGTCCGATAATAAATTTTGAAATTATTAAAAAACTAAGGTTTCAACTCCCTCAGGCAAAGTTGACTTTAGATGAATTTGGCTATTTATTTTAGGTATTTTTGTCACATAACTCTTCAACGGTTTCGGTACTTATACATCCTCGGATTTCAAATGTTTGGCTTTGAGCGTTCCTGATGAAGGTAAATCCAGAAAAGCGCTTCGGACGCATGAAATTTTCAAACGTGTTGCTTTCACTTTTTAACATCACTGGGTCGATACCTCTGCTGGTGGACTATCAGTCCCCGAGGGTATCATCAGCTGAGTAGTCAGTACTTCGGTACTGACATGATTTAACAATCTTTTCAAAATTTGTCCGATAATAAATTTTGATATTACTAAAAAACTAAGGTTTCAACTACCTCAGGCAAAGTTGACTTTAGATGAATTTGGCTATTTATTTTAGGTATTTTTGTCACATAGCTCTTCAACGGTTTCGGTACTTATACATCCTCGGATTTCAAATGTTTGGCTTTGAGCGTTCCTGATGAAGGTAAATCCAGAAAAGCGCTTCGGACGCATGGAATTTTCAAACGTGTTGTTTTTACTTTTTAACATCACTGGGTCAATACCTCTGCTGGTGGACTATCAGTCCCCGAGGGTATCATCAGCTCAGTAGTCAGTACTTCGGTACTGACATGATTTAACAAATTTTTCTAAAATTGTCCGATGATAAATTTTGAAATTATTAAGAAACTAAGGTTTCAACTCCCTCAGGCAAAAGTTTACTTTTTTTAGCTTTGGTTTCAACTAGAATTTGGCTATTTATTTTAGGTATTTTTGTCACATAGCTCTTCAACGGTTGGTTTCGGTACTTATACATCCTCGGATTTCAAATGTTTGGCTTTGAGCGTTCCTGATAAAGGTAAATCCAGAAAAGCGCTTCGGACGCATGGAATTTCAAACGTGTTGTTTTCACTTTTTCTGCATAACTATGTAGAAGAGAGGCGAAAATACCAAAGGGATATTTAAAGTCGAAAATAAACTGACAAGGCCGTGGCTAAAAAGAAAAAGACCAAACAAACAAAAGTACACAAGACATAACATAGAAAACTAAAGACCGAGCAACACGCACCCAACCAAAAACTGGATGCTCCCAGAGTTACAGAGTTAAATACAAAAACATTTATTTCTTTAGATATATCAAGTTCATTTTGTGTCCCTGCAAAGATTTCAAGTAGAATCAATTTCCATCAAGTATATTTAATCTGAGAATTTCATTCTATTTAGTTAGTGTGACAGAATTTCTTTTTGATTAACTTCATTAATAAAGTAAGCAGCTTTTACCTTTCGATCTCTTCTGAAAACTTGATTTTGGTCCTGGGTTTTTTTGATGAATTAAGCAAACTAAATTGTTGTAATACCTTAAAAAGGCAAAATGAGAATTGTCAAAAATTGGATAAAGACAATTTTGTTAAGTCTGAAATTTATAAAACTAGCTGGAAAAGTTAGCTTTAGGATTAACATTACTATATATGAAGAGTTGCCAATGTCAGTTGGGAATTTGAGGGTCGCAAATGTAGAACAGTTGTCTGTTTTTTATTTTTTTGGTAAAATTGGATAAAACTGTAAAATTCTATTACCCACAAAACATATATGTTTTCCATTTTACTATGTTACTGCACTTGATTTACTCGGTAAAATAAAAAAAAAATCTTGATAATATTAATACATTCAGAAAAATAAACATCAAATTGATTTTTAAATTACTGTGGAGTCATTTATTTCTGTGGGTAAGAGTTTTCGTTGATTAAGGTAAATTATATATTAGTGGATACTTGTTTTCATGGTTGAATCATTATTGGCATGCAAGTTTATCGACAAATTTATATTTTGTTGAAAATTTGGGTTTAACTTTTAGTCATAGAATCCAGGGAAATTAAAATACCAGGAAATGATAGTGAATCCCGAGTACAATCCAAGTTAACACATATATGAAGTTCTAATTAATATTGGAAAACAACTATCAGATAAAATTGAGAATGGAAATAGGGAATGTGTCAAAGAGACAACAACCCGACCATAGAGCAGACAACAACCGAAGGCCACCAATGGGTCTTCAATGCAGCGAGAAACTCCCGCACCCGGAGGCGTCCTTCAGCTGGCCCCTAAACAAATATGTATACTAGTTCAGTGATAATGGACGTCATACTAAACTCCAAATTATACACAAGAAACTAAATTTAAAAATGATACAAGACTAACAAAGGCCAGAGGCTCCTGACTTGGGACAGGCGCAAAAATGCGGCGGGGTTAAATATGTTTTTTGAGATCTCAACCCTCCCCCTATACCTCTAGCCAATGTAGAAAAAACAAACGTACAACAATACGCACAGTAAAAATCAGTTTAAGAGAAACTTGAGTCCGATGTCAGAATAGGAAACAAAAGAAAATAAACAAAATGACAATAATACATAAATAACAACAGACTACTAGCAGTTACTGACATGCCAGCTCCAGACCTCAATTAAACTGATTCAAAGATTATGTCTTCTTCATATGAATATCAGGCACAATCCCTTCTGTTAGGGGTTTAGTATTATACCATCATAAAATATATGAGAACATTACCCGTTTCATGCCAACAACTGATTTTAGAATAAATATGTTTAATTCCGATGCAAAGACCCTATAAGTGAATCAATATTAAAGCCAAAATATGTAATCTTTAATGACCTGACAACATTATCGTAACTATATCCCTTCTTATAATAAGTCTGTTTTAAGGTTTTGTTAGCGTTTGAGGTGAATACTGACGTTTTTGTGCTTTGTAAAGAATATTATCATAAAAGATTGGATGTGAAATACCCGAACGTATAAGATGTCTGCATGTTGAGTTATATTAACGAATGATGTCCTTATACCGATGATAAAAAGTAAATGTTTTGACTAGTTTATGATATCGAAAACCCTGGTGTAATAATTTTTCAGTAATACATAAATTTCTCTCGCTAAAATCTAATACGTTGTTACATACACGAGCGAATTGTACAAGTTGAGATATATAAACACCATAAGATGGTGACAAGGGAACGTCACCATCTCAAAATGGATAATTAACGATAGGAAATGACAAATCATCTCTTTTATCATAAATATATTAATTTTTGTATTAATCAGACCCTACTTGTTTTAAACATTGTAACCAGAAACAAACAAAACATTTTGGGCTTTTCATTTAAAAATCTTTGTTGATCCAGTTTAGTAGAACTGAAAATTTTAGTTTGTTCTAAATAAAACAATTGTACAGTTTATTTATTATCCCAAGTAGTAAAGAAGCAACCTGCTTTACATCCAAGAATGAATTTATTTATCTATTTATATGAATATATTTGTTAGCATAGAAGCTGAAATGTTATGTATATGTGCAAATCCATTGTTATGAAATATTTATTATTCCAATCTGCAGTGTGTTTGTCTGCAAAGAAGCAGAAAATATGTTCAAAACCATGTTCAAGAGAATATTTTTTTATACACTATGAATTTTTCAAGCATATCTCAGGTAGTGATTTGAATTTGCTTGTTTCATATCCATGCAAGCCAATCTTGTTAGTATATTTCCCAGTATATACCAATATTATTATTTTGCAGTGAAAAAACTTTATTCAGATTCAGATGAACAAATATGTTTTTTTTTAATGTTTATACACTATATTATCTACAAGCATTTCTTAGACAGTGATCTGAACTTGCTTGCAGATGATCCAAATCTGTATTCAGATTCTTTTATTTGTTGAATAAATTATATGGGTTTTAAAATGTGTTCATTTATGTTTGAGGTAAAATATCGTTCCTTCATACTGCAGCTGGTATACGTTTTGTTGGTTTTATATAGCAACAAAGTAATGTTCAATGTTTATTAAATGTCAATCCCTGGCACTATCAAGGACTCTTTTTTGGAGTGGAACTAATTTTTCATTTTGTTAACATTTTAATATGGCTAATATTGTGGCCACTTAAAGCTGCAGTATAAAAACAATATCAGATCAATGTCTGGAAAATTTTTGTATTTAGCATGAATCTGTTGAAGGGCTTGGTAAACCTCTCCCTTCCTCAGTTTCTTAGCCTCATCCAAAAAAGTTGATATTTCTCGACAATAACCTTTTATCATATAGGTATATGTTGACTGTTTTGATGTACGTGATGGGCATTTGTGCTAATGATTAGGAATAAAAGCTGTGGTAAATACTTCAAGGAATTAAAAATGTGCTATATAAGCCAAGGAATAAAAGATTTGGTATGTAGGCCAAGGAATACAATATGTGGTATATAGGCAAAGGAATAATTGATATATAGGCCAAGGAATAAAAAATGTGGAATTTAGGCCAAAGAAAACAAGATGTAATATATATGCTAAAGAATGAATGCAGTGCCAAGGAATAAAAAAGTGTGGTATGTAGGCCAATGAATAAAAAATGAGGTGTATAGGCCAATGAGACTTCTACCAGGTGTAATACCACCATTGATTTTCCCCTATTAGTCTTTGTTAAATTTGCACTTTTCAAAAAATTGTGCAGAATTTATCTTTGTTTCAAATAAAGAAATACTTGGCATGAGTAAAGTTTTATCCTGTCCAGTACTATAGAAAAAATTTCACATAACATTTCATTGCATATAAGAAAATAACCATCACTGGAAGTTAACCAATCAAATTTTCCCCCTTTTTTAACCTGTGTACAAGCTTTAGTAACCATGTAACCTCAAGTTTCCAAAATATTCTATAGAAACCCCAAATAAAGAAATAATGGTGCTTTGAAATACCCAAGATATATGTTTATGACTCAGAAATGTTTTACTGCAATGAAATGTAGGATCAATTACCTACAACTGTCAAATTCAAGGGAATATTTTTTTTCGACCTATTTTCGTATGCAACCGGATGTGACGTACTATGATTTGGTGGTATTACACCTAAAGAAGACTTTTTTGTTGAATAAACTGAATGTGACTTTTTTCCTTTGTAATACTGGTTATTTCAAGCATTCCTGTCAAGTTTTGTCATAATCAGTTCAATAGTTTGAGAAAAATCTAGTATAATGTAAGACGACATCTACAGCGATTCGAGCAAAATTTCTTCGAAAAATTCAAACCAAGCCGCATCATGATAGAATATAGTGTGGACCAATAAATGATCAAATATTTATCTCATCTGCCTACAAACAGTTGAATTTGATACAAAAGATGACTTTAAGATGATAAATACTACTAATGGACCTCTTATTCTTCCTTATAAAGTCTCTTTTGGTCCATTTATACCTCTCATTTCCTCAAAATTTCCACTTTTTAGGCCAATAAATTAAAATTTTGGGGTAACTTTCACTCATTTATGATAGAAATGTTATTATAAATGATTAATTGAAGTATTCAAGCTGCTTGAACTATCCGTATAAAAGTTTACTGTCTCCAAGGAGGTTTCAATAAGTCCTTGCGTAAAACTTAAATTTACGCCGCGTTCCAGAGAGGGACATAAAAAACTTCTCTTTTGGTGAATAATTTGTTGTTACTGCTTTAAAAATAATTTCATTTACTTAAAACTATATATTTATTAAAGTATTTCTTAGGAAAAATTTTCTAGTATAGCAGAATATAAGAAATAAGGAGAAAAAGCTCCCCAAGACTCTAAGTATGGCTTGTTCTGTCATCTAATATTCATGGTAAAGTCCTATTTCAAGGAAATTTTCTCATAAAATGTATTTTGGAGACTCAATCCACTCAGAATATTTCATTATTTGTAATATTTCACTTAAATAGCAAGAAATTTTAACACATGAGAGTACTCACAAGGTCAAAGGTGCATGTACAGCTTCCCATATTAGGTGTAATACCACCATTGATTTTCCCCTATTAGTCTTTGTTAAATTTGCACTTTTCAAAAAATTGTGCAGAATTTATCTTTGTTTCAAATAAAGAAATACTTGGCATGAGTAAAGTTTTATCCTGTCCAGTACTATAGAAAAAATTTCACATAACATTTCATTGCATATAAGAAAATAACCATCACTGGAAGTTAACCAATCAAATTTTCCCCCTTTTTTAACCTGTGTACAAGCTTTAGTAACCATGTAACCTCAAGTTTCCAAAATATTCTATAGAAACCCCAAATAAAGAAATAATGGTGCTTTGAAATACCCAAGATATATGTTTATGACTCAGAAATGTTTTACTGCAATGAAATGTAGGATCAATTACCTACAACTGTCAAATTCAAGGGAATATTTTTTTTCGACCTATTTTCGTATGCAACCGGATGTGACGTACTATGATTTGGTGGTATTACACCTAAATACCAAACAACACAATAGTGATAAAGCAAAACATGTCTTATAGTCAACATTTAACAAAAGACAAGTGTTTGTTTAGTATATTATGCTCTTACATGCACTTATTTTAGAAAAGGTCGAAATGAACTTAACAGAGACCCTGGAAGATCTGTTTACACCAACAAATTTCTTAAATTACAAAAATTTTAAGATATAACTAAATACAACCACTGACAAAGTTCCTGACTTGGGATAGGCATATGAGCATGTGGGGTATTCAAGTATATTTTATATACCCACTTATAGTAGTAAGGAGAAATTATGTTTTCTGATCTGTACACTTAAAATAAATACACAGAAATGTTGCTTGCAGCTACACATTTTATTTCTTAAAGTATTTTGGTTTCCTTGAAGACGTTTTTAATTTTTCTATTGAAGTCCACACACTTTTTTTATTTTGGTATTTAGATAGTGTGAAAAAGATAGCATAAATAGGGAATTGCTTTTAGAGTTTGGTGATGCGTTATGCTTTTATATACTTCAATCAAGTGTTTTACTTCTTATATAGTGTTTCTCAATTAAGGTAGATCATAATCAATACAAGTCGTCGATAGAAATTCTTAATTTTGCAAAATAAAGTTTTGTATCTGATGCTGTATCGTAAAGGTAGGATCACTTACTCCTGACTTTGTGTCACTCTGAGGGCCAATTAATTTCAAAAGATTTGTTACGGCAAAGAAATAAGACAAAACATATGAGAAAAGTAAATGTCACTGGTACGAAAATCTGATACTTTTTCAAGTTTTTATAATACATAGTTATTGGGACACGCATTTAAAGTAAAAAAAGAATTTCTTTACATTCTGTGCAAAAAATGTCTGACCTGTACCGGATCAATCTCTTGTGTGGATGGATGGAGTATTCGCTGAAGGTTTAAACCTCTGTTATACTCAGTGCGAAATCCCGTCCTTTTATACAAGTTTTAGCTTTCCAAAAAAAAAGCTTGTTTACCGTTTACCATTCATCTTTTTGTTGTCTATTGATCCTTTTAATTTTAAAATAATGATTACCTGCAAAAGCATGAGCCACTATGGATATTATCTTGGACATGTTTAGGATGTCGAATATCGGGAGACACCAAGACTCTCTTGCACATTACTCTGACTGGTTAATATCTTGATAATTCAGACCCATTTATTGTATTTTCTTATTTATTTTACCCGAACTTTGAGTGAAAAAGGTGTATTTTCTTCGTTTACCTTAACCACGACAATGAAATATACCGTATTTAACTATATGGATATGGGACAGGCTTTCATTTGTGAATACAATCTGTCCTCCTGAATCCATATCTTTGCATTAAAACAACACGTGTCTGACTGAATGAAATGTAATAATACGGAATACACATTCATCATTGATAGAGCGTAATAAACAGTCTCACAAGACATTGCATCTGACACAGTGTATGTTTTATGCTTTATGTTTTTGTCTTTGATTTGTTTTGATTACCTGCTGCATATACAGCGCCTTATAGTTATTTCTATTTTTTTTATAAAGGGCGCTTTGTAAATTTTCATTATTTCTATTACTACAAGAAAACAGATATTCCAACGAGACTAAAAATGTCGAATTCTTAATCAAGATTTCACTCTGGGAGTAATAAAACAGCTAGTATATTTCGGATTGAAAATAATCAAAATGCATAAAAATAAGTAAATAACTTTGAAATTCTATTAAAAACATTTAGTGCGTAGAAGCATACTGCATCCACAAGTATTTAAGGGGTAGTAGTTGTGCCAAGTATATTTGTACTTTTATGTATTTATCCACCTGGTTGCCTGGATTCGGTATTTGTTTCGATTGATGTTGTAACTTGATACTTTTGTGTCGTTGTCTCTACACCAACACAAATTGGATATAACACACAGAAGGAAAAAAATGAAATAAATTGAGAATGGCCCCGCTGTCTGAACTGAAAAGTTGAAAAATATCTGAACATTGATTATCCGATTGGATGCCACAAATAATTGTTCCACTTATAGAAAGGAAAATCTGATGATACATATATATGATTGGCGATGAATGAATCATAAAAGGGTGAACACAGCTCTGTCTCTTGCACGTCTATATCAACGTTTACTGGATGTGAAAAATGGTATGATTTTGTCCACATATCATGTATTTCCTAATTGTCGCGTGCATCAGGTTATCAGTGCAAAATATGCTTCTCCCAATTATCATAACCGGATGTTGTACTGATTCTAAACTGCTCACCGTTTGTGATAAGTAAATAGCCAGTGACCTGGTTTTACACAACGTTTTACAACAACGACATCGATTTGTCCGTTTTTGTATTGAGTTAGAATGTAAGTCCTCGCTGAATTCGGATACTTCTTAGATTGTACCTTTTTTTTAACCAACTACAGTTTTTACCTGTTATTCTTTTTATTCGCTGTTTTATGACTGAAACTACCACAATGCCTATGTTCATCGAACGGTCGTGTTGATGTCATGTTTTTGTTCTTCTATCAATAACATAAAAATTGCATAATTACCATGGTTGTCATGTTGTCTTTGCGAGGGGATTTGAGGTTCAAAAAGAGACTCTCTGAAAAAAATACGATTTGACAAGTTAAGTGCCAATCTGCCTATGAATCAGGCAGTGGCGAAAACATGACAAACAAAAACCCACTCAAGTTGACATTAATTTATGTTTAGATTGTATAATGGTACACGAATATAACATTCGTTTCTTTTTCCTGTAATGGTAATTCAAGATTTGTTTTGGTTGAAATGCACTAGAAATAAACAATTGAGGGGAGCTAACTCCGTAATTTGCTATCATTCTAACCAAAAGTTATATAGAGATTTCTCGAATTACCAGACACGCAGAAATTAAATACCTACCCTTTCTAACTCAGGCTGAAGATAACTTCAAAATAGGATGGTAAGGTCGGTGGATTTTTTCCACCATGTTTTGATTTTTTTCAAAATTGCCTGATTCTTACAAAGACTGGCACTTAAGAATATAAATTGATTGTGCGATTCTGGGCCTGTTGTGTGTCTTAAAAATTAGTTTGACTGTCCCTCTGGTATCTTTCGTCCCTCTTTTAGGACATCCTAACTCAATACGAAAATAGACAAATCGATGTCTTAGGTGTAAAACGTTGTCTAAACCAGGTCACTGGCTATTTACTTATCATGTTTTATTAGCACTTTTTTATAACCAGTCGCGCTTAAAAAAATCAATTACAAGTTGCCTTGGAGTGTCGAAGCTTTCTTTTCATTTGTATTCGACTTTTTTCCACTTATGTCTACATTCACGGCTTATGCTATATCTTTTGCTAATGTTTACATTGATAGCAATTAATGGAAGATAAAGGGCCGGAGCACAGGGCATGCATCCCCTCCCCGTTTGTGATGGAAAAAGGGATAGGTTTAGTGTCAAGCAAGAGGTCACCCACGTCGTACCGATAGACAGAAAGCAATTACAATTTTTTTCACACAAACTAGTATTATGCCTAATCATGATCAAACTGGAACTGTGAGTGACCTTACAGAGTGATACCGCCCCCTCTCCTACTCACCTCCCCCCGTTTGCAATACTAAAACCTGTAAACCCTTCAGTAAGATTATCTCCCTTTGCAAGCATCCGACAGTTATTATCTTGCTCCATACACATCTAAATATGATGCCTAACCTACATATAATGTTTCATAAAAATCAATTGGACGCTTCAGAAGGAGTTGCGCTTACAAGCTTTAGAACAATCATCATAAGGTAACCTGGCGGAAGAAAGATATATAGTATGACAGAAATGAGGGGGAAATGTTCAAGACACGTATATTTTTATAAAAACAAATTTGATTGTTTCTAATCCATTTTGCAATAACCAATCTGCATGTCTGAACCAATTCAACAAGGACATTCTAACTGAAATATTAAGCCAAACCAAATTAAGTTTTAGTTCGTCGGACAATCATAGGAAACATATGATAGAGAGCGAGCGAGCGAAATTTTTTTATTTAATTTTTTTAAAAGTTCTTTTTTCAACAAGCGAGTGGTAACTTTTTTTCTGGTTAAAAAATCAAATGTGGGGTGATCTCAGGTCCTCCGGAAGGCTAAGCAGATCCTGCTCCATATGTGGAACCCGTCGTGTTGCTCATGTTAGAACAAACCCGGTGATAAGTCTAATTCGGTAGGTCACATTCGGGGAAAAGGAGATGTGATTGTAGTTACGACAATTGGAACATATCCGTTGTCATCTGTGAAAGGGAAATTCCAAAACGGTCGACCATCTCGTGATGGCGTCCGTAAAATGTACGAAGGGATGATTTTAACTTCACTAATTGGAACTCATGGTCTAAAAGCTTCCTTGTGAGCAGCAACCCTTTATAAAAAAAATCATAATAGAAAAAACAAGCCCTCGAATATAGTATAAACTAGGAGATATATATATATATATATTCCGTTTGCAGGCGCTGCTGGAATTTTGCTACATAGAAATGGAAAGTTCACAATTGGGAAGCTATAATCGTTTCTTTTCTCGCAAAATTTTGTTTTCAGTCGACCCTCATTGTCAATTTCTAGATGTAAGTCAAGATATGAAGTAAACTTAACTGTATCCGTTGTATCTTTTATTTCAAGTTCGATAGGATAGCTGCGTGCAACATAGTCACCAAATTTTGAATTATTTTGTGGGAAAACATCATCTATATAGCGGAAAGTGAAGTTAAAGGATACTGCTAACTTCGTTTCTTTTTCCTGCGAACTTCCTGTATGAAGTCAGCCTCGTATGAATAAAGGAACAAGTCAGCAAGAAGAAGAGCACAGTTCCTATAGGAATGCCGATTGTCTGTTGTACAACACGTCCTCCAAAAATAACAAATGCGTTGTCAGTCAAGAAATTCTAGCATCTTGATAATGTTAGTTTCAGAGATTTTTTTGTTTGAATCAGAGTGATTTTTTACAAAGTACAATTTATCCCTCCCTAAGACAAGATACTTGTATCTTCGTTGGCATTTTTTAATGAAACAAAGCAGGACCAACTTTTTCAATTTTTCTTTTAGTTTGGAATGGGGAATTCTTGTATAGAAAAGTCAAATGATTTAATACTATTGCAAGATGAAATAATCTTAGATTGTATGAACTCTGAAAGATCTTTGGAAATTTTTAGTATCCACATTTTAATCACGCCACATCTAGAATAGGTCGTTTCACAATAACTTTGAAGCACGGCTTAGATAGCTGATAACATTAACATGATTAATGTTTAAAATTTAGAAAGCTTTCGTGAAGCACTTGGAAGACCCATCAATATAACGTTGTTTGTAAGGACACTTATATAGTTTAGATATCCAATACAGTGATGGAAAATCCAGTTCTTCATCTTTGGTTGAAATTCCAAAGGAACATAGACCACACCTATGATTATCTAGTATTTTGTCCTTTTTAAGTGTAGCTGTTCCAAGTAAGGGGAGGGTTGAACCCCGCCACATTCCGTATTTTCCTGCCTTAAGTCAGGAGCCTTTGTTTTCTCTTTTGAAACGTTTTACATTTGGCCATGTCAGGGCCTTTTAAAATAATTCTTGTTGAGCTTTGTTCATTGTTGTAAGCCTTACTGTGACCTGTAGTTTCTTATATCTACGTGATTTGGTCTATGTTAGATACTTGAATACTTGTCTGATTGGCGATCATACCACCTCTCCTTATAATGACATCAATTATATTATTCGTAGGTTTCAAGTTAACAAATAATATTCAATATATCAGAATGCAAGTTAACGTTCTTATTTTTGCTATACTCACCCAGTCGTATTATTCGCATTATTCGCATAGAAAAAAATCTCGCAATAATTTCGGAATTTACAGTGGTTACATCACAACATATATATGGTCTAAAGCTTGATTAAAGACGAAAATATGTCATATTTATACTTACAATAATAAACAATTAATTAAAATTTGTGATCCAGTGCAGTGTAATTTTACGAAGACAAAAATAGTTATAGTTAATCACGAGTAGCATTCGTCATCTTGCACATGGGATTTAAAACAAATTGCTTTTTCATCTGGCCCATAGACAATAATGTATACTAGTATAGCGAAAATGGACGTCATGCTAAACTCCGAAACATAAAAATGAACCAAAATTTAAAAAATAAACATACGAGACTAACAAAGACAAGAGTTTCCTGATTTTGGACAGGCGCTAAATATGCACTGTAAAACTCAGATTAAAAGAAGTCCAAGTCCGATGTAAGAATATGTAACAGAGGAAACTAAGCAAAATGACAATGATCAACATCAGTTACTGACATGCCAGCTCCAGACCTCCATTAAACTGATTGAAAGATTATGTCTTCATCATATGAAAATGAAGCACAATCCCTCCCGTTAGGGGGTTAGTATCATACCATCATAGAACATTTGTGAAGAACATAACCCGTATCATCCCAACAACTGGTTTTAGAATAAATGTGTTTATTTTCGATGCAAAGACCCTATAAGTGAATCAATATTAATTCCAAAAAAAAGCCATCTGCAATGACCTGACAACAGCATCGTTACTATATCACTTCTGAATAAGTCTGTTTAAAGGCTTGGTTAGCTTTTGTGGTGAATGACGACATGTGTGTGCTATGTACAGAATATTACCATAAAAGATGGGATGTGAAATACCTGATTGTATAAGATGTTTGCAAGTTGATTCATATTTACGGATGATGTCCTTGTACCGATGATAAAATTGAGTAAATATTTTGACAAGTTTGTGATATCGAAAACCTAGGTTAAATATTTTTTCAGTAATACAGAGATTTTCTTTCGTTAAAATCAAATACGTTGTTACATACACGAGCAATTCGAACAATTTGAGATATATAAACACTATAAGATGGTGCCAAGGGAACGTTACCATATTAAAATGGATAATTAACAATAGAAAATGAAAAAAATCATCTTTTTTATGTTAAATTTAAGTATTAAGCTTCCCGTTAAAGATGGAGATATCGAGATTCAGGAAGAGTCAGTGTTCATAGTTAGTATTAGGTTCATTTGAAGTCAGTTCAGCAGGATAAATCTCTTTAGTGTACATACTGAAGACGTCATTATTGAGAGCCAATATATCATCCAAATATCTAAAAGTGTTATTAAATCATTGTATCAGATGTTGTTTCGATGGGTCTATGCTGATCTTAGTCAAAAATTGTAACTCGTAACAAAACAGAAACAGGTCTGGAATAATAGGTGCACAGTAAGTCCCCATTGGAATTCCGATCACTTGACGATATACGGAATCTTCATAGCGAACAAAGATGGTATCTAGTAAAAAATCAAGTGCAGTTATCGTATCAAAGCAGGTCCAATAGACATATTTCTTTTGTTTGTTGTTACTAAAAAATTACGTAAAAGAGTTTGAACTTATATATTCGCATCCTGATTTTGTTAAATGCCAATTTAATTAAGTAACTATGTGAATTTTTTCTTAATGAGATAATGAGGCAAAGTGGTATAATGGGTAACAAATCAATACTTTGAACAGATTCGAAATCACCAATATGGACATGCAACGTATCAAGTACTTCCAACGAATTTTTGACACCCAAAAGTAGTCAATTTTCAAAGGCCTTATTTGAACAATTTAAAACCAGGTTTTTTATTGTACCAAGTGTACTAGTAAGTAAAATAGACAGTTTAGAAGTGGAACAATGACTTGAAGACAAAATAAATCTATATTCGTAAGGTGTTTTTTGTGCAGCTTTGGAAGCCAGTACATAGCTGGATCTTTCATGTTACTGTAAGTTCAAAAACTATTGCGTGCATTTATTATTGCGGTTTTGGAAGAAAGGACAAAAATGCGATAATTATCATTGCGATTTCAGGAAACTCTGCTTACAGCAATATGTATCAGAGATCAGAATGTGAGTTCTTATTATTGCGATAATCCCCAAGTCGCATTATTCGCAATAATAAAAAAAACTCGCAATAATTTCAGAATTTACTGATTCGGTTCTGCTTGTAAAGAGGTAGCTAAAAGTTTATTTTTTTACAGATGTCATTTTCCAAAAATTGAGTCAGTTGGAGTGTTGGCGAATTCGTGATTTCTTTTTGCAGAACCTCAATATCAAATCTAAGTGAAACAATAATGATATTATTCGCAGCCTTATCAGCCGGGACAAAAACAAATTCATTGGCTTTTAGCTTATGTTTGATACGAGAAATGTGGCTATTATGGTTGTTGTTAGGATTAAAATTACAATGGAATCGACTAGTAAATATTCCTTTTCGTTTGAAATTTCAAGTTTAGTGTCATGTATTTTATTTATTTTTGTTATGTGTATATATGCACTAATTCATTTAATCACAAACTTTGAAATTAAAACAAATTAACACTTTGCAATAACATCAATTTAGGAGCAAATGTTTGCACTCAAAAAGACACTGTTCAGGTCACTCTAGGTGTAATACCACAAAATCGTAGTACGTCACAACCGGTTACATACGAAAATAGGTCGAAAAAAAAATTCCCTTGAATTTGACAGTTGTAGGTAATTGATCCTACATTTCATTGCAGTAAAACATTTCTGGGTCATAAACATATATCTTGGGTATTTCAAAGCACCATTATTTTTTTATTTGGGGTTTCATGCCAAGTATTTCTGTATTTGAAACAAAGATAAATTCTGCACAATTTTTTGAAAAGTGCAAATTTAACAAAGACTAATAGGGGAAAATCAATGGTGGTATTACACCTAATATGGGAAGCTGTACATGCACCTTTGACCTTGTGAGTACTCGTATGTGTTAAAATTTCTTGCTATTTAAGTGAAAGATTACAAATAATGAAATATTCTGAGTGGATTGAGTCTCCAAAACACATTTTATGAGAAAATTTCCTTGAAATGGGACTTTATGCTTAGAGTTTTGGGGAGCTTTTTCTCCTTATTTCTTATATTCTGCTATACTAGAAAATTTTCCTAAGAAATACTTTAATAAATATATAGTTTTAAGTAAATGAAATTATTTTTAAAGCAGTAACAACAAATTATTCACCGAAAGAGAAGCTTTTTAAGTCCCTCTCTGGAACGCGGCGTAAATATAAGTTTTACGTAAGGACTTATTGAAACCTCCTTGGAGACAGTAAACTTTCATACGGATAGTTCATTCATCTTGAATACTTCAATTAATCATTTATTATAACATTTCTTTCATAAATGAGTGAAAGTTACCCCAAAATTTTTATTTATTGGCCTAAAAAGTAGAAATTTTGAGGAAATGAGAGGAATAAATGGACCAAAAGAGACCTTATAAGGAAGACAAAGAGGTCCATCAGTAGTATTTATCATCCTTAAGTCATCTTTTGTATCATATTCAACTGTTTGTAGGCAGATGAGATAAATATTCAATCATTTATGGTCCACACTATATTCTATCATGATGCGGCTTTGTTTGGATTTTTCGAAGAAATTTTGCTCGAATCGCTGTAGATGTCGTCTTACATTATACTAGATGTTTCTCAAACTATTGAACTGATTATGCCAATACTCGACAGGAATGCTTGAAATAACCAGTATTACAAAGGAAAAAAGTCACATTCAGTTTATTTAACAAAAAAGTCTTCTTTATGTGTAATACCACCAAATCATAGTACGTCACATCCGGTTGCATACGAAAATAGGTCGAAAAAAATATTCCCTTGAATTTGACAGTTGTAAGTAATTGATCCTACATTTCATTGCATTTCTGGGTCATAAACATACATATATCTTGGGTATTTCAAAGCACCATTATTTTTTTATTTGGGGTTTCTATAGAATATTTTGGAAACTTGAGGTTACATGGTTACTAAAGCTTGTACACATGTTAAAAAAGGGGGCAAATTTGATTGGTTAACTTCCAGTGATGGTTATTTTCTTATATGCAATGAAATGGTATGTAAAATTTTTTCTATAGTACTAGACAGGATAAAACTTTACTCATGCCAAGTATTTCTTTATTTGAAACAAAGATAAATTCTGCACAATATTTTGAAAAGTGCAAATTTTACAAAGACTAATAGGGGAAAATCAATGGTGGTATTACACATCTAATCTAAAAGTGAGTTAACTTTCTTTGGTCGTATCCCGAAAAAGTTGGAACATTTGTACCCAGTAAATTGTATGTTTTAGCTGAAAAAGGTTATTAATTTTATCTATTGATTTTATAACCATAACCTTTGTTGATAACTGTAACACAATTACCACTGTACAATCACACTCACTTTTAATAGCGATTTGTTTGCAGTCAAAAATGTACTGTTCAAATGATTAATTATTCTAAAATTTTTAAATATTAAAAATTGAGTTAAATCTCTTGGGTCATATCCTGACAATAGTTCTATATGTTAGCTTAGAACTTTATTCTAACTTATGATATTATCAAGTTTATCTTTTGTTTTTATAACCATAATGCAACGTTCACACATAACATATTATGGCGCATGTTTTAAAGTCAGACAGCGCTATGATACGAAACATGAAAAAGGAGTAGTCTCATCGCTTATCTGTCTTTCATTGCTTGAACGTAGTTGTAGCGCTTGTAAGAGTCCTACGGATGGGAATTGGATAGAAGAGGTTGATAAAGCACTCCCGACATGTAGGTGCATCCCGTAAAATTCTGGTAACTCAGTCAATTTTGTTTAGTCGGATTTTTACCGTGACTATGTCGTGACATATTCAGCTGTATCGAATCAAAATCGTAACAATTTCATGTGTTGTGTGGACGGTGTCCTGGCAGTGTCCTGACAGTGTCCTGTGGAACTGGAATGATTCAGAGAAAAATTCTAATTGCCGTGTCTTGCTGATTGAGTCTAGATTGTTCTTATATCTTACTGAATGTATTCCGTCTGCGTCGGTTCATTGTCTGACCGCTATCAAATCACATTTGGAAGAATCGGGATGCTGCTGGAACAGAATCGGGTTTTTTTACCATGCAAAAGGTGCTAGTCGGATAAGTATCGGATTGAGAGAAAGATAATCGGGACAAATTCGACTGGAAAAGGCTGAATCGGAACACTTCATGAATACTATCCGAATATTTTCATGATTAAATAGAAATTTTTACATTTTATTTTAAATTTCCAGCCGCGAATCAAATAAATAACAATATATGATAATTTCTGGAAGTAATTTCCTATAGGATTTACAGAGTTTTGTTAAAAACAAAACCAGTTAAGCTATGATAATTTCCACTAAAATAGATAAACTACTGCTTTAATGTAGATTGCTGTCGTTTGAATACAAAGTACTTCCATGTCCTATTACCACATTTAAATTTTGTTTTTATCCTTGATCAAGGTAAGGCCGTTTGGCTCTCCAAAAATATATAAAATCTAATAAAGGTCAAGGTATCAAAATGGGTTATGTCAAAGATTTTGATAAAATTTTGCATCGAAAATATTTTTGACGCATCTACGACGCGTAACTACAAAAAATAAAAGTTTGGACATTTATTCAAATATATATACTCAACTATTTAATTGTTATTTCCTCTTCGAAGGTTTTACGAACATTATGATTTTCGCAATTATGAAATTCGTGTCAAAGATTTGGTTATATTCACAATCCCCACATATTAATGACACGCTTAATATATCTGAATACTGACTTATTTTTTGCATGTACACACACGACGACGAAGAGTGTCACTAGTTGGGCAAGAATTACTAAATCGTTCTTAGAACCTTTCTTTATCCCAGTTATTTTGATGAGTTCGTAATTACAATTTGTAGTTTCTGGTAGAGTGTTCTGGAGACTGTTGTTTGTCTTTCGAGTATTTTTTGAGAGGGAATGGTATTATCTGTTTTTCTTTAACTTCTATTTTTTGGATCGTTTGCATTTTTATACTTTTTATTGACTCTTTCACTTTGGAGGACGCTGGCTTCTTCAACTTTCAACAAAATATATTGCACTGGTTGTCTTTTTTTTACCATTACTGGTCATCCTTACATCCCGCTTTTTAAAGAACGAATGTTTTCTGTGTAAACTGTTTTTGAGATATATTTAAAGAATGTAAAAACCATTATTGTTAAACACATTATTCCCAGTTTTGAACATTCTATATATATTTAAGTGTCATCCGAAAATTAGATTTTTCTACATTCTAAGTAAGAGGTAGTGATATGAATTCTGTAGAAATCCTGTGTGTCGCAATTGGTAGCATAGTAATTGATTAGAAAAATATGGTAAAAGTCCATAATCTTGAAATGACGAGCATATTAGGTAATAAAGTCAAGCAATTAATTTGTTTCTTTTAAAGTAAAAAAAATAAAATCAAAATTTAACAATTTGTCTTGCATGACAAGCATTACTGAAAAAAGAAATTTTATGATATCAAAATGTTGCTGTTTATTTATATAGTCACACATGTAAAAAAAATAGCATAATAAATGAAAAAAAAAATAAGAAAAAAGTAAATATCACCACCCGAGAGTTCTATGTTATAGGACTGGTGTTAAATCATAAGACTATAGACAGAAATGTTTGATAGCATTCCTATATGGAGCCTTATATATATATATAACATCCGTTGTTCGACCTGCTAGTCAAATGCGTTTTGTTAAAATATACTTTTTCACTTTTTTGGTCTTTTGGAAAATGTTGTTTGTGCTGTATTTAGACCACTCTACCAAGAAATTTGTTTTGCATGCACACGTATAAAAATTGCGGTTTTTATCCAACGCAATGATAGGTTTGAACGTTGTTTTCAATTTAGACTTGTTTATATTTTTTCGTTTGGGCTTGTATTATATTTGCCTTCGGGTTTATATGATCCGTTCATCCTATTTTGACTCTTCAAAATTCAAGAGTCAATCCCAAATTGAGGTATATATATATATATATGTATCTTATTGGTGAATATGAGTTGTTTGGTTATTGAGTATTGCCATTTTAACTGAATCGCCATCCATTTATTACTTACTTCACTAACTTGGTAGATGACAAACAATTTCACAATCTAATTCAGCATTTTTAGGGAGACAATACACTTTAACTCGGTACTTTAACACTGTTAATTCTGAAGGTGACCTAGTTAAATAAATAACAATATCTGAATGTATGAAGTTATTTTTCAATGTTTCCTGGTAAATTTACAAAAGTTTTGTAAATAATGGAAAATTACGATCTCGAGATGATCATGCGATCTTGGTACTATTACATATCTAACAGTGCATATATTATTAAATTTATTTTAATGTAGGACATATGCATAGGTTAATGTTCGAAGAAGACAATCAACAGTTTCACTTTAATCAAAGGTGAACTGTGTGAATTTCTTCAACTTTATTAAGGCTTCTAATGAAGTCAAAACAACTGCAGTTTGCATACTAAATACTTCCACAATTAATAATGTTCAGTCCTGGATCAAGCTCAGGCATCTGCCTTTCCAAAAAAGTTTATATAAAAAAAGCTCGAACACTTCACAATGCAAAGCTAACAATATCGTAAATATGTCTTAAAACAAGGAAATGAAAACAAATGTTTCATTTGTTTATTCATTGACAATTTGTCATATTACATTGATTCCAAGTTTTAAACATTCTAATAAGGTTGAGAATGGAAATGGAAATTTGACACAGAGACAACAACTCGACCAAAGAGCAGAAAAACAAATCAAGGCCACAAATGAGTCTTCAACACAGCAAGAACATCTACCACCCGGAGGTGCGGTTAAACATGTTTTGTGAGATCTCAACCCTCCCCCTATACCTCTAGCCAATGTAGATTAAACAAACACACACCAATACGCACAGTAAAACTTAGTTTAATAGAAGTCCGAGTGTTAGACTAAATGTGTTTATTTCCGATGCAAAGACCCTAAGAGTGAATAAATATTAATTTCTAAAAATGCCATCTTTAATGACCTGAAAACAGGTTTTTTGTTCTTATTGTTTGTTTGTTGGTAATTGATATTTACGCTAAATCTCCAGTCAGTAATATTATTTCTGTTTATTGTTGGAAAACAAACAATTTCACAGTTTAATTCAGATGTTTTAGGAGGATCAGCACATTGGGATTCATCCTTTAACACAAGCAATTATGTAGGTGAGCTTGACAAACAATTAACAATATTTGAAAGATAGAAAATTTACAGCATTTTGATAAAGAATGGAGATCAACAACCTCGACATGATCATTTGATCTTGGTACAATAAAAATATCTACAAGCACATACATTTTAAATTTATTTGAATGTAGGACATGTGCATAGTTTAATGCCCGAAGAAGACAATGATCTAGGTTTAAATAGTATATAATTTAGTTTATGAGTCACTGTTTCATACTTATTGCAACGGACACATAGATAAATTTTCATTTCAAACAAAGAATAGAAGAATTTCTTCCACTTAACCAGATCAAATTGCTATAGTCAAAACAACTGTCGTTTGCATACAAAGTACTTCCACGCCTTTATTCCACAATTAATAATGTGTTTATACTGGCCATCTGGCTTTCCAAAAATATAAAAAATATAATTAGTTTGTATGAAAAATAAGCAAAACTACAAAATGCATATCAAAACATATCGTAAATAGTCATAAAACTAGCATATAAAAATATAGGGTCAGTGTCTTGTTTAATTATTTTGTTTCATTAGCTTCATCACAAAAATGTTAGTTTTGAGTCCATTGTTTCCTTAAAACTTTAAAAAAAAATACCATAATACCACAATCAATCCAAAACTGTGCAGGACATTTTTGGTTTTCTAACACAAAGGTTTCGACTCGAATGACTCAAAAACTAAACACTAGCATCACTATGAACCTTGTAAACGAAGTAATTGTAGCAGTTTTATGCCGACATGTATAAGTTTTGAATGTCCTCATAGTATCTTTTGTTAAATGAAAATAAAATTAGATAAAAATCGTTTGTTCAAATTTAAAAAAGGAAATAGGAATACGTTGTTGTTAGTAGATGTTAGGTGTGTTGATAGGGTATACATGTCTTGGTATGGATGATTTCAACCCCATACTCAGAAGTAAGTATGAAAGCTCAGGGCATTACCAAAACATTTTGTAATATGAGATCTACGACAGAGGCTAACAGAAAACACTTTGTTCGTAATTTGTAACAAACTACTGACCCTTCCGGAGCACCTGACATCAACCCAGTGTTTGTGGGTTTCGTGTTGCTCAGTCTTTGGTTTTCTATGTTGTGTTTTGTGTACTGTTGTTTGTCTTTATGTCGTTTTTCGTTATTTGTCATGGCGTTGTCAGTTTGTTTTTGACTTGTGAGTTTGAATGTCCATTTGGTATCTTTCAACACTCTTTTGTAATTGTTTCCTCAAATAACTAAACTTACATTACAGTGATTATGCAAATCTAACTTATTATATCTAACATTTCATTGATTATTTTTTATATCTTACTTGTTACTTTAATATAAATAACTATAGACAAACAATAGATTTTAAGGTTCATGAGGACCCAATGACTGAAATGAATGTATTTACAACTCAGCATTTACTCTGAGTACAAAAAAAAAGCCTGTGCATCTGATATAGCTTTAAGGCATAGCATGCACTAGATAAATGAAATTCAAATGCTTTTTATGTTTTAGAAAATTAAAAACTTAACTGAATTTTGCTGTGCACTTTTTTCGTTCTTAAAGAATTTAGAATCATCGGATTATACAAGATTAATGTACTTAATATTATAATTATGAAATGTGACGTTTTTATTCTTCGGAATATATAAAGAAGTCGATAAGATCACTCGCACAGTTTGTTTAATTAGAAATACAAATTGTGAGTTGAAAAACACGTCTTCGAAATGCAACAAATATGTCGAAAATAAAACCATTTGATAATGTTAGCCTCAAAGAACATGCAAAACTTTTTGTTTCAATTAGAATAGTTATATGCAAAAGTGTGATTTGTCCATCCCGAAAGCAAGATGCCTGTACCAAATGATAAACACCTCTGTTTTGATGTAATTGCCAGTTTAGCGGTATAGCAAGACCATATTTGAGAATTTAGAAATGCTTCTAAAATTATGTTTTCTTAACTTTGTTCGTTATTATATCGGATTCTCTTTGGACTTTTAGAACTTTTACTTGTATCGAATACGAATTTCACTACCAACGTTTAAGGCGTTATTTATTCTTCCTAATGGAAAGTTAACTTTACCAGCTGATCCTATTACCTTTTATGGAAGTTTTACAACTCGTAAACATTCTATTTTTTCTAAAATTAAGTATTTATAGTGTTTGAGTAATGCCTCATTAGTAGTCAAGATAAGGATTACGGGCGTATCATGCCGTCATGGCGCAGTTTTTTCCATATGTTTCGCCCTTAAAGGTATATACAACTAATGTGATAAGAGAGGGAAGATTTAAAATTCCGATTTTACTCCAACATATCTAATTTTTATGTGGTCCATTGTGTTGAATACCTATTTGTTTTTCGGATCTCGTTATCTCAATGTTGACATAAATCTTTTGTGTTGATTTCACTTCTGTTGAATTTCTTCAAAATTTCTCCAGATTGTGGTTAGAAGAGTTTGGGACATTGCAATAAATTATTATGACTATTAGATGCCCTTTTCTGTTAACATGTTTTATTCGATTGTTGTTTCAGTGATATTTATATTGGATCTTCATCCATGTACTTCTTATTTTACCTACTTGGTACCATTATCGTTATAACGACTACTTGGTCGATACCTCTATTGATGGACTGTTAGTCCCCGAGGATATCAACAGCCCGGTAGCCAGTACGGCGGTACTGGAATGGACATACGATATTGTTTTATTGAAAATTGCTGTTTTTAAAATCTGGAAATCATTTTAAATATGGAATATATCTCCTGCATAGCTCTGATTCCTTGCCCGAATCTTTCCATATCCTTTTCGGTCCCTTTTGGTTTCATCAGGTCTTCATCGTTTGATTTAATTTTTGGATTTCAAATCTTTTAGTCTCGAGTATTACTGAAGAGACATTGAAATCGAAATAAAGAAAATTCGGAAATTTGCACGTTCTTTAAATAACCTGAAACGTTAGAACAGCTTTTATTATTAATAAAAGTTTGCAATCACGAGACGATCAGGTTAACGTAGTACAGTATGTGACAAATGCAAATTACTCTGATAAAAAGATAATCGTTGACCATTGCATAGTTCAATGGACGAAGAAGATAGTTACATAAAAGTCTAACGCTTCCTGACCTATATATTACTATATCATAGTGAAGTAACGAATAACTAATTAACACTGCTTATTTCTGAACTGTGTGAAGTACATTTACCAACAAAGACGTTCTGCTTTAGGCAAAACACTTGCCGTCTGCATACAAAGAACGCCGTTTTTCTTCAATTAAAAAAACATTACTCAAGGTAAGACCTATGGTTTTGGATTAATATTGAAACCTAATTAGTTTTGTCTCAAAATAGGCACAGTTAAAAGTGCATTATGCAACGAAACGATACGTAATCATT
Source organism: Mytilus californianus (assembly GCF_021869535.1). NCBI lineage: Eukaryota > Metazoa > Mollusca > Bivalvia > Mytilida > Mytilidae > Mytilus > Mytilus californianus. Next base: position 48,344,118 of record NW_026262593.1, read on the forward strand.
TCTTAAACAAGAAAAAGAAAGAATGATCAAGGGGCAAGGACTTATTTATTTTATATTGTTATATTTGCCTTTTCAAAGAAAACGACTAAATTTTGTTCATCAAACTGAAACATACAAAGTTTGTATTTTTCGAAATGCTTTTATTGATTAAACTTAACGTTGAAATATGACGAGATATGCATAAATTGAGGCAATATAAGCAGAAAATGCTTGAAAATGAGCAAAACGGGTGAGGTTAACTGCAAAGAGCTGTTTTGGTCGCTCCAAAAAACTTACTCTTATTGCCACTTGTAAAGTCCACTGTTTTTCATATAACCATGATCAAAATGGTAAAGTATAGAATGGACAATTACTTTAACATAGGTATTGTTCTTTTTTACAAATTGACATCTTTTGTCATATATCTGATGATATGGTCGGTAATTAAATACAAATGGTTTCGACCGGTTATGTTTTTTAAAAAGGTTGGCCATAAAACTTACATTACAATTCATTGAAGCATTTTAATAAAGTAATTATAAATTGTATACGATTAACAATATGAAGATTCGTTATCAAGTGAATCGATACGATAAGCCTTCTCTGCTTTATACGATAAACCTCCTCTGCTTCATACGATTTTTGAGTCACAACTTATAGATTATTGCCTAACCGGTAGTAATGTCTGATTGGCATTGATAGAGATGTAGGGTTTACGGAAAAATAAATATTTCACTTATGAATAAACTCATCATAAATACAAGGATTAACATTTATACGCCAGACGCGCGTTTCGTCTACAAAAGACTCATCAGTGACGCTCGAAACCAAAAAAAGGTAAAAGGCCAAATTGAATATGAAGTTAATGATCATTGAGAACCCAAAAGTTTGAAAGGTTTTGTTAAATAAAGCTACGGTAATCTATTCCTTAGGTAGAAAAATCATTAGTATTTCGAAAAGTTCAAATGTTTGTAAACAGTCTATCTTTAATTAGGACCATATCAATGATAATTCATGACATCACAGACGTTATGACTACTGAGATGGAGAAACCGAAATACTGTTAAGGTGTTTTTGAACATACCTCTGTTATTGAAATGGTCATTCATGTCATTATGAGAATAACATTTAATTTTTAACCGAGAAACGTAAACGCCATTAGCTTAAAAATCAAAGGTACTTCTTTCGTATGTTGTGAATGTATTGTAAAAATTCACGATTTCTTTTCACGTATCTCATAATATGAACAAATAAATTATATGCACTTTCGATCCAAACAGTATTGTGCAAGGTCTCCTTCTTGACAAGGGCATAACTATAATTAATAAAAAAAAAAAAGCTTCGTATCATATTAATGTTAAAAACATAATTCAGACAAAATAACCCAAACTGGATAAGCCATGTCTACTCAAAACAAACGTTGACTCCAAATGTCACACGCATCGTGATATATCAAGTGACGGAAACAGTTCTAGATATGAATTTTTATGCATTTGGGTCTACATTGCTCATTAATTTAATCAAATAGCTAATATTTTAGTCTAAACTTATCAACTGACATTCACTGTAAAAGATGGACATACCGTTGAACATTTTTATGTTTTTATTTATTTCCTTGAAATGTTATTTCTATAAAAATGATAGTGATGATGATAATGATTAGAATAATAATAATAATAATAATAATAATAATAATAATAAAGTTAATGAAAACAAAAGCAAAATCCGTGAAATAAACAAACACAATTACAATACTGTTCATAATAAAAGTTATAAACAGCTAACTAACTCATTGTCGTCTCTTCTAGTACACGTCTGAAATAAGTGGCTCACAATACCTCCCAACTACTTATGGAAGTAGATCATTACCAGATTTGAATACTGGGTAGAAAAACTTTAATGCATGATGAGTATTTTAACTCATCCTGAGTGCTGATGATTTTAACACTTAAGTGATATTTTACGAATTATATTTTCCTATCCTTTAAAATGAGTTTTGTCCTAATAGAAAATAAGCACCAATTATTTAACATAAATACATTCACTTTGGAATGTTATTCTCCTTAGCTAACAGCTGTCATTGACTTCGACGACATAACTTAAATTAAAGGATAATTGTAAAAGATTTTTGGAAAAAAGTAATATAGAATATTTTCTGCCTGGGACAAGAACATCCTTATTATTTAGAATAATTTGTAGCTGAAATTTATAGCTGAATAATATATAGCTGAAATTTGAATGTGTTAAAAGAAAAGTATCAGTTTGCATTATTTTATTAATATAACGAAATGCAACATGATTTTCAAAAATGTCAAATGTGTTTTCAAAATGGAATAAACCTTTAACAAACCTAGGACGCCTAAAGCAACATAACACTGCTCATTTATCAAAATGTATGTTCTTAGTTATGAAGTTGAAATTGCTTTTTATTAAACTTTTTACTATCATCACCATTTTCTTCATTTAGATATTTGTGTCCAAGATGAACACTGATATCTTTTGGTCATTGCAGTAATGTCCAATCGTTAGTAACAAACCGAATATAACTTACTATTGAATTACAAATTGCATATACTAACATAACGAGGAAGTTTGGCAGTAGTTGAGCAATAAGTTGCTGAAATATACCTTCTCTGTCTGTGAACACGTGTTCTGCCTAGTTTTTTGTTTAGGGGACTGTTGTTTCTCTTTCGCCTTATTTGGGAGACAAGCTGATATCGGTTTTCATCAACTTATGGTTTTTTCTTCTACCTTAAATAGCATATGTTGTAATTGGAACCTATTTGTCTGGTACTGCCATCGTCCCATAGCGCTTAAAAAAAGAATGATGTCTGTGTAATCCTCTATTAACTTTTAACACATCTTATTAATAAAAAATCTTTTTTATTCAACTCTTCCTTGGACAAGGATGAGAGCTTACGGTCCCTTGTATTAGTGTAGAACTGATATTTTATTTTGCTTTAAGGCGTTATTTCATGATTAATAACATATCTATCTATAATTTCTCATTAATATATTTAAGGTTTCAATCCATTGATTTGCAAAAAAAATTCCTTGGTTTATATAGATATATTTAAACTTATCGGTTTTGTGATAACATTCTTTAATATTTCCAAACATTTAGTGATTTCCTAACAATCATGCGTAGAAACGTTTCAATGTAAATAGATATTTACGTGTGTAATGCCTAAAATGTCAATTTGCAATTGTTAAACAAAGGAGTATGTCCACAAAGCGTTAAAATTGGTCCTAAGAATTTGATGTTTTTTCTAATTAGGCCAAAACACTACAAATTTCACATAGAAATAGTTGTGATATATCTATTAATACAAAATAACTTCTTTTTGGCACACCACCTTAAAAATGTTGAAGAAATAACCCCTGACGCATGCATTATTTGTGTTGTAACGTCAGATTTTGTCAAATTTTCAATAATTCTTAACAGTTTTTAACATAATTTACTTTAGCCGCAACCCCTGATCCAGAAAGTTTTTGTGTCCAACGTGTGGCTATAGAACATTTTGGATCCTAGGTTGTGGCCAAGGGTTTCTTCTAGCTTTTAGGTCCGACAAATGCACAAAATTATCATTTTTTGACAATATTTCCAAAATGTGCTGATTTAAAAGCCTAGAACGTACTCTAATGAGAGATTTAGTTAACCAAGTAGTAAGACTTCTAAAATAGATCCATTTAAGAACCAAATTATGGCCATTTTGATATTTTATGAAAAAGTTGAATTTCTAGGCCATATTTGTCCTATAGTGAACTTGTCCTTTCCGCCAAAGTTTTTTTCACAATTTTACACCGTACTCAAATCTTGAACAATGATTTCATATGATCACATAAGTCACAAGCAGAAGATTTAACTGATGTTGCTTTTTTTTTCTGTTTACATTATTTACTTATCTAATATAACTCAAATATGTTCACTTGGTAATTCTCTCCCAGAATTAAAGTGACACATAATCTGGTTAGACGAAGATTTTCCAAAGTGATACTGAAAATTTTGAAGTCAGAAGCTCTTGCAATAGTAACCTATTTTGTCAAATCACAAAAACATGAAAGAAAAACTCAGAGAATTAACCTTTCATAATAATTTCAAACTTGATATAAGAAAACATGAAGAGTCTAAAACTTATGTCATTTTGGTCTGAGACAGACTGTCCCATCCATCACTTATCCTGTATTGAATTCAAATAATCACAAGGTCAAAGACGTAATGATCATGGTCAAACGCATGGAATAATGAAATAGATGCGAGTGACAAAGCAGGTTAATTAGAAGTGTCGACGAAGCAACCCTGATTCATGACTTTATTTAATTAGTATTAATACTTCGTTCTTAAAGTTTGCTTATTTTGGATCTTTTATGGTCCATAGTTCAATCAACTTTTATCTTATTTGCATACTTAATAATTCAGCTTTCAAAAAAGAATATTCTTAACATTTCGGACAACTTTTCGTACAAGAAATATATTGTCAAGAGTCCAACGTCAGGTTTGTCTGATAGAAGATTTTAATAAAAGAGATATGATTATATCATTATATAATAAAAGACTTTACAAAATAAATTTTCTGGTGATTTTGTTTTTTATATAACGGCTCCTGAATCTCCCAATATTATATTTAGACTTACATAGGCCTTTAAACTGTTTTGATCTGAACGGCACATAGTAGACTTATGCAGAAAAAAACGAGCTTCAGGCGTACCAAATAAGCCTGGTCTCTTTGATGAATTCTTATTGACTTTTGTCAAGTTCAGCTTTGGACGTTGCATCTAAGTGTCTTTTGGAATAAGACTATGAGTTTAAACGATTTCGATGAGTTATTCGAGCTGAAACGATGACAGATTCATCTACAGATACTATCCAAACCATGAACAAATGCAGATGATAAGCTGCTCAAAAGCAGTACGAAAGCTGAGCAAACCATACAAACATGGAAAACAACTATAATACCAACGATATGAAAACATAACATTCAACAACATTCAACAACATTTACCAGTATCTTATAAGAGGAATTTAGAGTTGACACAAGGAATGCAAACTTATATGCTGATGTAAACAAATACAATGACATATGCATACAAAGGGAGCTGGGACCTATGATGTGCAAGAACTTGACCAGAAAATAATATATATTTATATTTATAAGGATTCATCTTAGAAAATTAAATCTTGATTGTTCATACCGTATTTTGTTGATTTGAAAAAAAAAATAAAAAATAATTTCCTTTTTTTTATTACTCATAATGACCACAATGTAAATGAGTTATGAGGACGAATAAGAGGCTAAAGATATCTAATGGACATTCAAACTCATTAGTCGAAAAAAAATGACAATGTCATGACAAAAAACGAAAAAAGATCAAAAGACAAACAACAGTATACACAAAACACAACAAGTAAAATCAAAGACTGAATAGCATGAACTGTTTGAACTTTGAATGATATAAGGATGATTGAGACAGACTGGCCCGTTCATAAGTTGTAATGCATTGAATATGAATGATTTCAGGGTTAAACTCGCTATTCTTCTGATGGGGCCACGCGTTGATCATTTTTACACGTAGTGACATTGTGAAATCGTTGTGTGTGTCCAAATAAGATCATATGACTTGTCAAAGAAAACAAGTGTCCTGACATTTTACAGCCTATGTAATGTACTTTGTAATTAAGTTTGCTTATTTATGATACTTTGTGATTAGTATTTCAGTCAACAAATATTCTATCTGCATACTAAATAATATGCAAAAAGCACATTCTTTGCATATAGGACAATCCCTCGTAAATGAAATATATTGATAAGAATCCACGTCATGGTTGTCCCGATAGAAAATCGAAACCGAACAAGTAATGACAAAGTAATAATAAAGACTTAATGAACCATAATGTTCTGCTACTTCACTTTTGAGTAAACTTTACTTTGCCATATCAAATCTTGCCTTGTTCGATTGTGTCTAGTCCGTCTTTGTATGTTATGTCCAAGGGTTGTGTTTTGAGTGAAACTAATGTTCTATGCACTTGAACAATTTCGAGTAGTTATTTTGATTTAATACCTATAGTAGTGAAGTATGTGCTACCTTCGATTAAACACTTCATTAAATCTAATTTTGTTAAAAAAAAAATTTCTATAAAAATATTCAAAAGCAATCCATTGGATGTTTAAATAATAAAACAAAATTCGAGGAATTGGGTTTATGTCCTTTGAATTAACATTCTCGGTGATGTCGTGGTAGCGTTCGCGCTTTCAGTGCGGGAGGTCCAGGGTTCGCATTCAAGCCGGGAAAGAACCAAGACTTAAAAGTTGGTATTTGCTGGTTCTCCGAAAGCACGCGGCATTGAAGAGTAAACAATTGGTCGGATGGGAGTCAGAAACATGTGTACGGGTAGTGGGACATATCTTCCTGTGTACTATAACCTTGCGAACTAGCAAGTTAAAAATCCGACTCAGCGCGTCGGACTAGGAAAAAGCAGGGTTAATATTCATATTAAATTAACATGTTCTAGTTCTCAAAATACATTAATTTGACGTTGGACGTTAAACAGCTATCCATTATCATCACCCTTTTAAGTAATGTTTTGAAGTTAATCTATGTAAAGGTTTCACATCAATTACCTCTGAAAAAGGAGGTTAAAAATTAATCATGGACCATAAATATAAAATGTTAAATTCAAGCAAATCGTGATTGAACGACTTTCACTAAATGCTTATATAAAAAAAGTTTTGTTACACAACTGTGTGTGTGTGTATGTAAGAACACGTGATTCAATAACAATGGTAATGTATCAAACTGATTATTGAATATACCACTGTCCTTAACGGGCTGGGAGTAAGTTCTTAAGATACCATTGTCAATATAATGTAATGTCGGATGACATTACTACTGGCATGTCCATTTGTTAGGAAATAAATAGGTTCGAAGAGACAAAGTGGGAGGGGGCAAAGAAAACATAAGTTGAAGAAAGTAAGGCAACTTAATAAAAAAAAAATACAAAAGCCAAATAACATTCTGGTATGGTTGCTTTAATTTCGCTCGAATCAAAAAGGCTAAAAGGGCAAATAAATTACGAAGTTGACTAGCAGTGAGGACCTAAAATGAACATCATGATTAATTTCTGCTGTGAATGAATTAACAAAATGAAAACTACCAATAAAAATAAGAGAAACATTACACGCGAACATAAAAAGTAAATCAATCATTTCTAAATATACATGGTTTATATCTGATGTGATTGAATTAGAAAGTAAAGACTAATAAAGATAATTATTGGGCAAATAATCTATAAACATCGTATTATAGATTCATTTCGACAATATTTTGGCTACTATTATCAAAAGATCTTGTAGCAGTATGAATGGGAACCAAGAACAGCCCAGTCATATACATACGATTACTGTTCCATAACAAATCTACAAGCATAAAAAAGCCCTATGTATACTCAGAACAGTATTGTTGTCTTACATGCTGATCATTAACTTTCGAGACTTCTCTCGGAAACCGCGAATGAGACTACAAATATGAACTTCTGACATTAATTTATAGTGGAATTTAGGGAAAGAAAAATTCGCATTTCAATAATGATTATATTGTTTGCAGGAAAAAAAGCGGGATATTACTTTGTTCTAATTCCTTCTATAGCTCAACGAGTAATAGTTTTTTCTGTCGGAATGTAAGCTTTGCATTATCTTTCAGATAAATTTTACCACTTTGGGCACAAAAGTTCGTCATTTCAAAACTTCTTAGTGACATGTACATATTGTGATCGGCGAATAACATATTTATTTTGTTTATAAATAAAAAAGGTTGGATAGACGTAAAATTGTCGAAAACCCATTAAGGTTATAATCAATTCGTTCACAATATTTCAATTAAGTTAGATTTCAAGATTTCAACTTTCTAATTTTGAGAAAGTAAGTGATACAAATAGTGAAGAAAATTGCTCCAAATCAAATTATGAAAATATCCGGCATTTATTTAATTCTATATAACGTTGTGTATTGTTTCGAACTTTTTGTGTTATCTTGTCCAGTCATTATATCTGACAGTTATTGTTTTACATTGTTTTGATAAGCCAAAACACATTTATAAGTACGCGAGTACGTATTTGTAAGTAAATCTCGTTATCACACTTAACAGGTGCAATTTGTAAGATACAGTTGTCATTTGTAAAATGATAATACTATCTAAAACGACATATACATTTCAATAGTTTCATAAGAAATACAAAACTTGCAATCATTTGTTCCGACTTATTATTTTTATGAATCTTTATGAATGAAACGTGATTCTGTATGCTTTTTATGAAAATGGCACGTTGACACATGGATGATTATTTTAAAACTTTTAAAAGAGTGTAAACAACAATACACTGTTTGTTAATATTTCTACTTTAAAGAATAAACAAAAGATCATTATTTCTAGTATTTTACGGCATATTAAAGAGATTGCTTTTTTTTTTGTTTTAATCATCAAGAAAATTGTCTTAATTATAGTTGTTAACGATGTTAAACTATCTATGAGATTCAAAAAAGTTTATTCACGAGAAAACAATGTATACAAATGCAAATTAGGAAACATTGTTAAATAAACCTTCAGATAAAGTAAGTACCATGATTATGTGATGGTAGGTATATTTAATGCCTTTACTCAAGGACGACCCGAAAAGTTAAAAGCTTATTCCAAATGGGGTTATTCTTTTTGTATATATGAGAGAATAGGTAATTTATCATTCAATTATATTGCAATCAATTGTATCTATGAATCGCAGCTCAAAACATTCTTTATAAAAGTATTCTAATAAAATATAAAACCTGCATCTGAAATTGACTTTAGATTACTCATTAGGTGTTTTGTTACTTCAAACTTACATGTTGTTTTGATTAAACTTAACAACATTTTATTTTATTTTGAAATGCAGACCAGTTTTGAATTCCATTAAAAAGAAAGTAAAAAGATTCAACACCTTTGACACTTTGAACATGAAAAACTATAGGTACTTGTTCTTCTATCTATACAGTCAGCCAAAAGTTAAGCACCCCGAAATATAACTGGCAATATTTTTATAACTATTGCGAAAAAATTATTAATGTTTGGTGTTATGAAATGCCTTTAACATGCACTAAGAAAATGCATAATGACCAAAAAGATTGAACTCTGATAAACCCGACAAGGAACTCTTTATTAAAGGTCTTCTGCACTTTTACAAATACCTTGTTTCGATACCTTTAAATCATCTTCCTACATTCCCGCGTACAGGTGAAATTTGACCTTCATCAAGTCATTGTGTAATATGGTTAGGCGTACGTTTTCTGTGGCTGAACGTTGGCAAGCAATTGGCATGTCAAATACCGGTAGGAGCACTAGGGGCATAGGTAACAATTTTAATGTTAATTACACCGTCATTGTCAGACGTTTACAACGTCATGTTGACACAGGAACTGTAAATGATAGACCATAGATATAATAGTCCGGAAGACCCGTTTAACCACCCGTCGTGATGACAGACTGCTTATCCGTAGTGCTTAAGCCAAACCATTTACTCCTGACCCGCAGCTAAGACACCACTGGTTTCCAGGTGGTCGTGTTAGTGTTCGAACATTGGTCCGTCGACTTCTTAGAGGCAACCTAAGAACACGTCATGTTGTCAAAAGACCTGCCCTAACAGTCAGGAACCGTATAATCAGGTTTCAATGGGCTAATGACCATCGACGCTGGAACATGAGAAGCTGGCAAAAAATTCATTGGTCAAATGAGAGTCAGTTTCTGTTACGACCAGTAGACGGCATAATACGAGTTTGGCGGGAAAATAAAACTACCTATGACCAAAACAACATTTGCCCAACGACTGCATTCGGTGCTGGTGGTGTTACAGTATGGGGTTGCTTCCCATACCATTGTAAGCTGGGTATGCATATTCTACAGGGACACATGAACGGACAGACATACAGGGATGTGGTGCTTAGAAACATTGTAGTCCCTCATTTTGATAATCACCAACTTGCGTAAAGACATTTGTACATGGGCTAAAAAGCTAGACCACACAGGGCAAGAATTGTAACCGAGTGAAAAGAGCAAGAAGCCATTGACAATATCTTTTAGCCTTCCATGTCTCCAGACATGAACCCTAACGAACATGTCTGGGATGCCATCGGCAGAAATCTCAATCGCAGCGATCCACCTTTGCAAAATCTTGACGATTGAAGAGTGGCAATTGTTGATGAAAGGAATAGATTTTTTCAACTAAAGTTCAGAAGGCTTGTACAGATTATGTGACGCCGTGTTATGAAACTGAACCGGAAGAGAGGTGGTTACACATCCTATTGACTCAAATATTGACATTAAATTTGCCGAACACACCAAAGATTATTTGTAGAGAATTTTAATGATATTGGGTGATTAATTATTGTAAAGAAATAAAATCACAGTGAAACTTAAATTCCGTTTCTGATTTGTGTAATTTGCACTATTTCTATGAACACAAAATTTAAATGCATAGAACCTGCATAAGTGAACAATACGTATATGTTAGCAAAATTGCTTCATGAATGTTTTTTCTTTTTCGAGGAATAACAGATTTTTTTAAATGTAAAAATTTTCGATACAATAAAAGTAGGTGGTGCTTAACTTTTGGCGGACTGTATATATTATTTGAAGTCCTTGGAAAACCATTATTCAAGTAATCATATTTTCTTAACAATGAACTTTTACTGACATGAAAACTGTCGAAAATTCTAAAATAGTACAGAAAAGGCACTTGCATGAGCCTTATTCCCTTAGAATGGACAAGAGTAAATCTGATGCAACTTATATGAAAGATAAACGATACCCAGACTGACATATATAAATATTGCATCAAAAACGGACCGATTAAATGACAGTTACATGACTTGATTATTAAATTATTACACATTTGTTGGTCTAAAGTAATCTCCGTACGATGGTTTTTTAAAACTAAGGAGTAAATTTATATATTTCAATTATTCAAAATAATGATTTTTTTCTAGTTTTACAAATGCGATAACTTGGATAGAACATAAGTTATCACAGATTGCAGATGATACTTCACTTATTTTAGATGAAAGTGAACAGTCCATAAATGAAACTTTAATAAATTAGATTGGTATGCAAAACGTTCAGGGCTAAATATCAATTTTTCAAAAACACCGGTAGTTTGGATTGAAAGTAAAAAATATACTGTAGTGACATTCTTTGTCGAAAAAGAAACTTATCCTGGGGTACAACAATTTTTAAGTTATTTGGTATTAATTTCGATGTTGATCTTGATAAAATTGTTAACATTAATTATAATGAGAAAGTTTTGCAGATAAAAAAATCTAATTAAGATATGATCAAAAAGAAATCTTGCAGTCATAGGTAAAATTACAGTTGTGAAAACTCTGATTTTACCTGTGCTGAATCACCTTATAATTACATTGCAAATCCAAACCAAGAACTTGTTGAAAAGATAATTTAGCTTATGTATAAATTTATTTGGAATTCACCTGTACATATAGTAAAGAAAGAGCTGTATTAAAAGGACTACAGTGAAGGGGTTGGAAATGATCAACCTTAGCACTTTCATCACAGCCCTCAAATCTACGTGGGTTAGAAAACTTTTTCAATCTGACTATAAATATGTCATTTTCCATAAAGAATCAAGAAAAAGAATTAAAATTTGTCAATATTTATGAAACAAAAATAAAATAAAGTATCAATACAGCATTGAAAAACTAATTGCTGTTAAAGATAAACGAGTAGATAATTTTAGTAAGAGTTGGAATGCTTTTGCCATACTTTTCCGTGATTGATCATTTAATTTTAGAATGTGTTTGTGTACATAATTTAGTAGAAATTTAATTACCGTATGATATATTGGTTCTTTTATGAGAAAATAATATAAAATTCATCTGTGCAAATACAAAACTAAAACAAACAGAACAACTTTTTGACAAAAAAACCCCAATATATTTGATCAACTTAATAATAAGCTTCTCATTTGATATAACTGACATGATATATATATATACTTTTTTAAGTATGTAAAATTGTATTTATATTACTAACAAATACTAACAGCTGTATATGAATATATGATATTTACTAATGTTAACGAGGCCGGGATAAGGTACTGGTATTTGATATTTTTCAACTAACGAATGTACAGATTTCAATAAAATATGAAAAATTAAAAAAATTAAAACAATACAGGCGTATTACAACAGCTTATGTTTGAACAGCTATATTGTCAAGTAATGTAAGTTTGAGCCAATCGATCAAAACGTGTATAGACGAGATAATTTGGCAAGATTGATCATCATTCTTAAGCTGACATAGAAATACTGCTTTTATTTTACTTATCCGTCATTCACTTTACACGTCTAAATTAAGCAAACCGTCTTTCCAAAAAATCAACTCTTACTTTTCCTAGTTTTATAACTGCACGACATATTCACATATGATAGACCTCAATGAAACAGTAGATAATATAAAAAAAAAACATTCTAAAAACGACATTAAAGTTTTTGTAATTGTTGTATAAGATAACTTGATATATTGAATTATATTAGTCTTCCTGTACTGTTTACCTTGTATAATTTATGAAATTGTTCTAAAGTCCACCATTGACGTAAAATTGTAGTAACCGATGATATAATTAGATAGATATTTTTAGCTCTGTTAAGTTACTTCAAATAGTCTATGAAATGTGGTGTTCTATTATACCGTTACTATACAGAGGAGTACTTTTCCTGTACTGCACCTACTTGTATTTACCGTTGTCAGTAAACTGATCGAGATTAAAAAGAGGAGGATGAAATTATCTAACCATACAAAATGAATTGTGACTGTCGTCATATCTTTGATGGTAAATTACGTAAAATTAACGCCTAACTTTATTAAGACATGGGGCAATTAAGAGCGTGACATTCTATATATGCATCTGTCTGTTTTAATAAAATTGAGAATAAAAACGAGGAATGCGTCAAAAAGACAACAACCCCACCAAAGAGCAACAAACAGCCCAATGGGTCTTTAACACAGCGAGAAGATCCTGCATCCGGAGACGGGCTCCAGCTGGCCCCTAAACATTAATGTATAGTAGTTCAGCAGAAATTGACTTCACACTATAAACTCTGAAACATATAAATGAAAAAATTAAAATAAAAACATGACAGACTAACAAAGGCTTAAGGTTCCTGACTTGGGACTGGCGAATAATGCGGCGGGATTTAACATGTTTTGTGAGATATCAACCCTATCTATACCTCTAACCAATGTGGAATAAACAAACACACAGCAATACACAGTAAAATTCAGTTCAAAAGAAGTCCGAGTCCGATGTTAGAATAGGTAACAGAAGAAACTATGCAAAATGACAATAATCAATATAAATTGATGACTAGGGAATAAAAGTATTGTCACCCCTAGACTTATAAACAATAAACCCTTGCTAATATGGGTCATTTGTTTGGCTGTGCGAAATATATATATATATATATATATATATATATATATATATATATATATGCGTAGTCACACTCGGTCGAAACCGGGACGTTAACTCCGATGAGTGTTACGTTCTCTTTGCGTTAAAAAATCCTTGAGACAACTATTTGAGTGGGTCCATATGTGGTTTATCGGAAGGTAAAATGTCCGTCCCTTTCCACCATACCAATGTTTTTTTACATTTAAGGTCGTGCTTACATACCGCCTTCAATCCCCGTCGTCCCATCCTGCAGAATCTAACTATTACATTAATTGTAAATAGTTTCTCATCCAGAATATGCACGGAAGAATTGCCATTGAACGTTAAGCAAGACACAATCAAGTTATCCTGATCGACCTACCAATTGTAATATTGATTTTCTGTTAATTGTTTTTGGGCCAACTATGAATCTAGAATCTGCCACTGAGTCAACCAATTCATTTATTTATTTATCCGATATTGTTTAATACACCAAGTACTGCAAAAGCGAAGCGAAGGATAGCAAAGGGACATTCAAACTCATAAGTCGAAAATAAACGGAAAACCCCACAAAAAACCGGGGGAGATATCAGGTGCTCCGGAAGGGTAAGCAGATCCTATGCACAATATAGAGGTTGAAGTATGATATTTGCCTTGTGTGAATAATGATGTTTCTTTTATCACTTTTTCAGCAATTTCTGTTTTGCTCCGATGGCACTTTTGTTTTTGTGATTGTCCAAATTTTATAGTAGACAAAGCGAAAAAGTAAAAAGCAAATATAATCAGCAAGACAAGGCCTGCAAATTAATCAATACAACCGAAATAGTAAGTCGACTAAGAGTCGTAAGAGTTATTGTCCCTTAATAACGATTTCACTAATTTTGAGTTTTTGCCTTTTATTATAAAAAAAAGGAGATAGAGAAAAACGGCAAAAATGGTCAGCCTGATCTACAAATAAGTCAATTGACTCAGTATAAATATTTCGTAACACGTTTATTTGATTTGATTTGCACCTTTTAATGATGATTATACACACACCTCTATGGTTTGTGCAATAGGTTAAACAATGATCACCAGTAATGATTACACCTGACTTGCAGATTTTCTACTTGCATTGCAAAAATTGGCCAAACAATAATTTAGTTTTGTTGCTTCTGTAATTATCTGGATCCATCCGCACAAATTGACAACGTTGTTGCATGCTTGAAGCAGATAGCTATTTGTGAGCATGGGACACACAAACATTAACATCTCTCACAATCAATACTTAACCGATAGATAATAATAGTTCTAAAAACAAAAGTTTCTTTTAAATCAGAGAAATCATCGAGCTGTTTTTGAGTAAAAGCTTCTCCAGACGATTGTGAAAATAATTTGCACAAGTGAATAACTGCTAAATATTTATCTTTGTATTTGAGTTTGACCAATTTTACATTTATGTTTGTGATTATCTGGGGCTCGTTTTTTATTTAAGGTATTCGAACATTTTAAACTAGAGGCTTCAAGGAGCCTGTGTCGCTCACCTGATATTTTTGTTTACAATGATGCATGAAATTATGCAACCATTATACTTTTGCTTAGTTTCTAAGATATAAGCCAAAAACTGTATTTTACCCCTATGTTCTATTTTTAGCCATGTAGGCCATGTTGGTTGGAAGACGGGGTCAGCGGACACATTTTTAAAACTAAATACCCTTATGATGATTGTGGCCAAGTTTAGTTAAATTTGTCTCAATAGTTTCAGAGGAAAAGATTTTTGTAAAAGATTACAAAAATTTACGACAAATTGTTAAACATTGACTTTAAATGGCAATAACTCCTTAAGGGGTCAATTGACAATTTTGGTCATGTTGACTTATTTGTAGATCTTACTTTGCTGAACATTATTGCTGCTTACAGTTTATCTTTATCTATAATAGTATTCAAAATAATAGCCAAATGCTGCAAAATTTTCTTAAAATAACTAGTTCAGGGGCAGCAACCCAGCAACTGGTTGTCTGATTCGTCTGAAAATTTAAGTGCAGATAGATCTAAACCTGATGAACTTATTACCCCGTCAGATTTACTCTGAATGCTTTAGTTTCAGAGATATAAGCCAAAAACTGCATTTTACCCCTATGTTATATTTTTAGGCATAGCGGCCATGTAGGTTAACAGGCGGAGTCGTCGGACACATTTTTAAACTAAATACCCTAATGACGATTGTGGCCAAGTTTGGTTAAATTTGTCTCAGTAGTTTCAGAGGAGAAGATTTTTGACACGACGGACGACGGACGACGGACGACGGACGACGGACAACGGACGTCACGTGATGAGAAAAGCTCACGTGGCCTTTAAGGCCAGGTGAGCTAAAGATAAATTTAAACAATTTTCATAAACATTAAAAATTTTCGAGCTAGGTAAAGACGACTACTCAATATGGAATTGATCCACCAATATGGTGACAAATGAATAACTGCTGATTGCTTCTCAATTTTTAATAAAAGATAATGTATTGATAGTTTAAATATTGCAATTATGTATGACGATTTTTCGGTCATAGACTATGGATCTAGCGTGAGAACTTAAACCATGATTCATCACCCACAATCCACAACCTATCAAAATGTCAATAAATTGAGAATAACACACAATCAGAAAAAAAGTAATATCAAAACACTATACTGGCATCTAAAAAAAATAGACTGCGAAACATGTCGCATGTGAATTGAGACACCGACACATCGTATCCGTAAACCAATTCGTGGTAGTGAATGTAAAACCTGTGCAATGTCGTTCTTCCTCATAACCCTGAACAGTTTTTGCGTAAGGGGAACCATATTATGAAGACCATATTGGTGAGAACATGCAAGAGCGTAATGTATTAAGTGAGATATATAATGACCATACATTGGAACAATAAAAAGATTTAGGTTTCTATACACAAAGAAGAACTATAAATACAACATTGCCTTTGGCAATATAATGGGCGAGAGTTTCTAATGTTTATATTTATAAATTCACACATACGACTATACATCAAAGCACGACGCAAAACGATGTTTAACCTCTTCTATCATACATTTAAATGTCAAACAAATCTTTTAAATACTGTTTAATTTGAATTGCAAAAACAGTGGCGTAGTGTTATTTAATGAGATTGTACATATTAGCCTGAGGAGTGTTTAAGTAATTCTTAGCTCGTTTTATCAAGCACTTTTAAGATTTAAAGATGAATATGAGATTATGTTTTCAAATTTGTATTTGTTTTTTTATGTTCTGCCACTATGTTAACGCTCAAGTCCTTGCTGGAAACAGGATGGGAAACTCAATGTGGCTAAGTGGAAATGTGATGCCTCGACATCCAGTGATCACCACACCAGCACGTAAGTTGATCATAACAGTCACAAATGACTAATTTCTACGGAACATTTAAATATTGAATGTCTTTAAATATTTTGGAATATTTTATTCCTTCCAATTTAGCGTTCTTGTCATAAATACAAATATTAAACAAATGCATGCAGCTTGAGAGCTTGAGACAACATAAAATCAAAAGATAAAAATAGGTAGATTAAAGTGATGATATTCAATTAAGCAATTACGAATCTAATGTTTTGCGTCTAAATCATTTTGAATTTATATCATAGGAAATGATATATTTGCGTGCACATGATATTTAACAATCAAAATGGCTTCGCAAACATTAGGTCTCAAATGAACCGCAAGTAAAAACGACAATCGTAAGTACTTGTTGAATTAAGGAATACTTCATGAAGGAAAACAATAAAAAACAACTTTTCTGATTGGTCAGTACTCACTGAAACGTTCGCGGCACAGAATACATACATCAATACGTAACCATTTTATTTTAATACATTAGGAAATTAGAATTACAACAAATCTTAGGTAACCAAAATTATACAAAATGTATACTCCGCTCAATACTTTAATACGGTTGGTAGAATTAAATTAGATATGAAGAAAGAATAAAAGTCATAAGTCGATAGATTATTTGTTTGATTGGTGGAGTTTAACCCCATTTGATCACTCTTGACTATAAAATGGCGGTCATATTTTATTGGTTGAAGATAACGGGGTGCTCGAAGACAACCACCGACCTTAGGGAGGAAAACTGGCATTCCAACGCAATTAAGATCGTAGTCGACCGCATCTTCCACGATCAGGGTTCTAACTTACAACCTCAGTGTTCACAGACAAGTTATCAATTAGTTAGACCACTCGACCACAGCCGCCCTCTGTAATTCAATGAAAGATAAACATCACCATTGCCGAAAAAAAAGTGCTCAAAACATCAATAAGAAAATATAGACATATCAGTAACAAAACAGGATGAATTCAGTTTCTCAGATGTCAGTACTTCGGTGCTGACATGATTTATAACAGAGTTGTCTTAAATTGTCCGTTTATGAATTTAAAAATGATAAAGAAAGTAAGGTTTCAACTCACTCAAGAGTGATCAAATGGGG
This sequence comes from Mytilus californianus, assembly GCF_021869535.1. Lineage (NCBI taxonomy): Eukaryota > Metazoa > Mollusca > Bivalvia > Mytilida > Mytilidae > Mytilus > Mytilus californianus. The sequence goes on from NW_026262593.1 coordinate 48,362,034, forward strand.
TTAAACCTCTTCAACTGTTTTGGTTCTTGGTTTTTCTGTTTGAATGGTTTAACGCTAGTCATTTTGGGGCCCTTTATAGCTTGCTGTTCGGTGTGAGCTAAGGCTCCGTGTTGAAGGCCGTACTTTAACCTATAATGGTTTACTTTTAGAAATTGTGACTTGGATGGAGAGTGGTTTCATTGGCACTCATACCACATCTTCTTATATCTATATCTTCTACATCCTTAGCTTTAAAATATCCGGCCATGAGCGTTCACGATAACGGTTAATAAAGAAAAGCGTTTCGGACGTATGCAATTTATAAAGTGTTGTTTTTTGGATATCAAGCAATTCTGGTTCAAATAGATCTCCCTCATGCAAAGCTCCTATTCCTTTCCCGGCTTTGGCTATACCTTTTGTTCTTTTTGGTTTTATTAGCTCTCCAATTTCTGAATAAGTTTTAGATTTTCAAATATTTGGCATTGAGAATAACTGAAAAGACATCTGTTGTCGAAATGTGCATCGTGCCTAGTATAAATGGTACCATTTATATTATTACTATAGTTGGGTCGACACCTCTGCAGGCTTTGCAGTCATAACAAATTCGAGTACGATTATCGTATCAAATTTTATGATGACCATGACCTCAATTTCAAGGTCAGAAGACAAGGACTTCATATCCAAAGATCTCTACCGTGTATGATAAATGAGTCATATCACCATACATCTTATTTTGGACTTTCCAGGGGAGTGCAACCCTCTATTTAATGACACCGTAACCTTTAATAAATTTTGTCGTAACTTACAATATATTAAATACCTTTTGTTGATATTTATTATGGGTGCTAAGAAGGAGCAATAACTAATAAAAGTAAAAAAATTATAACATGACCTTGACCTTTGACCTTGACCTAATTATCTGCTTTGTGGACAAAGGACCTCAAATAAAAAAAACCTAGGTCTCTATAATTAATTGTTAGCCTGTTACAATTTCATTTCACTAATATTGCATACATAAAGGGAAATAACTATCATATCGAGTCTCTGGGTCGATTCGGTCAGAATTGTTCTCGATATCCTGAGGATGTAACGAGCAATTTGGAAAAATATTTTTGTCATCATCTTTTAGAGGGTCGTAATGGGGGTACCTTCATGACGAATAACGGTAAAAAATCTTGCCAAATGACGTTAACGGTAATTTTTGGTGCATGACGATAAAATGTACATTTTCTTTATGACAATAAAATAATCGACTGATTTTGAGGAATCACGTTTAGTTTTTTTCAAAAAATAACGGTAACGGTTAATCATTTGTGACCTCTGACGAATCATGATAAGGATATTTTGACGAATCACGATAAGGATATTTTGACGAATCACGATAAAAGTTTAATCAATTTGACGCTAACGGTAGCCGAAAATGACCTTTTGACGCCTGACGGTAAAGGGCATTCCTACCCTCCTTTTACGGTGGCGAATGAGTCGTGAGAACAAAAAAAAAACAGTGTTCAGGTAGATAACTCCTACAAGGGAAAGTGTTCGGTTAAGCAGTGTCAGTTGCAAAAGTGTATTAACTGTCGATATCATACATATACAAAATATCTAAGCGACATCTTTTTAAACAACAATACAGCGATTGAAAAATACTAGGCGGTAGAAAAAAAATGTCCTAACAAAATCAAAAGGTCTTTCAACGGAAAAGTGGAAAAACCTCATAATGAGAACAAAATCAAAAGGTCCTTATTTTTTTGAAAAATGAAAAAAAAAATTGTCCTATCAAAATCAATATAACTATCTTCCCTTGATTTCAAAAGATTTTTTTCAGAAAATTTTGAATACACTAAACGACGCTTAATATTCTGATAGTTAAATCTTTCAAAAATTCAAGATTTAGATTTTTCTGCTGTATATTGAATGATATTTGGCAAAAAAAATTAAACCAAAAAAGTATTATTGCAACATGCCACGAAGGGATACTCAGATAAAGACACCCGATCTAACTTAATAATGAAAGAAAGAAAAATCGCAAATATCATATGTTGAGCATAACCAAGTGTCTACAGGTTATACAACCGATATACGCTAGATATTATAAAAGATAAGACTATCCCCGCAACCCTATTGATTGCTACATATGTTTTACGGTCACCATCACGAACTAGTTGACCGATACAATGTGTCAACTCCATAGCGACATGTTTTCGCTGTGTTCTATCTTTAGATACCAATGAAGTCGTCTGATCTATAATTCAACCGATTTTGTCCTATTCTCAATTTTGACATTTTGACTGAATGTGAATTCGCATGCTGGATGATGCATGCTTAGCAGTGCACGCTTACCCTGTCGACGCATCGGTCTCGTTCCTTCTCTCAGTTATTGTTTATTACCATGAGTTGTCTCTTTTATATCAACTTCAAGATTCGAACTTCGGTAAATTACTGTCGCCTTAATCTATTCACTCTCGATAGTCACATTTGGAAATTTAACTATATGGGGGCTTATAAATATTGAAGTCAATGGAGTTTAGTAATAAAATCTGTTTCTAAAATGATATAATGCAATGTTCCAAATAAAAATTCTAGGAGAAACATTTATGTATAGACATAAGTATAGATCATCTGTATATACGGTATGGTCAGTTTTGTAAATTGCCACCAGTCACTAAATGAACTACTACAAGCTCCATGGGGATAGTGTTCAATACGATATATTTTTCCTTTTAAGCTCAATGCGTTCCTATTAAGAGTACCAACTGTGAAAAATATGGTTTTAATGTCACAATGTTTCCGACTTTTCTTGGGCATCTTAATGTACGCGATGCTGATGCACTGCTGACTGACACATTCTCCAAGACTATTGTATGTCTACTTCCCAGAGAAGCTGCTGAATTAATAGGATGTGCCATTATTCTTCCGCTTTGCGAGAATGGTAAAAAAGTGCCACCATGCCAGGAGGATTGTAGAGGTAAAAACATAACGTTTTATTAGTATTTCTTTGTATATTCAATATTATTTGAAAATGTTCTGTAATGTTCTTCTAGTTAAAACAAGTCTAATTGCAGACTTGATAAGAATCAAAGTGACCCTGGTGTAAGGATATCAAAATGTTAGAAAAAAATGTAAAGCAAAGTTTTATCCCGAACATTTCATTATCTTACCTTTTTGGTTTGATCAGATCTTCAACGTTTTATAAGCTCTTGTTTTTCAAATATTTTGGCTTTGAGCATCACTGAAGAGACATACATTTTGTAAATGCATATGTATTACAGTAAAATTGGTACCGTTAAAGTTATTATCTCTCCTGTCAAACCTTTGGAAAAATATATATAGAGTTACTCTTAAGGGGATTATCACATCTTTAAAGGCCGCACTGGAAAGCTTAAAACTAGTTCTGGAACTTTCTTTTACATCCAAAGTTCATTCTATTTGCTCAAAATTACAACGATAGTTTTTGCAGGGTTAAATTACCGTTTTATGATTTTGGCTGTGGCAGCAAGAAATATTTGACGTAAGATTGGATATGAAACCCAAATATCCAATATTGTAGAATACAATAACATAAATATAATGCAAGTTGTGAAATTGCAAGGACATTTTCTGACGAGATTTAATCGTAAAATTACCTTTTTTTTCCTTTTCTCATATGCTTTCTTCGCTTTTATAGCGATTTTTTTTCTTATTTATACAATGTGCATGCAATTAAGATCATGTGATAGTTAGTTTTTTCCATGTCTCAATATTTAAAAACTGGCAAAACAGTAATGTTGATGATATTTCAATTACTTAAATTATACAATTCGTGATTAGTATGTTGCCATACATGTATATGCAGAAATTAAGCTTGTATGATGTTCTTCCTGTTTAATAAATAACACAAAATCCAAATGCACAAAAGTTATATATTCACTAGAAATAATTACATTTTTGTCGATTAAAAAAAGGAGATTATTTTTGAAAGGGTTTGATACAATGATATAGTGCCCTTTCAGCCTTTATTTACATTGTGTACAAATTTCTTAGTTTTCATTATAAATGTATATAACGACGATCGATCTGAAGCGATCATTAAATTAACAACAACAAAAGCTAATCGCTATATAAATTCTTTAGTACCCAAATCGAACATAATTTAAAATCCAATCCTTGTTCATACTTTGTTAAAATCCATACAAAATTAATATAAGAAATATACTAGTCGTAAACCTAAAAATGTAATAACTAAAATTTGAATATTGTACGATTGTTAATTGATGAGTCTTTTTTAGACGAAACGCGTGTCGGGCGTACAAATGATCCATAATGAGTTTATTTACTTGATTTTGCTGTTTGAAATGATATAGTACTTACATGCACACTTAATGATATTCCTTTTGCAGATGTTATCACTACATGCAGAGTTAATCGATTTGCAGGATATGAAATGTCTGACAGGATATGTAGTTTATTTCCAAAAAGGTTGTCAGGCATTAATTGCATCAAAATGTAAGGTAGGCAAACATAAGTGTTACTGTGACCACATAGTTGCTAGTGGACTGAAAATTCATCCGCATGGCTGCTTTTAAGATTCAATTGGCAAGCTCTTAATGGTGTAGTTTCCATTCGAATAATATATAAAAAAAAAACTGAAAACCTAAGACGTTGTAGTTCTTGAATTTCACGCTTGTTTTGTGTTTCTTTGTTTGTTATTATATATCTATCTATATTCAATCCTGTATACATTTCACTCATGGAGTGTAGGAAATTAAGGCGACAGTAGTTTATCGATGTTCAAATCACATAAATCGATGACAGTGAGACCAATCAAGGTAACAATTCAAATCAGAGATAATTGATTGAACTCCAAATAGAAGCAAGACCGGGTGTAGTCTCTTAATGGTACACTTTATAACAATAGCAAAAAATAGACAAGAGTAAAAAATATAAATACTAAGAGTGGAGTGAATGTTTCTACAAAATGTCGAAAGGTTATTAAAGGCGTCTAACAATTACAGTCAAATCATATATAGACAATTGAATTCATTGCGAGCTTCAGTTCGCCAAATTTAACTCAAACTATAAAGAAAGTAGTAACAAACATACATGTACTCGTCAACTCAAAGGGGTTTTAAGAATGAGATCTTCGTTATCTTTAAAGGTCATTTTCTCAATACATAGGTTTTCATAGCGCTTTTACTGAATATGGAGTCCTATTTAGGTGTTATTTAGGGTTATAATTTGCAATCCCTCATCAGATGAAATATATATGATTGATTATTTGATTGAGCTTTGCTTAATGACCGACAGGAAACATTTCACGCATATTCAGAACGGATAATAATAAACAAGTGATCAAATGTGTATGTTCTACAAAGTAGTTTGAGCGTGACAAAATTCCGAAATGGATTACCACTGGGAACGGATGATAAATTTGGGGAGTCTTGCAGTCGAGCACTATCATAAGGATATTTGCGGATTTCCAATATTTGGTTTTTTTCGAGCACTATTAACGATTATTTTTTCTCGGAATACCCTCATGGTGCATGATATTATATTTGTTATGTGGCAATTGTGTATTACAATCAAGATTGAAAAAAACATACATCTATTGTCATTGGTTTCCTGTTTCACTTGACGTGTACATCCATACCAATAGTTACCACATGAACACACGATATACAAGTAGGGAACACAATATTATAACCATTTGTTGTTTGTATGTTTGTATATGGATTTGTCTTATATCGAAGGCTCTTGATTTTCGCTATTCTCATATATTAGAATAATTTAGAATGCTTTAAAGAATATGTTTAGTACTGCAAAATGTATTCCAAATACTAAAATGTTATTCTGATCTTGTGTTTTTTTTTTAGATACGACATAAAAGTGAAAAGAAATTGGGATGCTCAACATTTGATCATTTACTTTTTATTTAATAAATATTATGAACGTACCAATTTAAATTTAATTCTATTAGTCTTTTCTTCAACAGTTCCTACTTGTGAACACGGTCCATAAGAAATGCAGGTTTTAGTTATTATAAGGAATTTCTATCGTTTGAATGTATTATATTTTGCATTCAGTTTACTATTGTACAAATAACAGATATACAATATATTTGCTTAATTTCTATATAATAAGAACGAATGATACAAATTTTTTTCTGTAACTTGTTTTCTCAACCATTGCTGGACCTAAAGCAAAATGACTGCCTTTATAAGTAGTTCATTGTACAAGCAGACCTAAAATCATATACGTTAACTATATATTAAACAAGGTATTACAAAATATAAACATAATTTACAGAATAGTTTCAAATGGTTACATGGTTTATTCGCCTAAAAGCAATTGCAAATTTACTGTGTATGTCTTCATCTTTGTGAAAAAGTACATTGCACACACATAGTTGTTCAAATGAATCTGACAGTATTCCTGCCTATGTTACAGTTTTGAAAGCATAAGCTTCTGTGCACATGGGATAAAGACCTATTGTCACTAGAACATGTAACCACATTGCTTTCAAATTGTTAAAAAAGCTTCAATGTAGCGTCATGTTTACCATATTCAGAATTTTATATTTCTTTCAGGATGTGTATGTTGAAATTGAACTTTTTTTCCGAAGAGTTCCATAGAAAGACTGCCTAAAATCAGCAAGACAGTTTTTTTATGTGTACATGTTTAGTAGTTGCTTCAATTATAAAAAAGTATAACAAAAATACCGAACTTCAAGGTGAATTAAAAAAGGAAAGGTTCATTAAAAACTGACAAAATCAAACGTCAATCTTTATCAATCAATAGAACGAAAGGAAAACAACCGTCATATTCTTGACTTGGTACAGGCATTTTCCGAGGAGAATGTGAATTAAACCTGGATTTATAGCTAGCTAAACTTCCCACCTGTATAATAGTTGTTTATAGTTCAACTAATAACTTCTTGAGTTTATCGTTGAATATGTAACATTTTCAAAGTCTTAAACCTTATATTCAATAGCAATCAGCTCTTTAAAATACGTTGTTAGAGAGTGTGAATTTCAAAGAACAAGCTGTATATGTCATTCAACGCTTTCAGTTAAAGTTAGCTTAGATATTAAAGGTTAAGCAGAGCATGTTCTAAGATAATGTAAAATTACGTAATTCCTTTATACTACCTAAAAACTCTTGATTTTAGAAATTCGACTTGATACCAAATTCTTCAAATACGACGGTAGCTTTCAATATTAAGTTACAGATAATTTCATACTATAATGAATGGTTTGAAAGGTAAAACAATTATAAATAAAAATTCCCAAATCCAAGGTAAATTCAAAAAGGGGGTTAGTTGTCCCTCACATAATACCAGAATCAAACGCTATACTAAATGAGAGTCTAGATGAGGAGTCCTTAATTTCTTTATTCTTTAATTTTTTTTACCATTTTTCTTTCGTTTCTTCATTTTTAAAATATACCCATTATTTTTTATTCTGTTTATTTCAGCACCCCATTACAATCTATTCTTTATATTTTTTGCCTATTTTTCTCTATACTTTTTTTTTGCTCTTTATTCTGCACTTTTTACCCAATATTCTCTTTTCTGTAAACCCCACCCAGACCCCCCAATATCAACCGTCAAAACAAATGGAAAACAACTGTCACACCCCTGACCGGTAAAGACATGTTCTGTAGAACACGGTTGGTTAAACCTCCCACCTGTTTGACAAATATTTATAGGGTGTCTTCCTCCTATTCCCACTTTTTAAAATCACTATTCCTTCTATTCCCACATGAAAATAACAATAGATGTTTTGATAAATAATTTGTTTTTATAACAATCAAGGTTAATTAATAATCGACCTAAGATTTACCTGTATTTTTTTAAAAGAACACATATTTCTTTCACTGTTTAAGTATATTTTGAAAAAAAAAAATTAATCCACTGTTTATTTGTAACATGTTTTTTTCTTATTCAAAGAATTACCTTAAAATAAAGAATAAATCAGATAAACAAAAGTAAGATTAAAAAATCATTGAATTTGTAAACCTAAATTTCTATTTTAATCGGAAAGCACAAGTACAAGAGGCCATCAAAAGAAAAGAACGGTCAGCTAAAATCCGAAAGTTAAATGAAAAATGTATAAACGCAAAAAATAAAATGAAAGGGTTTTGGAATTTCCTTAAAATAAAACGAACTGATATAGGACATATAGAGCTTAATGATCCACATGATTTTGATAAAATATAAACGGCTACGGATGAGAGAAATAATGCCCTTTTCCACCATTTTAGCTCCATAGGTTCCTTTCAAAATGAAAATGGTGAACTTGAAAAAGAAGTTAAAAACCTAATAATAAATATTGACGAAAATTTATTAATATCAGATTCTCCCCTATCGGTTACTTTCGACGAAAAGAAAATTTCACAGACTTTATACATTTCACACAATGGTTGAAGGTGCAATGTATCCACTGGTACACAGTTTAATTCCAGCCAAGAGCGAACTAGTACAAAAAAAATGTATACACAAGGTTCCTGACTTTACTGAAAGATGTTTGTTTTTTCCATTATACAATGCATCTGGAGAAAAGCACAAGGAGCGGGGATTCGGGTTCCATACAAGAAAGACAACAACATTCATCAAATAGAACGCCGTGCCGCTGTCCTTCCACTTTTACCTACTGCTGAGGTCGAAGATGTGTGGTTCAATGCCCTAATCGACATAGATCAGATTGATACTAACAGCAACTACACGCCCTTTACAGACTAAGTAACAAAATACTGATGAGACCATTACACAACACAGGGACTGAGGACTACACATCATCTAGAGGGATGGCAAAGCAAGCTGATAAAACATGTCCAGCACCCACATCCAAACATCTTTAAACTCATAAAACTACTGAAACATGAGGAAGCTAAGCCCTGACCATGATCCAGTATGCAGCCGATGGGAAGAGAGTGGCCCAAAAACGAAAGTATGTGGAAATCAACAACAGATTAGATGAGCTTATGGATAGATATTGCAACTAGGAAGTTACAACAGTACAGTTTGGTGATGCAGCCTCCCACCTTATTCACGTTGAATAGATTATTAAACATTCATAGACTTATATACAGTGAATTTCTAATGTGTGTGCTACAATGTGTGGTTTGTTTTAGTGCTGTTAACTTGTATTGTGTGTTTCATATTATAATGCTTGCTTGAATCTACTGTTGAATTTGTGTTATAAAAGACATAAAATAAATTTACTTATATTTGTTTCCATTTCTTTCATATTAATTTGAATTAAAAACACAGAACTTAACACATACAAAAATAACCTTTAACCTATCAAAAAAACACTTGTCAATTGAAAGTTGATTAAACAATGTTTATACAGTATAATCCTTTGTTTGCACAAGTTTTCCCCCTATTCCCACATGAAATTTTAACTTTTCTTACCAGATTTATAAAAAGTGGGAATAGGAGGAATGAACCATTTATAGGTTCATTTTATCAACAAAATTGTGCTAGGAACCCAAAAAGACGCAATTTGGTTAACATGACTATAATTGGGACCCAGCTGTCAAAATTGTTTAAACATACATCAAAGATTATACAACACAACTAACGTAAAACAAAATCCAAACACACATACAAATTAATCTAACAAACATGCCAACAAATTTTTTTTTATTTAATGGTACAGTTTAGTAAAATATAATGACAAAATACACTTTCCCGATAAAGTACAAATTAAGTAAGATGATGAAAACAACACTATAAAAACCATGCTTTTTTCATGTGGTTGCTATGGCAACGAAAGACACTATTATACAAAAATGGTCTTGGTTTTTAAAATTTCATTAAATAATCAACAGAATTACATAAAATGATTGAAATTGTAAAAGATAGCCATAATACTTGCAGAGCAAGTAACTTAATATATCTCAGGGTCAAACGCGATAAGATTATATATTCTGTAAGACAACAATTTTGAAACTTGTTACAAGCAATTACGCAAAGAAGATGATACAAGCAATTACAAAAAAAGGTGCAACATGCAAATACGTTCAAAAGGTGAGTAATAATGAGATGGCTGTGAATAAGAAATTTGATTTTAATGTCCCGGATCTACGTGCTTCGTGACATCTAAACGTATAATTTACTAGATGTTTGTTTATTTCTGGACCTTTACGATAAAAAATTAGGTAACAAATATGATATGTGCATACTAAATGTAGTCTGTCATTAATTTTTTTGATCAAACATAGGACGAACTTTTTTAAATGAAAAAGAGAGCCATAAATGGTACGTCGTGTTGGTCCTGACCTGACAGAAGATCGAAATCAATAAAAAAAAATATATTAATATAGTATCAGTTATTAATTAATCTTAAGTCATATTCTAATCTTTCTTTCTTTGAGGTATAGAACCACTAATTCAGGCCCGGTCGGAAAGAACATACAAGAAAGTAGTACATAGTTTAAACAAAATAGTTCCTACGCATAGCTGTATCTTTGTCAATAGTGGAAATATTTGGATAGTTTTAGTATCAAATGAAAGCTTGGGGACTTGGGATCACTGTAGAATCCTTGTTGAAAGTTTTAGTTGAATAATAAAGAAGTATATGAAATTTTAATAGGAGAGCTCATTTGGCCTGTTGTTCAGATCAGAAGTTCCTGTTTTTGTACTATCAAACTTCCGGGAACCAGTACGCTCTAATATGCAATTAAAGGTATGTTGATTTTTTCAGCACAAGTCTGCATAAGGTACAGTTTTGACATGAAATAACTGCCACTTTATTTGAACTTAAGACAAAGTAGCCATTTATGCTTGAAATAGCAGAATTTAACATAGAAAGCAATGGGGCTATGAATTAGTGGTTTCATACCTATTACTGACAGGCATGTCAAATTCTATTTTTAGAAATCATACCCTTTACAGTGAAAATTGGTCACATTTGTTGTCAGAAATCATGTTACATTATTTTTTTTATGTAACAATTATGTTAGTGTCAAATTACAGCCCTCAAATTGCTACAATAAGGTATTTTAGCCTTTTTTGGTCATTTAGCATACATACAGTTAAGATTTTACCTGAAATGTAAATTTTTGGATTATCTAACACTGAAACCAATGAAACTTGTATATTATGACTAGTTTATAGAATAAATATTGTTTTTGGTCAAATTAACTAGTGATTGTTCATGTTTTATTGTGTTTCTTGGTGAATTATTTATTTCAAGGAAAATTGTTGTATACTTACATAGGAATTCCAAAATCTCACTTGAAATGCATTTTATAACCATTTTAGCAAGTTGTCTAGCTTGGAGATACATAAATTGATCTTGTTGATCCATGTTTATAAATAAAAGTATGGTTTTTTACCAAATCACTCTCCTTTTCCAACATGTAGAAAAAAAGGGGGGGGGGACAAAATTATCAATTATATTTTATGTTTGGACCACTGTATTTATATTCAAGGAAGAATCTCTGATAAAAATAAGACATATGGGTAAGAACACTGTTATTTGAGTAGATATTAACAAATCAGAACTGGTAAAAATTGAAAAAGTGTCATATCTGTCACTATTAGTATCCATATGTAGTTTTCTTTGTTTAACGCATATGTTACTACCAGTCCAATTTGAGCTTTAATTCAGTGATATAGTGTTTTGACAAAAGCTTTATGTGTTTTTCTATGCTAGAAATAGATCATAAAAGGAAATTAAGTCAAGCAGAAGTCAATATAACAAGTTTGGTGCTGTTATAGGTATAGAACCACTAATTCAGGCCCGGTCGGAAAGAACATACAAGAAAGTAGTACATAGTTTAAACAAAATAGTTCCTACGCATAGCTGTATCTTTGTCAATAGTGGAAATATTTGGATAGTTTTAGTATCAAATGAAAGCTTGGGGACTTGGGATCACTGTAGAATCCTTGTTGAAAGTTTTAGTTGAATAATAAAGAAGTATATGAAATTTTAATAGGAGAGCTCATTTGGCCTGTTGTTCAGATCAGAAGTTCCTGTTTTTGTACTATCAAACTTCCGGGAACCAGTACGCTCTAATATGCAATTAAAGGTATGTTGATTTTTTCAGCACAAGTCTGCATAAGGTACAGTTTTGACATGAAATAACTGCCACTTTATTTGAACTTAAGACAAAGTAGCCATTTATGCTTGAAATTGCAGAATTTAACATAGAAAGCAATGGGGCTATGAATTAGTGGTTTCATACCTATTACTGACAGGCATGTCAAATTCTATTTTTAGAAATCATACCCTTTACAGTGAAAATTGGTCACATTTGTTGTCAGAAATCATGTTACATTATTTTTTTTATGTAACAATTATGTTAGTGTCAAATTACAGCCCTCAAATTGCTACAATAAGGTATTTTAGCCTTTTTTGGTCATTTAGCATACATACAGTTAAGATTTTACCTGAAATGTAAATTTTTGGATTATCTAACACTGAAACCAATGAAACTTGTATATTATGACTAGTTTATAGAATAAATATTGTTTTTGGTCAAATTAACTAGTGATTGTTCATGTTTTATTGTGTTTCTTGGTGAATTATTTATTTCAAGGAAAATTGTTGTATACTTACATAGGAATTCCAAAATCTCACTTGAAATGCATTTTATAACCATTTTAGCAAGTTGTCTAGCTTGGAGATACATAAATTGATCTTGTTGATCCATGTTTATAAATTAAAGTATGGTTTTTTACCAAATCACTCTCCTTTTCCAACATGTAGAAAAAGAGGGGGGGGGGGGGGGGGGACAAAATTATCAATTATATTTTATGTTTGGACCACTGTATTTATATTCAAGGAAGAATCTCTGATAAAAATAAGACATATGGGTAAGAACACTGTTATTTGAGTAGATATTAACAAATCAGAACTGGTAAAAATTGAAAAAGTGTCATATCTGTCACTATTAGTATCCATATGTAGTTTTCTTTGTTTAACGCATATGTTACTACCAGTCCAATTTGAGCTTTAATTCAGTGATATAGTGTTTTGACAAAAGCTTTATGTGTTTTTCTATGCTAGAAATAGATCATAAAAGGAAATTAAGTCAAGCAGAAGTCAATATAACAAGTTTGGTGCTGTTATAGGTATAGAACCACTAATTCAGGCCCGGTCGGAAAGAACATACAAGAAAGTAGTACATAGTTTAAACAAAATAGTTCCTACGCATAGCTGTATCTTTGTCAATAGTGGAAATATTTGGATAGTTTTAGTATCAAATGAAAGCTTGGGGACTTGGGATCACTGTAGAATCCTTGTTGAAAGTTTTAGTTGAATAATAAAGAAGTATATGAAATTTTAATAGGAGAGCTCATTTGGCCTGTTGTTCAGATCAGAAGTTCCTGTTTTTGTACTATCAAACTTCCGGGAACCAGTACGCTCTAATATGCAATTAAAGGTATGTTGATTTTTTCAGCACAAGTCTGCATAAGGTACAGTTTTGACATGAAATAACTGCCACTTTATTTGAACTTAAGACAAAGTAGCCATTTATGCTTGAAATTGCAGAATTTAACATAGAAAGCAATGGGGCTATGAATTAGTGGTTTCATACCTATTACTGACAGGCATGTCAAATTCTATTTTTAGAAATCATACCCTTTACAGTGAAAATTGGTCACATTTGTTGTCAGAAATCATGTTACATTATTTTTTTTATGTAACAATTATGTTAGTGTCAAATTACAGCCCTCAAATTGCTACAATAAGGTATTTTAGCCTTTTTTGGTCATTTAGCATACATACAGTTAAGATTTTACCTGAAATGTAAATTTTTGGATTATCTAACACTGAAACCAATGAAACTTGTATATTATGACTAGTTTATAGAATAAATATTGTTTTTGGTCAAATTAACTAGTGATTGTTCATGTTTTATTGTGTTTCTTGGTGAATTATTTATTTCAAGGAAAATTGTTGTATACTTACATAGGAATTCCAAAATCTCACTTGAAATGCATTTTATAACCATTTTAGCAAGTTGTCTAGCTTGGAGATACATAAATTGATCTTGTTGATCCATGTTTATAAATAAAAGTATGGTTTTTTACCAAATCACTCTCCTTTTCCAACATGTAGAAAAAAAGGGGGGGGGGGGACAAAATTATCAATTATATTTTATGTTTGGACCACTGTATTTATATTCAAGGAAGAATCTCTGATAAAAATAAGACATATGGGTAAGAACACTGTTATTTGAGTAGATATTAACAAATCAGAACTGGTAAAAATTGAAAAAGTGTCATATCTGTCACTATTAGTATCCATATGTAGTTTTCTTTGTTTAACGCATATGTTACTACCAGTCCAATTTGAGCTTTAATTCAGTGATATAGTGTTTTGACAAAAGCTTTATGTGTTTTTCTATGCTAGAAATAGATCATAAAAGGAAATTAAGTCAAGCAGAAGTCAATATAACAAGTTTGGTGCTGTTATAGGTATAGAACCACTAATTCAGGCCCGGTTGGAAAGAACATACAAGAAAGTAGTACATAGTTTAAACAAAATAGTTCCTACGCATAGCTGTATCTTTGTCAATAGTGGAAATATTTGGGTAGTTTTAGTATCAAATGAAAGCTTAGGGACTTGGAATCACTGTAGAATCATTGTTGAAAGTTTTAGTTGAATAATAAAGAAGTATATGAAATTTTAATAGGAGGGCTCATTTGGCCTGTTGTTCAGATCAGAAGTTCCTGTTTTTGTACTATCAAACTTCCGGGAACCAGTACGCTCTAATATGCAATTAAAGGTGTGTTGATTTTTTCAGCACAAGTCTGCATAAGGTACAGTTTTGACATGAAATAACTGCCACTTTATTTGAACTTAAGACAAAGTAGCCATTTATGCTTGAAATTGCAGAATTTAACATAGAAAGCAATGAGGATATGAATTAGTGGTTTCATACCTATTACTGACAGGCATGTGAAATTCTATTTTTAGAAATCATACCCTTTACAGTGAAAATTGGTCACATTTGTTGTCAGAAATCATGTTACATTATTTTTTTTATGTAACAATTATGTTAGTGTCAAATTACAGCCCTCAAATTGCTACAATAAGGAATTTTAGCCTTTTTTGGTCATTTAGCATACACACAGTTAAGATTTTACCTGAAATTTAAATTTTTGGATTATCTAACCCTGAAACCAATGAAACTTGTATATTATGACTAGTTTATAGAATAAATATTGTTTTTGGTCAAATTAACTAGTGACTGTTCATGTTTTATTGTGTTTCTTGGTGAATTATTTATTTCAAGGAAAATTGTTGTATACTTACATAGGAATTCCAAAATCTCACTTGAAATGCATTTTATAACCATTTTAGCAAGTTGCCTATCTTGGAGATACATAAATTGATCTTGTTGATCCATGTTTATAAATAAAAGTATGGTTTTTTTTACCAAATCACTCTCCTTTTCCAACATGTAGAAAAAAGGGGGGGGACAAAATTATCAATTATATTTTATGTTTGGACCACTGTATTTATATTCAAGGAAGAATCTCTGATAAAAATAAGACATATAGGTAAGAACACTGTTATTTGAGTAGATATCAACAAATCAGAACTGGTAAAAATTGAAAAAGTGTCATATCTGTCACTATTAGTATCCATATGTTATTTTCTTTGTTTAACGCATATGTTGCTACTAGTCCAATTTGAGCTTTAATTCAGTGATATAGTGTTTTGACAAAAGCTTTATGTGTTTTTCTATGCTAGAAATAGATCATAAAAGGAAATTAAGTCAAGCAGAAGTCAATATAACAAGTTTGGTGCTGTTATAGGTATAGAACCACTAATTCAGGCCCGGTCGGAAAGAACATACAAGAAAGTAGTACATAGTTTAAACAAAATAGTTCCTACGCATAGCTGTATCTTTGTCAATAGTGGAAATATTTGGGTAGTTTTAGTATCAAATGAAAGCTTGGGGACTCGGGATCACTGTAGAATCCTTGTTGAAAGTTTTAGTTGAATAATAAAGAAGTATATGAAATTTTAATAGGAGGGCTCATTTGGCCTGTTGTTCAGATCAGAAGTTCCTGTTTTTGTACTATCAAACTTCCGGGAACCAGTACGCTCTAATATGCAATTAAAGGTATGTTGATTTTTTCAGCACAAGTCTGCATAAGGTACAGTTTTGACATGAAATAACTGCCACTTTATTTGAACTTAAGACAAAGTAGCCATTTATGCTTGAAATTGCAGAATTTAACATAGAAAGCAATGGGGCTATGAATTAGTGACTTCATAGAAATTGATCCAATATCCACCCATTTAGGTGCGAATCATATCTCTGGCCTTACATTGATACTGTGCTATGTACGCAATGTTTCGGGTTATTTCGGAAATGTTTTTATTCCAGGGAAACCTTCATCAGAGACCACCCCTATTGTTTTTGTTTTGTTTTTTCATTTATTTCTTTTTTATTATTACTATTTTTTCTTTAATTTATCAAAGTTTTAATTTTTAATTTTTTAATTTTTTAATTTTTTAAATAGTGTTTGAATTGTGTTTTTACTAATTACACTTTTAAATTTGTTTTATTTTTATTTTGGTTTTCTTAACTTTTTCAACCAATGTTGAATTAATTACGCGTTTCATAGTACAAACTTGTCCTCATAAGAATATCAGTTTACATGTGTTGTTAACATGATGGTCATTAATTAGTTCCGCACAGTTAAATGTTTAGTAGGAACTGTGAGGTTTAGATAGATTATTTTATAGTTCGTTTAACTAATTCACCAATGTTTCTGTTTCTTTTGAATCCTATTGATAGGTTTTTATGGAATTTAGTACCTATTGTAGAATCCGTTTTAATAAGATGCCAGTATTTCCTGAATACTTTTTGAAGTTTTTCTGCTTGAGGATGATAATTTGTAATGAATGATATATTATATTTATTTTCAACTTTGTTCTTTTTCTTTAATTTATCTTGTCTGTCTTGGAATTTGATTTTTGATAGAATTTGTTCTACCAATTTCAGTTGATATCCTCTAATTAATAGTTTTTCAATAAAGAGATTTTTTCTGGTTTGAAATTCACTGTCAGTATTGGTGTTTCTAAGTATACGAATGCCTTCGCCTTTAATAAAGGATTTAAAGTTTGAAATGGGGTGGTTTGAGTTTTTATGAAGATATTGGAATTTTTCTGTTTTCTTTGTAAAACATTTCAGGTCTAAAACACCAGTATTTTTGAAGCGTTCGCCCTTGAAGATTTCAAGGTCTAGAAATTTTATGGAATGATTATTGCATTCATAAGTGAACTTTAGCAGGTCATGTTGTTTATTTGCATTTTCAAACAGAAAATCAATTGCAGACTCTTTTGCTTTTACCATCAGTAGTCCGTCATCTCTCATTCTTTTATGAACAATATTTTTTTCAGAGATTGGAGAGTTTTTAAGGATTGAGTTAATGTGATTGTAAATAGCAATGTCACATATTTCAGGGGAAGCTGTTGCTCCCATTGATGCTCCAATGATTTGTCGATATGAATTTCCATAAAAGGTAAATTCATTATTGGAAAGGATGAGTTTTGTTATTTCAATCAAAAATTTGTTGGTAGGTTTTGTTATAGAAGATTCAATTTTTTCATGTTCATCAAGCGCTTTTTGTAAGGCTTATGTGATTTCTTCAAATCTGAGATTGGTATACAGTGATGTTATATCATATGTAACAAGTAGTACATTATTATCAAATGTACAGTTTTCAATATTTCTGATTAAGTCAACTGTATCAGAAATGTATGTTTTTTGTGTTTTCACTAAGGGAAGTAAGAAATAATCTAAATATCTCCCTAACCTTTCAAGTGGTCCATTACACTGTGATATTATTGGTCTACCAGGGACATTTATATTTGTTATTTGATTATTCTCGTTTTCAATGTTTTGTAAAACTTCACTGTCCAGTTTGTGAATTTTAGGGAGGAAGTATGCAAAAGGTGTTTTTATATAATTTTGTTCATTTTTAATGTATTTGAAAGATATTTCATCAATACAGTTTGATTCTTTCATTTTGTAAATTACTTCATATACTTTTTTCTGAGTGTTTTTAAGATTTATCTCATGGATTTGTTCATAATGTATGTTGTCATTCAATTGTTTTTCACCTTCTTTCAGGTAGTCGGAAATATTTTGAATAACTGTTACATTGTTTTATCTGCTTTATGAATGATGATATTTTCATCGTGTTTTAGATTCTTCAGGCAGTTCCTTTCTTGTAGTGAGAGGTTAAATTGTGTTTTCGGGATATATTTAGATAATTCCATTTTCGTATGGAAAACATTTTTTTCAATAGGGTTATCGGCAAACGCCGGCACCGAAAATTTAGATTTCTCCTTGAAGGGATGAATTTTACTTTGTATATTTGGATTTTCAAGGAAAAAGTATGAGAGTCTCAAATTCCTTTCAGTTTTTTTTTTAAATCTTTCATTATTTGTTTTATGGATGTTTTTGTTGTTGGAACAAAGTTTAGTCCTTTAGCAAGAACTAGTGTTTCTGGTTGTGATAATGTTTTTGATAATAGGTTCAGCACAAATTGTTTTGCAATTTTCAGCTTGATTTCTTGTTTATGTAATTTTATTTTATTTTTGACGGCTTTGAATTTTTCAATGTTTTTAGACTTTTTCTTGTTTTTATAAAGTCTTCTATGTTTTCCCATGCTTTTCTTTTTGCATTTGTTAAGAATGTTATTTTGTATTATTTCATATACTTAAATATGATTCTGTATCACTATTCTCATTGGATGTTTTTAATTTTGTAATGACCACAAGGGGTGTGTCCTTTTCATCATTGTTTTGGTTAGTATCTATAATTGCTATCTAGATCAATCGTGGATACGCAGTAGGCAATAAATAAACAAATCTAGGGATATAATATTCCCAGGTTTATTGATTTACTGTCATTAATTTGCAATATATCAACAATCGAAGTAAAAGCAAAAGTAGAGTTTAGGTATTTAAGTAATCATTTGATAAAAGACAAAAGTTTAATGTCGATTCTATATAATTTAATAAGTAATGATTACAGGTTTATCTCACATGAAATAATTATGAAATTTATGGTTCATTAATATTCATTTAAATCCATATGTATAGGAATGAGATATTATCCTTGTTTATTCATGATTAGTTTTCACGCTATGCATATAATCAGTTACTTGTGTTTGGCTAACAGTTTGGCTAGTTCATTCAGTACTTGTCCATTTCCATTCTTCTTAGTATCGGGTTTCCTTCTGCTAGTAGTACTCTTTTTGATTTCATGTTTCTAGCTTTTAGAGTAGTTACTTAGACGTTTTTCGAATTCATCATTAATTTCCCTAGACTTTCTGTTTATAAGGTTTCTTGCTTCACCACTTTTTTCCGTAATAACTCCAATAGATTCTATTGTTTCAGTATATGTACTATTTAACATTACATTCAGTTTATCAATATGTTCTTTCAGCACTTGTATGATTGAATCCTGGAGATTGTCTATTGCGGGTTTCAAGGTTTTATTTATATCTGCATTGACATCATTGTTGGTCTTTGGTCCTACGTTTCCATTGAAATGCACGGATATAATTCCAGATTTAATGTTTCTTTTGGAACTCCAACAAAGTTTTCATTGTTAAAAGAGGATATCTTCTCCTACTAAGTTCTGTAATAGTTTGCACTCCCTCTTCAGCTATTTCGATTTCATCTTTAGGTTTTTGACTGTTAGGGATTTGACTGCAAGGTATAGTATAGTCATCGTTTAAATCCATATGTATAGGAATGAGATATTATCCTTGTTTATTCATGATTAGTTTTCACGTTATGCATATAATCAGTTACTTGTGTTTGGCTAACAGTTTGGCTAGTTCATTCAGTACTTGTCCATTTCCATTCTTCTTAGTATCGGGTGTCCTTCTGCTAGTAGTACTCTTTTTAGTTTCATGTTTCAAGCTTTTAGAGTAGTTCCTTAGACGTTTTTCGAATTCATCATTAATTTCCCTAGACTTTCTATTTATAAGGTTTCTTGCTTCACCACTTTTTTCCGTAGTAACTCCAATAGATTCTATTGTTTCAGTATTCGATTGTTGATATATTGCAAATTAATGACAGTAAATCAATAAACCTGGGAATATTATATCCCTAGATTTGTTTATTTATTGCCTACTGCGTATCCACGATTGATCTAGATAGCAATTATAGATACTAACCAAAACAATGATGGCAAGGACTCACCCCTTGTGGTCTTTACAAAATTAAAAACATCCAATGAGAATAGTGATACAGAATCATATTTAAGTATATGAAATAATACAAAATAACATTCTTATCAAATGCAAAAAGAAAAGCATGGGAAAACATAGAAGACTTAATAAAAACAAGAAAAAGTCTAAAAACATTGAAAAATTCAAAGCCGTCAAAAATAAAATAAAACTTCATAAACAAGAAATCAAGCTGAAAATTGCAAAACAATTTGTGCTGAACCTATCATCAAAAACATTATCACAACCAGAAACACTAGTTCTTGCTAAAGGACTAAACTTTGTTCCAACAACAAAAACATCCATAAGAAAAATAATGAAAGATTTTAAAAAAACTGAAAGGATTTGAGACTCTCATACTTTTTCCTTGAAAATCCAAATATACAAAGTAAAATTCATCCCTTCAAGGAGAAATCTAAATTTTCGGTGCCGGCGTTTGCCGATAACCCTATTGAAAAATATATTTTCTATACGAAAATGGAATTATCTGAATATATCCCTAAAACACAATTTAACCTTTCACTACAAGAAAGGAATTGCCTGAAGAATCTAAAACACGATGAAAATATCATCATTCATAAAGCAGATAAAAACAATGTAACAGTTATTTAAAATATTTCCGACTACCTGAAAGAAGGTGAAAAACAATTGAATGACAACATACATTATGAACAAATCCAAGAGATAAATCTTAAAAACACTCAGAAAAAAGTATATGAAGTAATTTACAAAATGAAAGAAGAAAACTGTATTGATGAAATATCTTTCAAATACATTAAAAATGAACAAAATTATATAAAAACACCTTTTGCATACTTCCTCCCTAAAATTCACAAACTGGACAGTGAAGTTTTACAAAACATTGAAAACGAGAATAATCAAATAACAAATATAAATGTCCCTGGTAGACCAATAATATCACAGTGTAATGGACCACTTGAAAGGTTAGGGAGATATTTAGATTATTTCTTACTTCCCTTAGTGAAAACACAAAAAACATACATTTCTGATACAGGTGACTTAATCAGAAATATTGAAAACTGTACATTTGATAATAATGTACTACTTGTTACATATGATATAACATCACTGTATACCAATCTCAGATTTGAAGAAATCACATAAGCCTTACAAAAAGCGCTTGATGAACATGAAAAAATTGAATCTTCTGTAACAAAACCTACCAACAAATTTTTGATTGAAATAACAAAACTCATCCTTTCCAATAATGAATTTACCTTTTATGGAAATTCATATCGACAAATCATTGTAGCATCAATGGGAGCAACAGCTTCCCCTGAAATATGTGACATTGCTATTTACAATCACATAAACTCAATCCTTAAAAACTCTCCAATCTCTGGAAAAATTATTTTTCATAAAAGAATGAGAGATGACGGACTACTGACGGTAAAAGCAAAAGAGTCTGAAATTGATTTTCTGTTTGAAAATGCAAATAAACAACATGACCTGCTAAAGTTCACTTATGAATGCAATAATCATTCCATAAAATTTCTAGACCTTGAAATCTTCAAGGGCGAACGCTTCAAAAATACTGGTGTTTTAGACCTGAAATGTTTTACAAAGAAAACCGAAAAATTCCAATATCTTCATAAAAACTCAAACCACCCCATTTCAAACTTTAAATCCTTTATTAAAGGCGAAGGCATTCGTATACTTAGAAACACCAATACTGACAGTGAATTTCAAACCAGAAAAAATCTCTTTATTAAAAAACTATTAATTAGAGGATATCAACTGAAATTGGTAGAACAAATTCTATCAAAAATCAAATTCCAAGACAGACAAGATAAATTAAAGAAAAAGAACAAAGTTGAAAATAAATATAATATATCATTCATTACAAATTATCATCCTCAAGCAGAAAAACTTCAAAAAGTATTCAGGAAATACTGGCATCTTATTAAAACGGATTCTACAATAGGTGCTAAATTCCATAAAAACCTATCAATAGGATTCAAAAGAAACAGAAACATTGGTGAATTAGTTAAACGAACTATAAAATAATCTATCTAAACCTCACAGTTCCTACTAGACATTTAACTGTGCGGAACTAATTAATGACCATCATGTAAACAACACATGTAAACTGATATTCTTATGAGGACAAGTTTGTACTATGAAACGCGTAATTAATTCAACATTGGTTGAAAAAGTTAAGAAAACCAAAAATTAAAACTTTGATAAATTAAAGAAAAAATAGTAATAATAAAAAAGAAATAAATGAAAAAAAAACAAAACAAAACAAAACCAATAGGGGTGGTCTCTGATGAAGGTTTCCCTGGAATAAAAACATTCCGAAATAACCCGAAACATTGCGTACATAGCACAGTATCAATGTAAGGCAAGAGATATGATTCGCACCTAAATGGGTGGATATTGGATCAATTTCTATGAAATTATGAAATTATGATTGAAATTGTAAAAAATAGCCATAATACTTGCAGAGCAAGTAACTTAATATATCTCAGGGTCAAACGCGATAAGATTATATATTCTGTAAGACAACATTTTGAAACTTGTTACAAGCAATTACGCAAAGAAGATGATACAAGCAATTACAAAAAAAGGTGCAACATGCAAATACGTTCAAAAGGTGAGTAATAATGAGATGGCTGTGAATAAGAAATTTGATTTTAATGTCCCGGATCTACGTGCTTCGTGACATCTAAACGTGTAATTTACTAGATGTTTGTTTATTTCTGGACCTTTACGATAAAAAATTAGGTAACAAATATGATATGTGCATACTAAATGTAGTCTGTCATTAATTTTTTTATCAAACATAGGACGAACTTTTTTAAATGAAAAAGAGAACCATAAATGGTACGTCGTGTTGGTCCTGACCTGACAGAAGATCGAAATCAAAAAAAAATAATATATTAATATAGTATCAGTTATTAATTAATCTTGAGTCATATTCTAATCTTTCTTTCTTTGAGGTATAGAACCACTAATTCAGGCCCGGTCGGAAAGAACATACAAGAAAGTAGTACATAGTTTAAACAATATAGTTCCTACGCATAGCTGTATCTTTGTCAATAGTGGGAATATTTGGGTAGTTTTAGTATCAAATGAAAGCTTGGGGACTTGGGATCACTGTTGAAAGTTTTAGTTGAATAATAAAGAAGTATATGAAATTTTAATAGGAGGGCTCATTTGGCCTGTTGTTTAGATCAGAAGTTCCTGTTTTTGTACTATCAAACTTCCGGGAACCAGTACGCTCTAATATGCAATTAAAGGTATGTTGATTTTTTCAGCACAAGTCTGCATAAGGTACAGTTTTGACATGAAATAACTGCCACTTTATTTGAACTTAAGACAAAGTAGCCATTTATGCTTGAAATTGCAGAATTTAACATAGAAAGCAATGGGGCTATGAATTAGTGGTTTCATACCTATTACTGACAGGCATGTCAAATTCTATTTTTAGAAATCATACCCTTTACAGTGAAAATTGGTCACATTTGTTGTCAGAAATCATGTTACATTATTTTTTTTATGTAACAATTATGTTAGTGTCAAATTACAGCCCTCAAATTGCTACAATAAGGTATTTTAGCCTTTTTTGGTCATTTAGCATACATACAGTTAAGATTTTACCTGAAATTTAAATTTTTGGATTATCTAACACTGAAACCAATGAAACTTGTATATTATGACTAGTTTATAGAATAAATATTGTTTTTGGTCAAATTAACTAGTGACTGTTCATGTTTTATTGTGTCTCTTGGTGAATTATTTATTTCAAGGAAAATTGTTGTATACTTACATAGGAATTCCAAAATCTCACTTGAAATGCATTTTATAACCATTTTAGCAAGTTGTCTAGCTTGGAGATACATAAATTGATCTTGTTGATCCATGTTTATAAATAAAAGTATGGTTTTTTACCAAATCACTCTCCTTTTCCAACATGTAGAAAAAAGGGGGGGGACAAAATTATCAAATTTTATTTTATGTTTGGACCACTGTATTTATATTCAAGGAAGAATCTCTGATAAAAATAAGACATATGGGTAAGAACACTGTTATTTGAGTAGATATTAACAAATCAGAACTGGTAAAAATTGAAAAAGTGTCATATCTGTCACTATTAGTATCCATATGTAGTTTTCTTTGTTTAACGCATATGTTACTACCAGTCCAATTTGAGCTTGAATTCAGTGATATAGTGTTTTGACAAAAGCTTTATGTGTTTTTCTATGCTAGAAATAGATCATAAAAGGAAATTAAGTCAAGCAGAAGTCAATATAACAAGTTTGGTGCTGTTATAGGTATAGAACCACTAATTCAGGCCCGGTCGGAAAGAACATACAAGAAAGTAGTACATAGTTTAAACAAAATAGTTCCTACGCATAGCTGTATCTTTGTCAATAGTGGGAATATTTGAGTAGTTTTAGTATCAAATGAAAGCTTGGGGACTTGGGATCACTGTAGAATCCTTGTTGAAAGTTTTAGTTGAATAATAAAGAAGTATATGAAATTTTAATAGGAGGGCTCATTTGGCCTGTTGTTCAGATCAGAAGTTCCTGTTTTTGTACTATCAAACTTCCGGGAACCAGTACGCTCTAATATGCAATTAAAGGTATGTTGATTTTTTCAGCACAAGTCTGCATAAGGTACAGTTTAACATGAAATAACTGCCACTTTATTTGAACTTAAGACAAAGTAGCCATTTATGCTTGAAATTGCAGAATTTAACATAGAAAGCAATGGGGCTATGAATTAGTGGTTTTATACCTTGAGTGACGGCTTTAAGTCGCCGTTTTGGGATTTTAAAGGACTAATGGTAATTTTATTGTTCGAATTCAAAAATGAAATAACGCATCATCACTGGTTAAAATTCTATTGAGTAAGACGATATAAGCCAATCACAACGGTTTGGGGTACGTTTTTGAAAATATCACTCCAATTGTTTCAGATTATGAACTGACAAATTTTACCAATAATGGTAAATAAAGGCAACAGTAGTATACCGCTGTTCGAAATAGCCTTTTTCGCCTTTGTCCACCACGGTTTGATACGTTGTAGCTATGGCTAAGTAGTGAAGAAGGCCTTTGAGCGAGATCAATTCCGCTGAAGTATTCTTCTATTGGGTCTGCAGAAAACAAATAACACATTATGATAAGACTAAATGGTATAGTTTGTCTTTGATACATGTCTTCACACTGTAAATCTCTTGTATATGAGGAGAATGAAACAATGTTTGCATTTGAATTGGTCATTTGAAATTAAAGTATACAGATAGCGAGCAAAAATAAAAAGTATTAATTTATTACAATTCTATAAAAAAAGCCAGAAAAATGTAAAAGAGCGAAGGAGAATTATATCAATCGAAATAACTTAATTTTGTTTACTTCAACTTACGTTTTGCAAAAGTAATCAAGTACTTTCAAATTCAGGAACTTTTAAAGCAATTAATTTCTTTTACTTTAAACTTTTAAATTAATAACCTATAAATTCTATACTTATCTCACAATAACTGGAAGGAGTTTCGACAGGTGATTAAATGAAAACCACAGGAAGAGTGAATTCTTATTGGCTACCAAACTACACAAAAAAAAAAACAAGAAAAAAAAAAAAAACCGGAAAAATATAGTTTCATCTCGGCTTCTATTAAATGTTCCATAACTCAAATTTCTGTCTTTTTAACAAGTTCTATGATCCCTATTTAAGAATGAATTTCTAAAATTGTAATATACCAGATGAAAATGGAATGAATTATTTTTTTAGTTTAAAAACTCTGAGGATGTGTGAAAATCACGTGATTTTAATAGTTTAGTTTTAAGACTTGGTTGACAGTTATAATTATTCGCTCTCTACATAAACGATTGTTCGTTTCCTATTAGTAATTGTCTTTTTGAACGCTTATGTCCATTTGAGCCCTTTTTATGGTGTGTATATTTCCAAACTCGTTTGCTTATCTCGTGTCTGTAGTAACTATTTACATTTAAATCCATGTAGTCTGTGTATAATTGATAAATTATAAAGTCAGGAATCTCATATCAAAAAATTACTCGAAACCTTTACTACAAACATTCATAAATTTCACAACTCGTTTGCTATGCCGGTGTCTGTTGTGACGTTTTAGAACTGAACGAACGTAATCTATGTATTACTGGTAAATTATTAAGTCAGGGATTTCGTTACCACAAATTACTTAAAACTTTTACTAAATTCTTCCGTAGATATAAAGATTTGGTTTTGAAGTTTGGTTGTACCTGTCGAAAACTTATTTCAAACGGGATAGCACATCTTCATTTTCACGGAGATGTTGTTTACAGTGCCCGGAAATTTGGAAACGATCCTGGTAAACTTATCGATCCTTTAAATAAACGTATTCTAAAGGTTACCAATTCAACACTGTGATTAGATCTTTGAATATTGTTTTTATTGGTATTAAATTAAAAGCAAACTAAATATTATTGTTATATACATATGCACTTTAATGGATCTACAATCTGTCGATTCCTGTATCTTGTCATTGCACAAGGTCATGTTTTTCTCTGACTGTTTATGACGTCTTTACACTAAATCCATTGGATGTTGGATGTGCACTGATTGATAATTTAGTATAAATGCATGATTTTTTTTATTAGTTGTTATTGGCTTTGAGCTATCTGTCAGTAACTGCGAGTACTATCAGATCTATACTTAGTATCTGTTCGTTGTTGGGATGTACAAGTACCCGGCCACGTCCACTCTGTGTTTTTGTTAGATGTATTTCTATTTGTATCCATCTGATGAGTTAAGCCTTTTTCAACTGACTTTTATAGTTCATTCTTATGTTGTACTGTTACACCACTGTTCGAGGTTAGGGGGTATCCCGCTAATTACATGTTTAACCCTGCCACATTCTGTATGTATGTGCCTGTCCCAAGTTGTTGCTGTGTTACATATTTGTTTTTCGTTCATTTTTTTATACATAAATTGTGGCAAATAGTTTTCTCGTTTGAATTGTTTTACATTTGTGATATCGGGACCTTTTATAGCTGACTATGCGGTATGGGCTTTGCTCATTGTTGAAGGCCGTACGGTGACCTATAGCTGTCATTTGGTCTCTTGTGAAGAGTTGTCTCATTGGCAATCATATCACATCTTCTTTTTTATATAAATATAATCAATTGATTTTAAAGTTGGTTTTAACTGTAGAAATATTACAGCAAATAGGAAAATACATCGTACCATTTCACTTTATTTTTAAAACACAGCAACTTAACAAGTCAAGAATATACACAAGTATGCAGGTTCTTCCAATTAATTTATTCAAATTGACTACATTAACATCTCGAGCTTGGTGAAAACGGTTTAAAATGGCATTTAAGATCGTGAATTGGCCTTTTTTCGTAATATATTTATTGTGTTAACGGGTTCCAGTCCAATTGAACAGTTTTTATTATGAACAAATATTTGAACATTTGAATAACCATAATATGAGCTTTATATCCTTCTTTATATTACTCTAATTTTTACCTCTTCTCAATTTTATGTATTTTTAGAACTGATGAATAGTCTGGTCTTTTCATAATTAATGACAGTAATATTTCAATCTGTATAAGTTTATGTGTTCATAAACTAGTAATATGAACTCCAAACTGAGTACAAAGAAATTAATAAGCAAAAAACCAAAAAGAAAAGAGGGAAACAAATTTTACAATGCCCGATGACGAGAAATTCTAGTTTCATCAAACAATCTGTAATTTGCATATATATGTCAGAGTTGTTTTGTTTACGACAAATATAATCTTTATGTGTAATTGCAGTTTAATTATGTAAATATCAAGTAGACACATATAGGTGTATTCAGGGCAGTTTTTATAACCGACAAAAACAATTATCATTTAAATAGTTCATATGATAAATAAAAATACTGCTTACTGAAATGAACGTGTGTCATGATGACGTATAAACATGATATGTGCCCTTCTATTTCGCCTGAATCATCAATTTAAAAACATAAAAATAAGAAAATGTCATCTGATGCTAATGAAGAACTATTTAGTACCAGAGACCAAAGGACAGATTTTTTAACAGGTCACCGTACGGCTTATATATGGCATGCAATTTTAAAAAGGCTCAGGGAAAAGCAAATTTGAAAAAAATCAAAAGAAAAAATCGACGCTGATTTATGCTAAAACAATAAATGGAAATAATTAGAGCAGACAGCACCACCGACAACCACTGTAAAATAGGCTTCTGACCGGAGACAGGCACATGAGGAATGTGGCAGGTTAATTATTCAGGTGGCAAATATTTTAACAGGTTGGGACGTCTAATAGCTTACTACCCTTTCATTCTTTCAAATTTTAATTATTGTCCGGTAATTTGGCATTTCTGTAGTGAAAAAAGTACACAAAAAATTGAAAAACTTCAGGAAAGAGCTGTCCGCTCCATATATGAGGACTATATAAGCAGCTATGAAGATTTACTTTTGACTTCTAAACTTCCATCTTTAGAAAGTCGCAGACTTAGAATCATTGGAATTGAAACATTTAAAATTGTACACAAGAAAAGTCCAAGTTATCTTCATAACTTAATAAATATCAAAAATCAACGTTATAATTTTAGATCCAAGGATACATACGGTATACCAAGAGTAAACACTACAAGATATGGACTAAAATCGTTCCGTTAAAGTGCCGCACAATTATAGAATGAGCTGCCAAACCACATCAGACAGGAAACTTCTTTAATTCAATTTTCTAATTTAATACAGATATAAGAATATGTGGTGTGAGTGCCAATGAGACAACTCTCCATCCAAGTCAAAATTTATAAAAGTAGACCATTATAGGTCAAAGTACGGTCTTCAACACGGAGCCTTGGCTCACACCGTGCAACAAGTTATAAAGGGCCCCAAAATTACTGGTGTAAAACCATTCAAACGGGAAAACCAACGGTCTAATCTATATAAAAAAAGAGAAAAAAGAAACACTTATGAACCACATCAACAAACGATAACTACTGAACATCAGATTCCTGACTTAGGACAGGTGCAAACAATTGCAGCGGATTTAAACATTTTAAAAGTACCAAACCTTCACCCTTGTCGGTGTCTGTTGTGACGTTTTAGAGCCTGAACAAACGTAATCTATGTATTACTGGTAAATTATTAAGTCATGGATTTCGTTACAACAAATTACTTAAAACTTTTACTAAATTCTTCCGTAGATATAAAGATTTGGTTTTGAAGTTAGGTTGTACCTGTAGAAAACTTATTTCAAACGGGATAGCACATCCTCATTTTCACGGAGATGTTGTTTACAGAGCCCGGAAATTTGGAAACTATCCTGGTAAACTTATCGATCCTTTAAATAAACGTATTCTAAAGGGTTACCAATTCAACACTGTGATTAGATCTTTGAATATTGTTTTTATTGGTATTAAATTAAAAGCAAACTAAATATTATTGTTATATACATATGCACTTTATTGGATCTACAATCTGTCGATTCCTGTATCTTGGCATTGCACAAGGTCATGTTTTCTCTGACTGTTTATGACGTCTTTACACTAAATCCATTGGATGTTGGATGTGCACTGATTGATAATTTAGTATAAATGCATGATTTTTTTTATTAGTTGTTATTGGCTTTGAGCTATCTGTCAGTAACTGCGAGTACTATCAGATCTGTACTTAGTATCTTTTTGCTGTTGGGATGTACAAGTACCCGGCCACGTCCACTCTGTGTTTTTGTTAGATGTATTTCTATTTGTATCCATCTGATGAGTTAAGCCTTTTTCAACTGATTTTTATAGTTCATTCTTATGTTGTACTGTTACACCACTGTTCCAGGTTAGGGGGGGTCCCGCTAACATGTTTAACCCTGCCACATTCTGTATGTTTGTGCCTGTCCCAAGTCAGGAGCCTGTGATTCAGTGGTTGTCGTTTGTTGCTGTGTTACATATTTGCTTTTCGTTCATTTTTTTGTACATTAATTGTGGCAAATAGTTTTCTCGTTTGAATTGTTTTACATTTGAGATATCGGGACTTTTTATAGCTGACTATGCGGTATGGGTTTTGCTCATTGTTGAAGGCCGTACGGTGACCTATAGCTGTCATTTGGTCTCTTGTGAAGAGTTGTCTTATTGGCAATCATATCACATCTTCTTTTTTATATAAATACAATCAATTGATTTTAAAGTTGGTTTTAACTGTAGAAATATTACAGCAAATAGGAAAATACATCGTACCATTTCACTTTATTTTTATAACACAGCAACTTAACAAGTCAAGAATATACACAAGTATGCAGGTTCTTCCAATCAATTCCTTCAAATTTACTACATTAACATCTCGAGCTTGGTGAAAACGGTTTAAAATGGCATTTAAGATCGTGAATTGGCCTTTTTTGTTATATATTTATTGTGTTAACGGGTTGCAGTCAAATTGAACAGTTTTTATTATGAACAAATATTTGAACATTTGAATAACCATAATATGAGCTTTATATCCTTGTTTATATTACTCTAATGTTTACTTCTTCTCATTTTTATGTATTTTTAGAACTGATGAATAGTCTGGTCTTTTCATAATTAATGACAGTAATATTTCAATCTGTATAAGTATATGTGTTCATAAACTAGTAATATGAACTCCAAACTGAGTACAAAGAAATTAATAAGCAAAAAGCCAAAAAGAAAAGAGGGAAACAAATTTTACAATGCCTGATGACGGAAAATACTAGTTTCATCAAACAATCTGTAATTTGCATATATATGTCAGAGTTGTTTTGTTTACGACAAATATAATCTTTATGTGTAATTGCAATTTAATTATGTAAATATCAAGTAGACACATATAGGTGTATTCAGGGCAGTTTTTATAACCGACAAAAATAATTATCATTTAAATAGTTCATATGATAGATAAAAATACTGCTTACTGAAATGAACGTGTGTCATGATGACTTATAAACATGATATGTGCCCTTCTATTTCGCCTGAATCATCAATTTAAAAACATAAAAATAAGAAAATGTCATCTGATGCTAATGAAAAACGACTTAGTACCAGAGACCAAAGGACAGATTTTTTAACAGGTCACCGTACGGCTTATATATGGCATGCAATTTTAAAAAGGCTCATGGATAAGCAAATTTGAAAAAAATCAAAAGAAAAAATCAACGCTGATTTATGCTAAAACAATAAATGGAAATAATTAGAGCAGACAGCACCATCGACAACCACTGTATTACAGGCTTCTGACCGGAGACAGGCACATGAGGAATGTGGCAGGTTAATTATTCAGGTGGCAAATATTTTAACAGGTTGGGACGTCTAATAGCTTACTACCCTTTCATTCTTTCAAATTTTAATTATTGTCCGGTAATTTGGCATTTCTGTAGTGAAAAAAGTACACAAAAAATTGAAAAACTTCAGGAAAGAGCTGTCCGCTCCATATATGAGGACTATATAAGTAGCTATGAAAATTTACTTTTGACTTCTAAACTTCCATCTTTAGAAAGTCGCAGACTTAGAACCATTGGAATTGAAACATTTAAAATTGTACACAAGGAAAGTCCAAGTTATCTTCATAACTTAATAAATATCAAAAATCAACGTTATAATTTTAGATCCAAGGATACATATGGTATACCAAGAGTAAACACTACAAGATATGGGCTAAAATCGTTCCGTTTTAGTGCTGCACAATTATGGAATGAGCTGCCAAACCACATCAGACAGGAAACTTCTTTAATTCAATTTTCTAATTTAATACAGATATAAGAATATGTGGTATGAGTGCCAATGAGACAACTCTCCATCCAAGTCAAAATTTATAAAAGTAGACCGTTATAGGTCAAAGTACGGTCTTCAACATGGAGCCTTGGCTCACACCGTGCAACAAGTTATAAAGGGCCCCAAAATTACTGGTGTAAAACCATTCAAACGGGAAAACCAACGGTCTAATCTATATAAAAAACGAGAAAAAAGAAACACTTATGAACCACATCAACAAACGACAACTACTGAACATCAGATTCCTGACTTAGGACAGGTGCAAACAATTGCAGCGGATTTAAACATTTTAATAGTACCAAACCTTCACCCTTATCTGAAACAATAGTAGAAACGGTAGATCAATCAATCTAAAAGTCACTTGATGGTATGGAAACAATTTACCATCGTACCAACCAACCAATTTACTGATAATCATTTTTAAAAAAGGTGGAAAGACCTTCACTCACAATATGATTGTATTTACTGGAAGAGATGTTAGCAAAGCTATTGATGTGCCCAATGAAACAGTAATTAGATCAGTACTGTTAGATGAAATAGTGTTTAGATATAGATGCTCGACTCTCGATTCTAAAAAATAAACATTTATCTAACATGTCAATTGAACATTTATTTTTGATTGTCACGTTGAGAACAAATATATTAATAAATGTATTTATCTGCATACAAATATATCATGATTCACATGCATGTTCATAAAATAAAATTGAAATGGGGTTTTAATTTCATACATTTTCGCAAATACATGTATATTTAATAGCTATTTCTGAAGAAATGACGTGACAAATTCATTTTTGCTTCAATAATTGTCAGTTTACACTTGAATTACAGTAAGAATTGAATAGTATCAACATAGATATTCGCAACAATACACTAGGAATTTTGACAAAGATACGAAAACAAGGTTAACTGACAAGTATCAGTAATCAAACGCTTTAGATAATACTATAAATAATAATTCAGTGAAGACGGTATTAGACAAAAATGATAATAGTCGTTACTTAAAGGTTAAATAAAAATGGTTTTGGATAGGATGACTATACCCCAAGGATTGTACCACAAAAATACTAATCAAAGATACCAAGCTTATAATTTTGTACACCAGACGCGCGTTTCGTCTACAAAGACTCACCAGTTTTGTTCAAATAAAAAAATTAAAAATCCAAATAAAGGACGACGTTGAAGAGCATTAAGGACCAATAGTTCCGAAAGGTTACAAATACAGTTAGGGTAATATATTCCTGTGGTAGAAAATCCTCAGTATTTAAAACAATTCAAAGTTTTATAAACAATTGATTTATAAATACACGAAATAAGACAATATCGATGATATTTTGTGACAACACAGAGGAACTGTATACTGGTCTAGTAATGCTCTTGGGAAGGAAACCTCCATCAACAGTGGCATCGAACTAACCATACGGGCGTTTCATCTACAAGAAACTCATCAGTGACGTGTTACGAATCTCGATGATGACAGTAAGTATTTATGGTAGAACTTTTATCAGGTATTCTAGACACAAAATGTTAGGAAACACAATGTAATCATCAAACAAAAAAAAAACAAAAACACATAAACAGAACACCCCAAAACAATTTACTTCTGATGCCAACTAAGCCTAGTTCAGTCATAATAACAACGTTTAACGGTACAAATTGTACTGTACAAGATGCGCATTATAATACGATTGAGTGCACTGAAAGTTGGGAGAGCATACTTTTCATTTCAATAGCAAATGTATCTTAAGCGATGCTCAAGGCAAAACACTTGGAAAACCGGAAACTTAATTGAAACGAGTTGGTATAGTAGAAAATGACAAAATGTACGAGGCATTTTTAAAATTGTACAATGGCACGAAAGCACGTGAAATATTGAAATTGATTTACATTTTGCAGAGATAAACAGAAAAAAAAAATTTAAATAAATATGCTGTTAATTTACGCTTCTAAGCCAACTGAATATATGGCCCAAATATTAGTGCAAATTAAAAAAGTTAACATAGATATTTTTAAATTTGTCTTGGCTACACAAAGTTACAAGGTGTTCAGAAAATAAAAATAAATTTCACATTTAACGAGTTACCATGGCAACAAACCATGGCATAATTTGTCTTCTTTTGCATAATTTCTTTATTTTACATCTTAAAAGTATTATATTAGATTGAACAATGTGTATGCACCTAAGAACCAAGTTTACTTTTTGTGAGAATATGTCAATAGTTATAATAAAGGTTCTCTTAAATAACTTTATTGTTTCATGGCTGCGCATGATGTTTCGAAAATGGAAATAACAGTAAAAAAATTTCATTAATTCTGCAGTGATCTCTAATTGTTTTTTTATGAAAACTGGGCATATTATGACGTTATTGTAACGTCATAACATAAAAAAATCTTTTGAAATTCATTCATTTTTTTCCTAATTTTATGCATTTTCAAACAATATGTGCAAGTTTGAAGTAGTTCTCAAAAATTTTATTTCCTTGGGCCAAAACCAAGGCTTAATGCTACTTCTTTCTTTTATTTGAACCCAGTAGTGGATGTAAAGTGTGCTCCTTTCACAAAAACTGTTCCATCACAGTTATGAGGAAAAATAAAACGACATTACATAAATTTTACAATGAATTTCACAATCTAAGATCTATAAATGTACCGATTGTAAAATTTCTGTAATAGAAAGACGAAACTGACATCCAACGTTTATGATGTATTATTGTGTATTCGGCATCAAATCAAACACGTATATCTAGTCATATTTATTTATCAACAAAATCAACATAATTTAACAAGAACTGAATCGTTTTACTATCTTTGAAATTGTGGGAGGGGAGGGTCGTATCTCCTCCTTCACATTTGAATATTGCAGGCATTAAATTCCCTAAACTGTTATAATTTATGATAAATGAACTTTTTATTAATCTACAATGATCTTATTTCACAAAAAATAGAAACTTCATGACATATCAATTAATTCAGTTTCGTACAACAACACCTTAATTTATTGCACATAACAGTTCAGAGTTGCTTATTTATGCCAAATATAACCGTGTTGTGTAACTGTGCTTATTATGATGTAAATGTACACGTGTAGTAGTTGCCCTAATTAAAACCTTGTTGTGTAACTGTTTCATGTATGTAAATGTCACCGTGTCACGAAGAAGGTTATCTTATGTTGATTTCTAATTGACTTAAAAACAATAAAAAAATTTGATAAGCATTTGATATTTACTTTATACAATAAAAACTTGTATTGTTTATAGTATTATCATGATCTACACTGGAAGGTTTTGTTTGAAGTATCACGTTAAAAATATGATATTTATTGTCAAAAAATTATTCTAAAAGAGTCTAGAAGGACCTAAAATAGATTTAATTCGACCGAACAATGATATTTAAACGACAGGTACACAAATTGTAAAATTTAATATTGCTTTCATGTTATATAAAAAAAAAACGTTCAAGGCAACTAATATGTACTGGGAAGTCCTAAAATAAAAGTGATCATTGGTCTAAGAACAATATTAAGTAAAATAAAAATATGTTGTTAAATGACTAAAAGTGCAATGTTGTCAAATATGAAATCTGTGCTGTACATCAGCCTTGAATTTTTGAAATATTAAGGATTTTCTTCGCCAAGAATAGATTACCTTCGCTGTATTTGGCAAAAACAGAATTTTGGGTCCTAAACACTCTTCTTTAACTTCGTACTTTATTTGAACTTTTTAACCTTTTTGGCTCATGCGTCCCTGATGAGTCCTTTGTAGACGAAACGCGCGTCTGGCGTACAACTAGTTTAGGCCTGTATCTATGATGCGTTTATTTAACTCTTCACATTCTGTATGTGCCTGTCCCAAGTCAGGAGCATGTAATTCATGTTAATCGTGGTTGTCAGTTGTTGCTGTATATCATATTTGCTTTTCGTTTGATGTCTTGTACATAATTCATGCCGTTAGTTATCTCGTTTGAATTGTTTACATTTGTCATTTCGGTGCCTTTCGTAGCTTACTATGTGGTATGGGTTTTGCTCATTGTTAAGGTCGCACGGTGTCCTTTATTTGTTAACTTCTATGCCATTTGGTCTCTGGTGAAGAGTTGTCTCATTTGCAATCATATCATATCTTCTTACTTTTATATTAATTATGGGAAACAAATATATGTAAAATTGAAAAAAAAAATGATTAACTCCTTCGTCGTTTAACTACGGTTATCTTTAGCTATAGGTATAGGAGAAATAAGAATGGGAACCTAGTCCTGTCCTGTTTCAGCGAAGTATCTGTCTACTGTTCAATGTGATATCTAAACCAGATGC
This sequence comes from Mytilus californianus, assembly GCF_021869535.1. Lineage (NCBI taxonomy): Eukaryota > Metazoa > Mollusca > Bivalvia > Mytilida > Mytilidae > Mytilus > Mytilus californianus. The sequence goes on from NW_026262593.1 coordinate 48,398,285, forward strand.
AAAATCATAGGGTTAATTTTCACAAGTACTGTCAATAGCCAAGGATATAGGAAGATCAGAAACAGTACAATTTCTATTGAAACACATCATGTAGATTTTTTCCTTCTGCTTTGACAAAGGATCATAACAATAATCAGGTCTGATAATAAAGTCGAGAAACAGTAGCAGTAACGCAGAATGATGATTTGCAGATAGAGGAGCCAGTTTTTAAGATGACATTTATTTTCACAACTATGCAGTAAACTGACATATAGAGTTATACTTACTCAGTTCATTCTAAGTTGTTTCAAGTTTACAGGAACGTATATTGTGAACTGATACAAAGGCAATGAAATGTCAATTCATTCCTCTCAAAATAGTTACTTGTTTTTCACTAATTTCAATAGTTTTGTAAAACTACGATGGTTGTTGCAAGGTTCCGTGGATTCAATTATATTTGTTTAAATAAAAATAAAGACATGTTGTTTGATTGACAATGACACACCTTTCCATCATGCAAAACGATTGAGAAACTAAACTCAATGCACATGTACGACCTTCAACGATAAGCAAAAGTCATACCTAAAAGAAAGCTATTATATAAGTCTTGGGATGACAAAACGTGAAACTACTTTAAAGTGATAAACCAAAGATGTGATTTAAATTACAACATTAAACGAAAACAAATTATGGAGAACAATCAACGACACCACTAGATTACATGATCCTTGTGGAGCTAAGGGTAATTAAGAATGTAGCAGGGTATCTCATGTTAGCTAAATCCAACGAATTTAGTGTAAAGACGTCTGAAAAAAAAATGACATTTTGTTAATCCAAAATATATGTATCGTGAGGATGTAGGACCATACATTAGAGGGAACAGTAGTTTACTGGTGTTCAAAGCTCATAAATCCATATAAATAAAAGCAATAGCAGTATACCGCTGTTCAATAGTCATACATCAATTAAGCTGAAAAAAAATCCCAGTCACAAACCAAAACTGAGGGAAAACACATCAACTATAAGAGGAAACAAAACGGAACAACAGAAACACTGAACTGCTACAAAAACAAACGCCAACATACATAGAAACGGACTATGTGATATCAACTGCCATATTCCTGACTTGGTACAGGACATTTTAAGAAAATATAGTGGGTTGAACCTGGTTTTATGGCTAGCCAAACCTCTCGCTTATATAGCAATATTAAAAATATCGCTAAAATGACATATTATGTGACAGGAATACACTACAAATGAATGCAAGAACATTCAGGACTGTGAAATACATAAGTAGATAATATAATACTAGTACATTTCAACATGTTAACCACAGAATAACAACGAACACCTAAAACAATTTACGACGGAACACAAATACAGCACAATAGAATAATGAACTGTGCGTCACGCGAATGGTTCAACACATAAATCGTTTTTTCCCCCTTCTGTACTTTTTATTGTTAGCTATGCATTAAACACCCAACAACCCCTACATTTCTAATATTTGTTTACAACTATAATCTCAAATACACTCAAGAAATATTAATTATTATTTCTTTAATCCTTTGTATACTGTTTAGCATTTTCATTTTTCCTCATGTATTTCATATTTTAACTAAAGAGAAATCCTGTTTCCACCAAATCATCTCAGTTCTCATATGCTTGTATTTCGAGGGTAAGCATATTCTGCCCCACATGTTGCACCCGTCGTATTGCATGGTTATTGCAAAATTAAATCTCATATACAGGATGTATGACTGTAAGGTGACTAGACAAAAATATATGAAAAGGCAGTATTTTGAAGGAGCCCACACGGAGTTACAGTCTCTTCTATCATACGTTATAATGTCAAACCAATTGTTAAATACTGTTTAATTTGAAAAAAAAAAACGTAAATCAGCCTGTTGTGTAATTACATTCTGGTGACAGATGACCATTAATTAATGTAAGTTAAATAAATTGTTTCATAATTTTTATGTCGGGGCCTTTTATAGCCGACTATACGGATGGGTTTTTCTCATTGTTGAAACACGCACGGTTGCCTATAATTGCTTACATCCACTTCATTTGAACTTTGGAGGATAGTTGTCTTATTGATAAAATCTCCTTATTTTTATGTCGATGACATTATACTGGATTGTGCAGTAAAAGATTGAGGAACGTAATAGATTTTTTGCCATTGTTTTATCAAGCACTTGTCACATTTAAATATGAATGCAAAATGGGATTTTGCAATTTATATTGCTATTTTGATGGTATGTTACTATGGTATTAATGCACAATGGACCGGTGCTAGCATGCCAAGTGGAAAAATAATGGCTGGAATTCCTCACTGGCCTGGTGGTAATATGATGTCTGGAAACGCACAGCGGTCACGTGGAATGGTTATGCCCAGTAATAATCAAATGCAAGGAGGATTCAACGTTTTACGTAAGTCAGTGATTACTATAGATGGTGCTCGGGAATTTACACAGTTCTTGCGTAACCAGTCTATTTGACCAATGAAACTTCGGTGATAAGTCATTGTCAGTATTCTTTACCTTGTAATTATTAAAGATTTTCAACAATAGGAATACAGCAATATCAATACAGGCTATTTTCTTGCATATGATAATAAGTAAATTCATAGAATACGTAAATAATTCTCAAGTCTACTGAGGCGATTGAGGGGTCTGAAATGTACTAACTGCAGTTCATTTTAGCGTTGAAAAACTTAAACATGCAGTTATTTTTGCTATACTAAAAAGGTATGTGCCCTCAATCAATAGTGATACATTTATTGATTCACGAAGAAACATGAAATACTTCCCAAGAATAATTTGTACTGAGGAGTTTTGAAAATTACTCTTGACATCATTTAGATAAAGCTTGGAAGGTTTGGGAAAAATAGAACAGGAACGATACATATCATAATTTGGATGTCATTTCGTCCCAAGGGTAATCCTCATGCTGAATATAACTGATTTTCCTTATAACCTTGACTACAGTTATTAATGGGACCAAACAATTTTCACTTAAGCACATACAAATAAATCAATTTGTTTAAAGTTGTATTAAAAGAAAAATCATTTTGTATAAATACATGTTTTAACCTAAAAAAAATAAACAGCGTATATCCTGTGTATTGTATAACCCGATGTTTATTTTCAGAATGGTAACATATATACAATACATCGGATAATACACCAAATAGATGTATACGCTAATTACTAGCATACAGCATGAGTACAAACTAATTTATACAGTTGATGCTGTCAGTTTTGTTACTTATCTCCGCATTAATCTCCACCGCATACTTAATTATATTGGTGACAGTGTTTAAAACAGAATATAATTGTTTTTCTTTTCAGCTCAATGCGTTCCAGTTAAAAGCAGTAACTGTGAAAAATACGGCTTCAATTCCACTAAGTTTCCAAATTATATTGGACACGCCCGTTTAGCCGAAGCTGATAACGCTCTGTCACAGATATTTCAAAAGACTATTATATGTCCTTTATCGAGAGCAGCCGCTGAAATGATCGGATGTGCCATCATGATTCCGCTGTGTAAAAATGGTAGAACGGTGCCCCCATGTCAGGAAGATTGCAGAGGTGAAAGATTACATTGTATTAGTGTTTTCTATGTTTTTTCAATGTTAAATGATTGTATTCTATTTGATCACGAGCAGATTATAAAAAGAATCAAAGCAACCCTGGTGTAAGTTTGAAGTTCGTAAAGTTCGTCCTCTAAATATATATTTATTTCTAGCTCATAATTCATCTTAAGGGCATGCACATATGTTCTTTACCCAAGGAATAGATTCTGTTAGCTGTAGTTGTCTTAACCTTCCGGAACTTTTGGCCGTCAATTTTCTTCAACATCGTTCTTTAATTGGCCTGTTAAATTGTTTTGATTCGAGCGTCACAGGTGAGTCTTTTGTAGACGAAACACGCGGCTGGCGTACACAATTATAAGCCTGGTGTCTTTATTGAGTGCTTTTCTGACATTACTAAAAATCTAAAAAATAAAAGTTTTGGCAACCAAACTTCATTTATGTAATTACATAGTTATGATAGTGAATGAACAAGTTTTCTTATAATTTCCTCTTGCAGATGTTATTATCACATGCAGAGTTAATCAGATACCCAATTTTGAGATGGCTGAGATGATATGTCGTTTATTTCCAAAACGAGGGTCAACAACCAACTGTATTACAATACAAAGTAAGCAACATTACAGGCACTTAATCTTTATCCAAAGCGCTGCTGGTTGATTGTAAGTGTATTCAAACAGCAGTGCTTTTAAAATGCTTGCACAATAAAGAATTATAAACGTTTTTCAAAAGTTTATTTTGGTGTAAAGGCGTTGAACGAAGCACATTTTTTTTCAGAAAGTGCTGTTGCAATACAGGCAAGTGCGCACATTCAACGTTTTTACAGCACTAAACAAACTAAAAAGGATTAATTATATGCCTTTAAATATATTCTTCAATTTGATTAACGAATAAGTTGGTTGGACAAAAGTCACGATAAATGACTCTCTAATTTTGTTAAACAAGAAAACTTGGCATTTTGTTAAATATTCCTCACATTGTTGAAAATTTTTCATTGAGATCACGTCCAGTCATGGATTTTCCATTTTATTTGGACAGGAGCATGCATGAAATTCAGCTGTTATCGTAGGTCGTTGAAATGTCTGTTATATTTATTTTTCAGTTTCCAGTATTGTTTTGTCTTATGTTAGTCCGTTGGCTTTCTCGTTTGAATCGTTTCACATTTTGCTTTTATAGCTGACTTTATGATGTTAAGTTTGCTCATTGTTGAAGGCTTACAGATACCTATAGTTTCTAATATTCACGTCATTTGGACTTTTGGGAACAGTTGTTTCATTGGCAATCATGCCACATCTCCTTATTGTTATAGAACACCACTTTGATACAACACAAGACTAGTGTCTGCCAATCAACATGATGGATCCTACTGAAACTTTCAAATAATGTTCACATTCAATTTAAATTTAGAATTGTTTGCAAAAATTCAATGTCTTGTGTTTCATTAATTTTGTTTTGTTTTTATTTTAGATACGCCATAAACGGAAAAAAAAATTGAAAAAGAAAATAAGAAGACATACTAGTACTTAGTTTAATACCACATCTCCTTATTTTCATATTTATGCAAATTAAATGTTGTAATTTTTTATAATGCAAATTGACTTATACTTTATCTTTTGACAAAATGTCTTAAACGGTTCAAAAGGTTCTCAATGAGATTTATTGTTGTTTGTTTAAACTCATGCCTCGTTCACACGTACATTTAATTCGAATTGAATTCGAATTGAATGCGAATCGAATTCGCTAATCGCGTTCACATACTCTTCTTTTTTAATTCGAATTGATTCGAATTGGCTAAATCGCATTATCCAATTCACATTAGAAATGCGTTTTTGTTAATACGAATTAAAAGTTAACGTCGTTAGGACAGTAAAGCGAATTTGATGCGCATTGCAATTCGAATTAGAATTTACGTTTGGACGTTAAACGTTTCGAATGCGAATTAAACTAATTCGAATTAGTTAATGCGAATCGAATTCGAATTACGTGTGAACGCAGCATTAATTCGAAATGATGCCATGCATATTCAGGACTAGAACAAATTAACATTAATTCCAATTAGTTATTCAAAGTGTATCTACCCTGATAAGTGGCTGGGAATTTAGACTATCATTGAAAAATACAGTGTACTTTGATTAGGGGCAGTAATTTTGCCTTGGTGCAACCAAATACGGACCCTTTAAAGAGGTTTGTAATGATTCATTTACATACAGAAAGCATGACACTCTCCCGATACGGGTCATCGGATTCGGCATCCACATTTCAACGGACGATGCTGTTGATTCATGAATTCCGCACAGCCAGTTGGACGCCTCTCTTAATATTGGTTTTACTGATAGGTGTGACAAGATTAGACTACCATAACTCTATACTTCAAACAACTGTTGATTATTTTCAACAGTGTTTAAATAACAACTGTTTGGATGAAAAATGTACACCGCGTTTAATAATATCATTGAAAGCACATTATCGATCTACAGTCGAACTACTGTCTGATATTAGAGTCAAGACTATTTCAACTGATTTTTACATGTATTTATGAAATGTTTAGGAAAGGGGTTAAGCGTTCACAAACATGTGTAACCCCGACACATTATTCATGTACCTCTACCAGTAACCTGTTATCAAGTCATTGTTGGTCTATGGTCATTTTGTTTCTCCTTAATTGCTGTAGTATGAATAAAGCCGTTATTTTTTTGTTTTTTTGTTTTTAATTTTTTCACTTTGTGTCATGCGGGGACTATTCACAGCTTACGGTATGGATTTTGTTCATTGTTGAAGACTGTAAAGTGACCTGTTACTATTCACATCTTGTACATTCGGTGTTTTTGGACAATTTTCTCTTTGGACAGGATACTACATCAAGTTGTGAACAAATTCAACAAGATCAAAATTGACTCCCGACACAATAACTACATTTTCAATAAACAAAGTTTTGAAGTGACAGCAACAATAGTCCATACAGAGTCTCATTATTGACCAATGGATTGAGTCAAACTGTCAATTTCTACTTATTACGATGACCTTCAGTTGAGAAAATCATAAACTTGTCATGTCTAATGTAAGACCAGGTGCGATTTACAAAAAACATATTTATTATATAATTAATATTGTAATGGTGTGGTCAAATTGAACTTTCCGTTGACTTATGTTCGTTCTGATTGGTTTACTTTCTTTCTTACTGTTGTTAAATTATCATGTATGTACTAAATGTTTTTATATACCAGACATATAGATATTTAGTATACATATCTATTACGGGGGTTAGATCTTGTTAAATGTTTATGGAAGCCGTTTGCCCTTTATACTGTTCTGTTTTTGATTTCGGTGAAAATATATTTGTCATCAAGGTTTTAATATTTTGTCTTCAATGATAAAAGGACATGGTTTACATATAAATTGTATACAGTTCATATGTTTGTATTATGTTTTTATCACATTGATAAATTGAATAATATAAAGTAGCAGAGGTGTAGCTTCCCTTGAGACTATAAAGCAGCTACCTCACTTATTTGTATTACCAAAAATAATAATAAGGAAGATAAAATGTACAATTTGTATTTCGTAGAATTTCGTAGAATATGATATTATAAACATTTGACTTATCTAATTGTTTCACAAGTTTTTCCTTCTAAACGCAAGACAGATTGAAAGAATAGGGTCAATTTTTTAAATAAATGATACATGCACCGTCTATACAAATATCTCGATAGCAAGGGACTGATACCTAATTAATACTACTAAAGACAAGAATTCTATAAAACTGACATCATAAAGATCCCACTTTTCATTGACAACACATTGGGAACGTTTGGTCGACATGTTGTACGACGCAGACTTCATACACAGGCTTCTAAAAAGAATGCAAAGGAACTAGGTGCATTATCCTTGAGCCTCACTTTTCCCTATATATAAACGATTCTCGCACTGAATAACTAAAGTTTGTTGAGTATGTTATTTTTAAAATTGAAATAAACGATCATCCCAAACATACAGTTATGACTGCTTTTTATCTTAACTTATAGAATTTGACAGAACGGTTTAGAACTAAACTTTATGACAAACGAGATGATTTCTTATTTTCACATTGTAATAATTCCATTTTGAAACATTCTTTAGGCACCTGAGTATTGACTATATATATCTCCAATTTATATAATATTCAACAGCTTGTTTTTCTCTTTAAATTGTGTTGTTGCCAGTGGAGCTGCTGAACCAGGGCTTCTTAATTGTAAATTTTAAGTCATAATTTTTCTGACGCCACCATGATTTGATTAACCGTGTCGTAACCACAACTTCTTATCCAAGTTATGGCATATAACCGGAGGTTGATTTCTTTGAGCAACACGACAGTTTTCAATAGCGGAGCAGATACCTACCGTGCCGATGTACCTGTTTGATTGTCATTTTTCGGTGTGGTTCGTGTTGCCCAATCTCTCTTTTTATGGTTTTTGATTGCCAATTGGTATCGTCACGTCTTTTTTATTTGTATAAATGCGACTCTTTGTTTCCCTATAACATTACTTTAGTAAACAAAAACAAAAAGCGACGAATGTCTTCATTATACATGTAATAATATAATTAGAAGAAGTTTTTTTCTTGACAGATAAGTCGACGAAACGTTACCGCAACCTCTTGCTGTATGACGCAATACATTTTGAAAGAAACATCATGCGCAGTTAAAAGGAAAAAAAATAAAAGATAGAAAAAAAACCAACATGACATGAGAAAAAATTAAGATTGAAATCGTGCTTCCAACCGCATCTTTCTAAAAATAAGAAGATGATGTGGTATGATTGCCAATGAGACATCTCTCCACCAGAGACTTTATGACGTAAAAATTAACAACTATAGGTCATCGAACAGCCTTCAGCAATGAGCAAAACCCTTACCGCATAGTAAGCTGTAAAAGGCCCCGAATTGACAAATGTAAAATAATTCAAACGAGAAAACTAACAGTTGAGATTTATGCTATTTGTTGCTAAAGTCTGAAAAGCCCACCTTCCAAAAAATAATGATTTTTATTACATAATAACTTGTTAGCTTATCTTAAGTATAAAATTGACGCCAAGGATGGATGGAGTATACGGTATAAAAGTTTGGTAACCCGTCCTGCAGTAAACCCATGCCGAAGTGTGGCGTCTGCTTGGCTATGCGAGATGTAATTATAAATATGCAAACACTTCTGGTCAGAATGAGAACATTTCATTATAAAGAACCTACCTAATAATTTTTTTTTGTTAATTTGTTCTAGTCCTGATTCCTGAGTATGCACGGAATGTTTGCCGCTAGACGTTAACCAAACTTACAAATCGTCTTTTTTATCTATAAATGCTAAGAACTATTTTCGGACCTTGGTTTTGCTATCGAATCATCCCCTTCCAAGCAGCATTGCGGTCATTGGTCCGCACTGATGCTTTGTCCTCCATTGCCTCACTAGGTTAAAAGGTCAAGCTACGCCACTGGATAGTATATTTCCATCCTTTTTACTTCTATTGAAATCTTGAGCTTCACACTAAAAATCTAAACAAACAAAGACCAACGTTAACAAAAGCTACAAGTAAACATATTTTCTGAGTTGACGCATCTTAAAAGTAATACACATGAGTAACCCAGATATTTGGACATCTGGATTAACATATCAGACTCGAATTCGACTTCTTTGCAACTCTGATAAAATCACTTTTAATATTGATAGAATCTTGACAAATCACGAGTCTTCTTTCTTGCAAGTGAAAACAAACGGAACACTTCAATAATAGCATTTGGCATTTGGAAGCAAGTGAAAACAACCGGAACACTTTACAGATGGAGTTTGGAAGCAAGTAAAAAAACCAACGGAACACTTCAAAAATAGCATTTGACATTTTTCAAATAAATGTGCAGAATTTATCTTTGTTTCAAATAAAGAAATACTTGGCATGAGTAAAGTTTTATCCTGTCCAGTACTACAGTGAACATTTCACATAATATTGCATTGCATATATTAAGATAAAAACCATCAGCTGAAGTAAGCAAATCAAAATTTCGCCCCTTTTTTCTTTTAAAAGCTTTAGTAACCATGCCACCTGCAGTTTCCAAAGTATTATTTAGAAACACTAAATAAGAAAAGAATGGTGATTCTAAATTAAACGCCCAAGATATATATTTATGACTCAATTTTTTTTCTCTGCAATGAAATGCAGGGTTATTTTCCTACAACTGTCAAATTCAAGGGAATATTTTTTCCGACCCTTTTTCGTATGAAACCGGATGTGACGTATTTTTATTTGGTGGTATTATACCTAAAGAAGACATTTTTGTTGAATAGACTGAATGTGAATTTTTTCCTTTGAAATACTGGTTATTTAAAGCATTGTCATAACCCGTTAAATAGTCTGAGATATATTTAGTATAATGTAAGACGAGAACTACAGCGATTTGAGCAAAATTCTTCGAAAAATCCGTATCACGCCGCATCATGATAGAATAAAGTGTGGACCAATACATTCACTAATAAATGATAAAATACTGATCTCACTCTGCGTAAAAACAGTTCAGCATGATACTAAAGATGACTCTAAGATGATAAACAACACTAAAGTGCCTCTTTGTTTTCATTATTAGGTCATTTTAGTCTATTTACACCTCTCATTCCCTCAAAAGTTTAATTTTTAGGCTAATAAATCAAAATTTTGGAGTAACTATCACACATTTTTGTTAGAAATGTGATAATAAATGAGTAATTGAAGTGTTCAAGCTAAAAGTTACCGACTCCATGGAGGTTTTAATAATTCCTCACATATTTATTGCCAATCTGTCTCAAACTTTTTCAAATTTTTAAAGCGAAGAACTAGACCGATTGTTTACTGCTATTTTACTCCTATTTTTTTCAATCCAAGATAGCGGTTTACAGTGAATTAACGTTTATTTGTTCCGCCTAACAGAAGTTCCCCTAGACCGTTTGTTATGAACAACGCCTTAATATCTGTTCCATTTGGAAATATTCTATACCCTTTATTCCGTTAGGAACAAATACTGTATTGTTTGTTTCAGTGGAAATCATACATGTATTACAGAATATTTTTTCCATTTTGAACTTATATTATGAAGGAACTTCTATTTCATGACAAATCTACATTAAAGCTGCTATTTGGAAACAAGTGAAAACAAATGGAACACTTTAAAGCTGATATTCACAGTGTCTAAACTACCACGGCAAAAAATGTTTGGACTCGATGGTATCTAATTTCCGGCACAGTGACGGAACATCAATAGACAGAGAAAAAGTAGTTTTCTGTTTATTTATTTGTTATTTTTATGATATCGAAGAATATATATACATATATAACTATTTTCTATTGTGAGATGTAATATTTTCTACAACCGTTTTAGATTAACGGAAAAATAAGTAAAAATGCACAACAAAATGACGAATTGAGTGAACCTTGCCTCGAATTTGTTTAATTTCTCCTTAAATTGTTCCCATGGTACGGAAAGAAAGGTACGGAAAGAAAGATATTGACATGGAGATTTCAAAACTAGTCACTTTGAGCACCTCAGTCCTTGTATTTCTGCGTATGGAACGAAAGAAATAGGCCATGTCAAAATGGAAGCACCCGGTTTTGTCAATGTTGTTTACTACACAATGACCCGGTTTTGTCTATATATAGAACACGGTTTTGTTTATTTTATGAAAAACAACGTTAACAATGGTACACTGAAACAAAAAAATTAATTTACAAATGGCTGATCATGTAGGTTTTCAAACCAGATATCTCAATAAAGCGTGTGGCCAAGTTTAATTAAATTGTTAAAGAGGAGAAGATTTTTGTAAGATAATTGGCAAAAACGCAAAGAAATGGTAAAAATCGTAATTAAAGGTCAATAATTCTTACAAGGATATCGACCAAATCGACTTATTCGTATATATTGTCTTGCTGATCATTTTTGCTATAATATAACTTTTATATATTTCAAGATAATAGACAGAAATGGAAAAAAAGGAGAAATTTGTCATTCAAGGACATTAACTTCTATAAGAATTCGTGTGAGAGTTTTGATGTGTATGGACAAAAGGTAGAGCTCAACATTATGAACATATCTGCCCCTGTTAAATTTTCTCTATCTATAGCTGTTTTCAAATAATAGACAAAACTTGCATCCCCATATGTTCTATTTTAAGCCATGTCGGCCATCTTTGTTAACAAGCGGGGGTCATCAAAACATTTTAAACTAGATACATCAATGATGATGAAAAACAGTTAAACATAAGTTCGTTAGACCTTTTAAAACCGACATAAGATTGTGGATAAGGTTTGTTAAATGTATTGCAGCCCAGTAATTTCAGAGGAGAAGATTGTGTAAAAAATTAACAGAAGACGACGGACGACGGGAGCCAAGTGATGAAAAAATCTCACTTAATTTTCCCTTGGGGTCAGGTGAGCTAAAACCAACCAAGAATTCCATACAAGATTGCACCGTTCTTGAATTAAAAAAAAAGTCTAACATTTCACAATTAAGGCTTACACGAACGAGATAAACTAATCAGACATGGCAAAACAACTTCAACAGCGTTTTTTTTAACAAAAATAAATACTACGTATTATTTATACAGGAGTGACTGTACGCACTGACATGTCGCGACTGATGGAATGATCGTTATCGAAATTATTTTGAAGGTCTGTAAGATAAATAATTTTATAAAATTACTCATAAAATAAACATTGTTCATGGAACCATAAAAAAAATCAAGGTCTGATGGAACCTGCCAGACGGACATGAACACATTACAATCATTAAAACCAACCAAAAAAAAAAAACCGTAACATTAACCAATTAATCAAGAAAATAAGTAAGTTCAAGGTCACTTAAATAGTCATGTGCGCCATACGAGCAAATATAGTTAACCTGTTACTTATGATATTAGAGATACGGACTTGAACACGAAATGTTAACCTTGATCATAGATATCAACCATTATCAGCTATTCATTTTGTTAGGAAATCGCGGAACCATGAAAATGAGGTCATGGGCAATGGACATATGACAGATAGAAACATCGTTACATAAAAGATCTGTGTGCGAGGTATGTTGCAGTCAGGCCTTCTAACTTCTGACATATGAAGCTTCATACAAATAGTTCAAGCCGCCACGAATTTGTATCCCTTTGTCTCGCATTCCGACAATTCCAAAATATCAATGTGAATTTTTAGAATAAACATGATAATCCTACTCACATACATCCAATTTTGCTGGTGTCCCTGCTTTCTTATTTCTTATAAAATTTTAAGTTGGTATACGATTTAGTTATATAACATCAGTTGCGAATCCAGGCGGCGTATAGGTCACACGCCCCCACACCACCTTTGATGGCCAAAAAAAAATAAAAAATCTTTTTACGATTTTTTTTAGCATAATTCGTTCAAAACATTGTTCGCTTCGCTACGGTCTGCGGTATGTAAGCTGTTTGAATTACGCCCACTTTGAAAAAACCTAAATCCGTCCCTATATATTGTCAATAATATATTGACCAACGTCAATGTACATTAATCATAACACAATGGAGAGATAACAGAACCGTTTATTTATACAACTATTAATAAACTGACCATTTTCTCGATGGCCTGAGACTATTATAATACTAATTTATACTTAGTATTATAGTTACAATTAGGGATAGATAGATTTGATTTTTAATGCATGATTATTGTAATCCTTTTCTCACCATAAACATTCATTTTCTATGCCGATTCTGCAAGCATACAGAATATACATTTGTTAAGCCTTAAGAAGATTTATTTTAAACGATCATAGGAAATATAACACACCTAGGTAGATTGGATTACTTATAAAGATAACCATCCTGTTGTGAAAGAAAATCACATATCAAATGTGCGTCCTTCAATTTTTAAGACCATAAACTCTAATTTTAAGTTTAAACACTAAAATTTACATAATTTACATAAAACGTATAGAGAGCTTAAAACTCAATTTGCGGTTTAACCTTCATTTCTATCTATTTCGTAGTTATAGAGTACTTTTTTTAATGCAAAGCAAAATTATAATTATTTTTGTTCCAATAAAGTCGGAATTAAGTGTTTACAGATTCAAATAAATAACAGGTGGTCCTCTGTAAGAAATCGTTTTCCAACCAGCCACCAAACTCCTTTTAATTGCTGAAGTTCAATTATTATGTTATGCGATTATGCATTTTTTTCTTTAACAAAACCGGATTCTGCCTTATTAAATATAGGACAAAAACGGGTTGTACACATTGACAAAACCGGGTGCTTCCATTTTGACACGACCCATTTCTTTCGTTCCATACGGAGAAATACAAGTATTGAGGTGCTCAAAGTGACTAGTTTTGAAATCTCCATGTCAATATCTTTCTTTACATACCTTTCTTTCCGTACTATGAGAACAATTTAAGGAAAAATTAAACAAATTCGAGGCAAGATTCACTCAATTCGTCATTTTGACATGCATTTTTACTTATTTCTCTGTTAATCTAAAACGGTTGTAGAAAATATTACATCTCACAATAGAAAACAGTTATATATGTATAAATATTTTTCGATATCATAACAATAACAAATAAATAAACAGAAAACTACCTTTTCTCTGTCTATTGATGTTCCGTCACCGTGCCGTTTATTAGATACCATCGAGTCCAAACATTTTTTGCCGGGGTAGTTTAGACACAGTGATATTTGCCATTTGGAATCAAGTAAAAACAACCGGAACAGACGGATGTTTCACAAAGCACGATTTATCCCTTTCTAAGACAAGATACTTGTATCTAAGTTGGCCATTTGTTTTTATGAAACAGAGCAGGACCAATTCTTTGAGTTTGTCTTTTAGTTTGGGTTGGAGAATAAAAGTGTAGAAAAGTCAATTGTTTTATTACTATAGCAAGAGAAAAGAAACTTAGATTGTATGTACTCTAACAGAATTTTGGAATTTGTAAGTATCCGCTATCTGATTCACGCCGCTCTTAGAGTAGGTAGTTTCACAATAACTTTAAAGCTGGGCTTTGATTGCTGATAAAATTGATGTTAATAATTTAAAAAAAGGTTAGAGACCCGGCAATATTACGTTATTTTTAAGGACGCTTATGTAGTTTATATCCAATACAGTACAGGAAGTTACAGTTCTTCGTCTTTGGTTGAAATTACAAAGGAAGATAGAACTGACCTATGATTATTCAGGCAGGATTTCCTCCTTGATAAATGGCGTAGGTTCCAAGTGAATTGGCAATACCTAATACCTTTATCAAGCAGTTTACGTAATGTGATTCATTCACAAAAACGATGTTGTTAGGGGCTTTATCTACGAAGAAAACAACATATTTGTCATGGTACTGATGGAGGTAGGACAGGTGTTGCTTAGCAACATTTGAGTCTTTAAAAATCGAAACAGCATGTGAGTTCATAGACCCATTCAGTTTTTTCGTTCGTATGTGTATCAACGACCTAGGTCTACAGCCTTAACCAATTCGGAAAGAGTATTTACGTCTTTTTATCGCGTTTAGTCTATTGCCTGGCATAATCCTTGATTGACTCCATCAGTAGTCTGGGTTCTCAGAAACATTAGCTTCCTATTTGAATGCTAACATTCTCGATTGCATGGTTACCATTAAAGTGCTGACAATGTTAAGAATGACAGATATTTGGAAAGAAAAACTTATTACTATTCTAAATTTCCATCAGTTTCTGTTTTTGGTAAGGTTAATTTTGTATTCACCAGAAATACAACCACACATTTACCTTGAACGATAGTTCACTTGGGCTAGACAAGTCCGAGGCATGAAAATCAAGAAACAGTTTTAGGTTTTCGATTATAAAACGTCCGTCTGGGTTTTTGATATCCATCTCCGAGAGAAACAAGAGCCATACCAATGCTAGGTCCATTAAAAGACGTTGGTTCTTCAGGTTTTGACAGATTTATGACTTTTCATGAAGAAAAGGGAGTAAAACACGTGAGAAGTAAAATTTTGAAGGACATTTATATAGGGCGTGTATAGGCTTTAAGGTGCTAATAATAATCAGAACAAATGACAAATCATTTGGATTTTGACTTCATAGTAGCAAAACATTAATGTTCAGGGAAGTTAAGCAATAAAACGTGTATACGTCGACATTTAAATAAACGTAGTTGAAGAAAGAAAAACGGATAATTTTGGGAATTGTCTCTTAATTTTCAAACCTCCACATCAAAGGAACCGAATTAGTAATTAACGATGAGTAATTACATACATACTTGTTAGCCTTAAGGTAATTAATTGTATTGAAAATAGAATGATAAGTTAATTTTTAAGATTAAGTTGAGATCCTACCCGGTTTTTGGTGGGGTTCGTGTTGTTCAGTCTTTGGTTTTCTATGTTGTGTTTTGTGTACTGTTGTTTGCCTTTTCGTCATTTTTCATTTTTGCCAAGGCATTATCAGTTTGTTTTCGACTTATGAGTTTGAATATCCCTTTGGTAACTTTCGCCACTCGTTTATTATGAGTGATAGACTAATTGGTATTTTAATCAAAATTTAAATTATAATCTATA
Source organism: Mytilus californianus (assembly GCF_021869535.1). NCBI lineage: Eukaryota > Metazoa > Mollusca > Bivalvia > Mytilida > Mytilidae > Mytilus > Mytilus californianus. The sequence goes on from NW_026262593.1 coordinate 48,414,394, forward strand.
TTGTGCACCATTTTCCTCAACCTTAGGAGGGTGTCACGTGCACACAGTAACACCCCCTGGATCTGCCTCTGGTACATTTTCTATTCATTGTACATTCTTCCTTATGAATAAATGTAAATGTTTTATATAAGTCTAGGAGACAGCAAACCAACGACACAAATAACCAAGCATAACCAAGCGGTCAGCACACAAACGTTTAACACTAAATTTTGCATGATTTCTATTAAGACATTTATCAAACAACGTTTGTTTTCCTGTCTGAATGGTTTTACACTAGTCATATTTGGGTCCCTTTAGAGCTTGCTGTTTGGAAAGGCTCCGTGTTGAAGGCCGTACTTTGACCTATAATGGTTTACTTTTACAAATTGTGACTTGGATGGAGAGTTGTCTCATTGGCACTCATACCACATCTTCTTATATCTTAAAACCAAATAATAGAAATGTGAACAACAACAGCTCATGTTACGGCCTTCAACAATGAGAAAACCAAACCCCATATAGTTAATAGTTAGCTAAATAAGACAATTATCAACGGCCCGATTTATAAATACAATGAACAACAAACAATTTTGGCCGATGTCAACCAATACCAACCACGAAAAAAAATTGGATCAAAGTCGAAAATTTTTAAGAAAATTGCATTTACCAAGTTACAAATATAAGGCTGTTCTTCAATAATCTGGACTGTTACTACACGTGATTGCTTTCAATATTGCGAAATTCTCAATTCTTCGTGTGCAGTGAAATATTACATCTTTTACAGAGTATTTAAGAACTGGTCAAAGATACGAGACATTTAATTTTACACGCAACGCCCGTTACGTTTTCATTGACTCATCATAGATCATAAGTTTAAGAGCAAAAAAAAAAAAAACTAAAAATTCAGAAAAGATGTACCAAATAGGGCTAAGGCAATCTATGCCTGGGAAAAAATAAAAACCATGATGTTTCGAATAATTCAATATTTTATAAACAGTAAATTGGCAGAAAATGAACATATCAATGCTATTTCATATCAACACAAAAGTGCTGACTACTGGGCTGGCGATAGATTATTAAAGCTATCATTTATAAATCTGAAAGTATAAGAGCTGTTTCTCATTTAGAAGTTATCATAAAGCAACGCTAGGGCCCTCGGTCGCCTACATCAGGACAAACTTTCTAGTCATACTAAAATATGCATTTTTCATTTAATGACGATAAGAATTTGCTGTCTAACCTCCTGGTCTCCTCGCTTTATAGAACCTACTCATTGAATATTATGTTCTTGGTCCAGAATATGCATAGAACCATTACAGCATAAATAATTAAGAAACCATACAGATTAATGTCATACTTTACATTCACTATTTCTAGTCGCCAAAAAAATGAAAGCACTATGCATGTTGCTTTGATAGGAACAATCACTTTGCAGTGTTGCTTTAATGGGAACAGCTTATCTTGCACAGTATCCTTCTTGCTATCCAGTCATTAAAGTCACATGACCTTAATTTCAAATGTATTTTTATTTCTCTTCTGCTAAGTGTTAAGTACAATATTTGATATTTCTAAATTTCTAAATATATAAAATTCATCATAAATATTTCAATGCATTTAGAACATAACAATAAATTTATCACCTGAAAGAAGTTTTGGCATATTTTGATAATTTACACTCTTTCTTTACAATACAGGTGTTTGAAAAATAAAAATAAAAATATAAAACTTATTCAAAAAGTCAACTTCCGCTCACGTCAATTACTTTCCGGATTGTCGGGGTTATTGGAGATAAAGTCTACTGATAAATCGGAGAGCATCCAAATCGGTTTTCAGACAACGCAACACAAAAAGTCTCAGAAAGAAGTAATTATAACTTCTTTCTCTTCTACAGAGTCAATTTCATTTTTCGTGTCATCAAAAGTTGTAATGTTTTCTTTTATAACTGTTTCTTTCAATTCTTTTGGATTCGCCCTTTTACCAAGAGACCTTTCCCTTATGGAAAGCCACCACTGCATGGCCTGATTTTTTAAGCTTGTTTTGAAGATATATGTCCGAGAATTTGTGCATAAGATAAGAGCTGTCTGATCTGAAAGATAAAACACAAGACGTTAATCATTCTTTATAAGTTATAAATTTAAGATAAAAATATTACATTATTTCTTATAAATATACCTTCCACAGACACAGGTAGATTTGCTTAAAATCTAGACGTACGCAGATATTACCTAATAGAGTCGATTGAAACTAACTTTATGAAAAGAGAGACGACTTTTGTTTTCTTTGTTTCTTATTTTCAAATTTGTGTAGCAACATTCCAACAGCACCTTCACATCCAAACATATTGCCAAGTTTGAACCCGGATAAAGATACCAAGGGGGCAGTTAAGTCAAAGATTTATTCACCATAAAAAATAGATTTGCAATCCATGCAATACGGTTAATAATGTAAATCTCCTTTCCTAGAAATGAGGTAAAGTTATGGTAAACATTGCCAGTTCCTCTTATTTGTTGTCTGTGAAGAAACTTGTTGATATTGTTATTATTTTCACAAAAAATCGGTACATCTATTTGCTGTCTGTAATATGTTTTTGTTAGCTGACTATAAAGTATGGGTCTTACTTAATGTTGAATTCCAAATAGATACTAACATCCACGTCATTTGGTCCCTGATAGATTTTTGTCTTATTAACCATGTTTACACATCTCCTTATTTTTACAAGGACTTACCATTCATATCGACCATTCTAAGATCTGTGATATCGGTGTATGCGATTCGCCTTTCCATCTTGTGAGGTCGCGTCCCCCATTTTAGGAACTTTTCATCGTCTGATCCCAGGAAGAGATATACTTCGTGGTCCCAACCTTTCTTTGTCTGTTTCATGAAAACATCTGGAAAAGAAATAATTGTATTTTTTAGATAATGCATTTTATACTCAACTTGAGAGGTCTAAAAAAGTGTCTGATTAGATTTTACCAGGGACCATAAATTGTATCAATTAATTGGACCCACTAAAAAGTAAAATCACAAAAATACTGAACTCCGAGGAAAATTCAAAAAGGAAAGTCCCTAATCAAATGACAAAATCAAAAGGTAAAACACATCAAACGAATGGATTACAACTGTCATATTCCTGACTTGGTACACGCATTTTATTATGTAAGATAATGATTCTCCATAAATTTTTCCCGATAGAAAAATTGCTCAAATTGCTTGGTAAATAAGAGAAGTTATAATTTAAAGAAATACTTGGGGATAGTATTATAAGCTGAATTTTGTAAATTATCTTATGGTAAATTAAATCATTGACTAGAGATGAGTAGCACTTATTCCCTGTTCTTGAATGATACGCCTTTACATGGTGGTTTTGTCAAAACGAAATTACGTTAAATGAAATGAGCAATGCTACATCATTTATATGTGTTTGTTTGTTGTTTTTTTTATGTTCAACACCACTCAGACCTTGGCTATATCATGGCTGCCAGTTTATATAGTTGCAGTTCGCCAGAGAACACAAGGAGAACCACTGACTGTCGGCAGGAAAATTGTAAATCACGTCAGGTTAGATAGTAGTCGAACAGAACTCGCTTCGAGCGGGGTTCGAACCCATAACCTCAGTCTTGACAGGCTAGTGGTCACACTAGACAAACTACTTAGACCGTGTGGCTAACAATCTCCCTATATGTGAGTTTGTAGAATTATCTTTATTGTTATTTTTGTAACTTGTGTCTTATAGTTCTATAGTGCTGCTATTCTATTCTGATTTTCTAATTTTTCGTAATCTACAAATTAAAGTTTCTTTGGTATACATGCAACATGTATAGATTTCTGTGTATGCGTATTATCCAATTAAGGATGTTCGCTCCTCTTGTTTTTGAATTTTTGCCAGATTTTCGGAATCCTCTGGTTTTATCAATTTTTTGCCATCAAAAAATTTTGTCCACTAACCCCTAATTTTTTTTCATGATTTTATTACATATAGTTTTAAAAGCCATATTTGAAAATCTTACAAAATCCTTGTTATTTTTTCATAGTTTTTAAAGGAGAAAAGCGGACAATGTTTAAAGTATAAAAATCTAGAGAGAATCATTTCCCGCCAAATTTTCAGTGGCTTATATCTCGAAAAATGGAACACGGACCCTTCATTTTTTTCTGCTTTTTTAGTTCCTTTATTTATATACTATCGTTTTATAACAGTCTTTTTAAAAGCTTGTTATTTTGAAACAGAGTAGCGAACATCCTTAAAATAACAAATTGCTTCAATTTGCAATGGATATGCCTTCGCTTCAAGAAATTAAATGGAACGGTATAGATTATATTTCGTAAACTATAATTGATACAAATTGACATACATGTCGATATAAATATATTTATATATGTTACTGAACTTAAAAAACTTATTTGCATTATCAAAAACAAATTTATTTAGTACTCACTTGAAATATTTTTTTCTGAAGTCGATATTCCAGTTTTACAACTTGCTACGTCATATGATGTCATTTCCTCTAATGTAATACCCGGATTAGCTACGAATCTCTCTATCATCATTAGCATAAAGTTGAGAAGATTATGAGCTCTGTCCTGGTCAATTATAAGTGTACTGCATCCCAGTTCGAGTTCGAGCTTCTTCGTTGTTTCATCATTCCACACATAGAAGATGGTTTCGTTGTAATAATTTCCAACCTGAAGTTTTTTAATTTTGATTGGTGTTCTTTTTCCATGGTCAATAGCAAGAGATGATATTTTTGTTGTTTCTTCCATTACAATTTGGTGTCGGAAAATCTCATTGACAGGATGATTCTTTACGTCCTGTATGATGTCAATAAAAGGCATATATCCGTGATCTAATGCCTTCATGATCTTTATTTTATTTCTTTGAATAATTTCAGCAACTTGTATTGAACTATCTTCGAATTCTTGATATAGCGGTATACGATTTGTAAAACGGTTGGCCTCTCTCTTCAACTCGGGGAAAAACATTCGGCAGTCAATGGTTGTCATAATAGCTACTGTTGGCTGGCGTAGTTCAACGTGTAGTAGAATTTCAAACATAGTGGCAAAAAGGTGAAACAGGGTACATTTGTTAGCTTCAAGCAGAGGTCTTATCCCTGTTGCTACTTTGTCAGGTACTCGTACTCGAGTAAACTCAAAGAAGTTTGGATCTGTTGTTAAATCCCCTGTTACAGACAGGGACATTGGTTGAAGATTTTCTGGAATTACTGTTTGCCAGAAGGTTCTAAGTTCCACATCATCATCGATCAATCGTCTTTCAATATGCAGTGCTATATCTACTGGGTCTGTAGGGTCTTCATTAGGGGCGTCTGGTCGAAGGTCCCTCATCATCATCGAGATGGAATGCAAATCCAGTGCTAAATGGTTGAATAAAAATCTCATGATCGCTTGTCGACCTTTCTTGGCGTAGAAAACCCTCATTGGTAGGTCTGTTGCTGGGTCAAACAGATAGTCATCTATGTTTGGAGGATGTCTTGTTTTGTGAAGTAGGAGAGATTTCTCAACAATGCGGAAGTCTATTTCCACCTCTTCCGGTTCCAGAATTACTCGTTTGACACCATATCTAATGTCATCATGGCCTGGTATGAATAGTGTCCGCAGAGCAGGATACTTTTGATGAATTTTCACAATCAAGGGTTTCCAATATTCTGGCATAGCTATGACACTATCAACAGTAATATCCCCAAACATGTATAAAGATGGGTCATATTTATTCCTCATATGACCATTGTAAGCTCGTTTTTCGTAAGGTGTCATAGAGTTTGCGACATTAGTATCAATTTCCCTTACTTTTGGTTCCTCTTCGGCATTACCATTTTCAAGTTTGTCATTTATTGCTTCTGCTAATGCCATCATTGTTGTTCCGTCTGTCAGCAACATAACTAAAGAAATTTTGACATGCATAACCTTCAGGACTGTTTGTGCGAACGTCATTGCAAGCATAGAATCAACACCCAAAGCTGATATTAGCGTGTCTTCATTGAGCAGTGAATGTTCTACTCCAAATACATCGCTTGCCAGAATAAACAAGGCTTTTATAATGGCTTCCATTCTCTCTGCTCTTGGTATAGACATTATTTCATTGAGGTCAAAGTTCAGTTGTGCTGAATTTAGCTTAGATCTTCTTTGTTCTAATATTTTGTCGACAAAACCTCTAAATCTATACTGTACAAGGGACATGTCCTCCGAAATAAGTCCAGATGCTATTACATCCCAATCAAAAACGCCATACGTCACTTGTGGGCAGGTATTCTTCAAGACTTCTATTAAACTTTTCCTAATGGTTGGTATACTTAATGAAAGTAGTCCTCTTTTCTCTAAAATTTGTTCAAGGCTGTCATCATTAATGGCCATGCCTACTTTGAGAGGACCCCAGTTTATACTTTGTCCACATAAACCAAGGTATCGACGATAGTGAGCCAACGAATCAAGAAAAGCATTTGCAGCTCCGTAATTGGTTTGACCTGCGTTACCAAATACAGATGTCATAGAAGAATGAATGACAAAATAATCTAGAGACAGTTTTTCAGAGACAATATGTAAATTCCATGTCCCAAGAACTTTTGGCATTAATACCTTTTGTAGCTTTTCTCTTGTCATGGATATAAATAGAGCATCATCAAGAACACCAGCTCCCTGGAAAATACCTTTTATTGGATAGGGTGCTTCTGATATAATTCGATCAAATGACTCTTGGAGAGACATTATACTGGTTATATCAGTTTGCATAGTTGTAATATAGCATTCATAACGGTCTGACATTTCCTTGATTTTAGTTTGTTTCTCATTTGAAGGTTCTCTCCTTGATAAACTGACAATGAATCCAGCTCCCCGTTCTGCCAACATATTTGTTATTTCCCATCCAAGACCTGTCATTCCACCAATAATAATATATACAGCCGTTTTCCTGAAAATGAGATTCTCTGGGATTCTAATATCGCACATCTGTGCATTGCTTGATCCAGTAACGTCTACAACACTACTTGGAAATGGTAGTAAAGTAGTGTCAGAAGGTTCAAGTCTAATTTGATCTTTGGCCAAAAGTTTATGTTTCTGTTTTTTCAGCCAATTGATGACTGTTGGAACAATCTGTGGGAGTTTGGTTTTTGACAAAACCTCATCAACATCAACAGTCACGAATTGAATATGGGCTGAACGGGCAGCCACATAACGCTCAATTTGCAAAGGTAGGAACTGTCTCAGAGATGCAATCATTGTCACGTGTTTAGCTACTTCTAAAAATCCATGTATCGTCTGAAGATCTATTTTCATCAATGGGATAACTATTGATGATATTTGGTCAGGTGACATGATTTCCTCCAATTTGAACACCATAGCCGGTCCCGATCGTCTAGATGCGATTAGATTTTTTAAGATAATTGCAGACATCTCATTTTCATTGTCAGTAAGAATAAGGTAGTTTTTCTTTGATGGTAACTTGCTAACTAATTCCCATAAAAGAGAAGTAGTACAAAGCATGCCGGGAACATATGGTTGTAAATCTGTCAGACATACCGTGCATGATTTAGGAACGTTTACAACAGACTGAATTTTAAGTGGATAACATGCTACAAATTCTTTCACCGATTTGTCTTTTTTTTCTTGTTTATCTATTCGTTTGCCAACAACTTCAAACGTGAGAACTCCGTAACCATCTTTATGATCTTGTGGCCATATAGTCACTGCTTCCACTGCATTCTCGAAAGTCAAAGGGTATAACGAATTGTTGTGTAGACATGCTTTCGATACCTGCAGTAAGACGGATTGATCAAATATATCTCCATCCATCTCCTGTAAAGAGTAGAATGTATCATTCAAAACATCTGGAAGATTGCTCCTGTATTCTGCTACACAATACTTGTCAATTGATTTGACTTTTGGAGTTTTTATTCTTTCAGAATCTGGTTGCGTTACAAATTCGTTTTCATATATTTTCTTCTTCCTGATGGCAATTTCTGGTATTTCTAGTCTTTTATTGTTACCTTTGAGAACAGTAAGCAACTGTTTCATGCATTCCTTGAAGCTTGGATCTATATCGATGAGGTACAACTTGAAACTCTGTTCCCTAAGTACTGATCGAACAAATCCCCATAGCTCTGATCCGACAAGGTTAAACTGGCCTGATACATCGGGTGATTGAGTACTTTGAGTCAATATGTAGATTGGAACCGAATCTTGTCTGTCTGACATGAACTTTAAGATTGTCAGTAATAGATCACAGTTGTTGACCAAATCATCGAGTAAAACGGTACCATCTGTCGTATATTCTTCTTTCATTCTTCCATTTGCAAAGATAATACATGTTTCTTTATCGTCTTTCATTGATTCAGCTTCGCTGGGTTTGAAATGTTCTTCCAATATGTCTTCGATGATATTGGTTGAATTATGGGCAATATAATAGCTAATTTCAATATCACCATAAACATGTTCCTTAAATGTCTGCTTTGTCCTTTCATCCCGGGAAATAAAAATAAACCTTCTTTGTTTTCGTGGATTCGATATCTCGTCCTTTTTTACATCTTTTTCTTCATCTTCGCTTGAACTAAATTCTTTGTCCAAGTCTCCCTTTTCATTGCTTGATAAACTGGAGCATCTGTCTTTATCTTGGTCTTTTTTCTCGCTTGAATAGCCTGAACTGTTTGACTGTTTGTCATAGTCATCCTTGATAATTTCTGTATCTGCTTTACATGTAAAAGAGCTCTTATCTGATTCTTCATCATATTGTTCGTCTTTGTCATTTAATAGTGCAATGTCGTTAGAAGTTTTTTTGTTGTCTTCTTGCAAGTCAACTTCTGTCCAAACTATTTTGTGTGCAATTTGACCGTTGTGTCTCTCTGACTTTTCAATTGCCCTAATCGTAAAGTCCTTAACCTCAGCCACTACAATGCCATCAGGTTGGAGTAAAAGTAGGTTATACAAAATTTCATCCTTAGAAAATGATGTCAAATTCATGTATGCTAACATATGTTTTTCTGGAGATCGTCGTAAAATAAGCTTTTTAAATCCTGCAGGAAGTAGTTGTCCAGAAGGTCTTTCCTCCATCAATTCAAAAATGATTCCAGGCGTTTGTAAAAGGCCATCGAGGATTGCTGGATGAATATTTGTTGTATTCAAATCTTTGATCAGCAACTCTGACAAGGTCACATTAACAAGACATTCAGTTCTATTTTTATATCCATCACCTAGGATTTGTAGGTCATCACCGTATGAAAAGCCAAGTGTTTTCAATGTTTCATATGTCTGGTCTTTGGGATGAAATATTTTGCATCTCTCTTTTATCTTCTGAATATCAACAAAATTTACCTTTACATCTTCATTTATCAATCTTGATGTTCCGCGTGCTATGATGTCATTTCCTGTTTGTATCGTAAAGGTCATGCTCTTCAATGGCTCTAACGACTTTAGCATTACAAAGGCTTCACAGGGGCTACCTGGTGATAAACGGAGAGGTCTTTGAAAATCCACTCCTATTTCCAAATTAAAAGGCGACTGCTCTAGCAGACTTTTACTAGCTTCCAACGCCACTTCCGCATACAACGCTCCAGGGACTAAAATATTTCCTGCTACGTTGTGCTCATAAACATAAGGAGTAGAAGTGGTACTGATGTCTATTTTGAAAGGTGTATTATCGTCGGACTGTCGTTTTACAAATGGATGGGCTGATGCCAATCTTCCTCGACCTTGTTTTCTTAATTTCGTGCTGTCGGCTTCAAATAATGATTTCATTCTGTTTGGTATGTACTTCGGTATATCGGATATTACAGCAGTGTATGGATTAATTCGTTCCATTTCAGGATTCACACCATTTTTGTAGAACTCTGCAAGTGAATCCATTATGCAGGATGATTCTGAGTTCACGTTCATAGAGGGCAAGCTAATTGCCTTTCCTTCTGCGAAACTATCACTCAAATGTGTTCTTAGAACAGGCTTTGGGCCAATTTCGACAAATATATTTATAGTATTAAGCAGGCCAGCATTTCGGACTGCTTTTTGAAAAAAAACAGGTTTTCTGACATTTTCCCTCCAATATGAAGCCGTAACAAATTGTTCAGGAGTGGCTACCTCACCAGTCACAGTAGAAAATAACTTCACTGTAGGTGTTGTACCAGATAACCCATGAAGGGCATTTTCTAGATCAATGCTGGATTTTTCCGTATGGTGACTGTGATAGGCACATTTAACATGAAGTGGTCGTAAGAAAATGGGTTCGTCTTCTTCTTCACTTTTCTTTTTCAGCTTTTGCATTACTTCATTGACAACATCAGTATCACCGGATACGGTCGAGGATTTTGAACTGTTGTACACAGCAATGTTTATTTTTCCATCATACTCCTGGCATAACTCGTCTACCATCTCTGTGTTGCTACTGCCAACCACAAACATGGACCCTCCTGTTGCTCTTGATAAGATTGCCGATCTGTGATATATAACCTTGACAGCATCTTCAAGAGATAGACAACCTGAAGCATATGCAGCGGCAACTTCTCCGACAGACTGCCCCAATACAACTTTTGGTTCTATGCCATAATACTTCCAAAGCTCTGTCAATCCAATTTGACAAGTAAAAATTGCCAGATGACCAACCAATGGTTCAGTCAAGTCTGCTGCATCTTTCAATTTCTCATAAATTGACCATTTAGTATAAGGTTCCAATAATTCGTCCACTTTTTTTACAGTTTCACTAAACACTGCTTCACTTTGCAAAAGTTCTTGGCACATTCCAGTCCAAGTTGTTCCAACACCACAAAACACAAAAATAACATTTGGTGGGTTCAAACCAGCTGGTCGAACACTTTCAATCGTTTTCAATTGTCCTTCTGCTTTTTGGCGGAGATCTTCCTTTGATTCACTCACGAAAGCAAGTCTGTACTTGAAGTGCTCACGTCTGCAAGAACTAGTGTATGCAATACTCTTTAGGCTGTCTACTGATGTGTCTTTGAGACAATGTATGAAATGTTGAAGGCTATTTGTAAGGCCACCATTGTCCAGAGCGGACAGAAAGACAATGTACTTTTCTTTGGTATCTTCATCTGTCTCTTGCACATCTTCAAGTGGAAACTGTTTTATAATTGCGTGACTATTTGTACCTCCAAATCCAAACGAGTTTACACAGCTCATTCTTGTTCCGTCGTTCAATGTAGGCCAATCTTCAACAGCGATTGAAACCGCCATGTTGTATTTTGGGAAGTCAATCTTTGGGTTTGGTCGCTCAAAATGAAGAGATCTAACGGTTTTTCCATGCTTCATCATAAGAAGAACCTTAACGATTCCAGCTACCCCAGCTGCTGATTCTAGGTGACCGATATTTGTTTTAACTGATCCTATTTTTAGTGCCTCTTTCCCTTCTTCTCTGTATTGAGAGAAAAATTCACCCAAACTGTTGGCCTCAATTGGATCTCCAACAGGTGTACCAGTTCCTACCATAACAAATCATAAGTATATTATCTGAAACATCGAAAAGGGACTAACAATCCTCTAAAATACCCCCATAAAGATAAAATCAAAGATCGTATTGCAATATTTACATTCATTTACACGGTAATTGATGAAAGGGTCAAATTAATACAATACAAATATTCCAATACTATCAATTTAAACAGTAGAAAAGTTGTGAAAAGTAACTGCTTGGTTAATTTTTATCGTACTGTTTGTCCGCTCCCTCAAAAACTGATATTTGTTGAAAAGAAGGCAGTAGCTATGCGTCTGCATTTACATTAATCGAAATAAAAATTAGTAAACTGTTTCGGAGTCTTTAGACAATAGCTTGTACTTCAGAGTTGACGCCATTTCTTTAAAAAAAATTGAGAGGCTTACACAACATAGTCAGAACATGAGTTACTTTTGAAGTACACCATGGTAATTTATAGTTACCGTGAGCTTCTATATACTGCACCAAGTCTGGGCTGACATTGTTCTTTTCATAAACTTCTTGTAGCAATTCTGTCTGCATCTGTATAGATGGCGCTGTAATTGGTGTCATTGTTCTACCATCTTGGTTACAACCTGTCGCTATGGTAGCCCATATTTTGTTACCATCAGCTCTTGCCTATAATAAAATATGCATGATGTCATTAAACTTTAACATTGATACTAATCTGGTATTCAGAATGGATATGTACAAATCAAAACGAGGCAAGTGGCTATATCATGTGTAAATATCTTAACCTTTCAGAGTCTACGTAAGCTGAAAACAAGTAGTACTTTAGAAAATTTACCGTCAAATAATTCAAAGTACATGTATGCTAAAGAAAGCCTCCTTGTGATTTTGAGATGGAGAACAGCAATGAACGCGGTATTTTCTTGCTTTTTTGTTTTTTTGCTGTGCATGTAATGATTTTGTGTCATTGCAGGATACACAGTTGATGAATTTCAATCAAGATAAAATCATAAACAGTCCCCGAAAACTCAACTTGAGGCAGGTACTGTATCATTTGGCAGAGTGATAAGTTATAGTATCCAGCCCTCCTCGTCCTTGAGACCTGCTGCAGAATATTTCTTTAAAAAATCGGCACCTATCTTAAATCACATATACATACATCCTTCAGAGTTTTGAGGACAATGACTCCACCTCCTTCGCCTCGTATATATCCATCCGCTGTATCAGAAAAGGCTTGACACTGTCCTATGGGCGATACCATTCTTGCTTTTGACAGGGGAATAAGGATATCTGGATACAGAATACTATTGACTCCCCCGCAGATCGCCATGGTACAATCACCTAACGAAAATATGTATCACAGTTAATTTTCAGAATGTATGTAATGAAACTGGAGCGATATTCGGTGTTACAAAATAACGTCAAAATATATGGCCTTTTTAACGTATTATCAATGCGTATCTTTTAACATTGTCTGTTTTTTTCTTTTCGGTTTGATTGTAAAAGGTGTTGAAAATTTGGCTTGACATTTAACATTGTCAACTGAATAAAAAGATACATGGTAACTCAACGGTGACCTATACTTGCTTTCATCCGCGTCATTTGTACTCTTGTTAGATAGTTATCTCATTGGCAATCATACCAAATTTTCTAATTTGTATATGGACTTACCACTTTTCAGAGCTTGTGATGCTAAATGTATAGCAACCAGAGATGAACTACATGCAGTATCTATAGACATGGATGGACCAAGGAGGTTATAAACGTAGGATATACGAGCAGCTATAATACTTGGAGCAGTCCCTGTCAGTGTGTAGTTACTGGCAACTGCTGGATCTTCTGTAGCAGAACTTTTGTAATCGTCATTCATAACTCCTGCAACAAACAATTATTGATGTATAGTTGTCTATATCGCCGATTTAATTCTGTTATTAACACACTTTTAACACCACAAGTTGTGTCCATTTGCCAATTGAGCAGAAAACAGTCCAAAGCCACCAATTGGTCTTCAAAACAGCGGGGAAATCCCGCACCCGGGGCGGGCTTTAGCTGGCCCCTAACCATATTGCAAACTTTTTGACATTCAGCATCACTATATGAAGACTGATTCTTATCAGGACAAAGTGGATCGCTGCTTATATTAAACATGATAAGTTGAAAGTAATATTTGGGCGTTTTTATCAATTTCTAATATAAAGAAATACCTATTTGTATCCCAGTTTATCTTAACAAAAGATTAAATGCAATTTAATGTAAGATTTGAAAAGCTTAACGATTAAATACATAACGCACATATAAATTTGCTCTTTCCGCTAGCTCTTAATTTTCCAGGAAAATGTGTGTCCGTCTAATGGAAAACAACTCTTTCAGATGGATCTTCAATTACAGGGCGGATTATAGAATTTTCAGGGTTTACCGACAATGCAATAATGTTGTATTGCACACAATTTAAACACATTGCATTATACTAAAGGTGTTTCATGGTCGACTTACCAATATAAACACCAGTCCGAGTTTCTTGAATATCTTTTCTCATTAAACCACCATCTTCAAGTGCCATGTGAACACACTCAAGAATGTATCGTTGTTGAGGGTCCATTTTAGCTGCTTCCGGTTCACTAATTCCAAACATTTTTGGATCAAACTCATCAAAGCTGAAAAAACCAACATTTGTCCTCTGTTATACCGCTATTAATGAATTAATTGTTTTTTTCATGGAGCCAGGACATATGTTTTTGACACACGAATTTATCTTTAATCTTCAACTTCAACTTCTTGGTATTCTAAAAATCGCTATTAATGGTAATGCGTTTGATACTCAAACCACAAGTCTAAACCCACAGCAAAGTAAAAACCTTGTCAGTTATTAAGATTTTAATGCTTTTATCATTTCGATTTTGTTGCTGCAATATCTTTTTTGTAGTTGTTAAATAAGTTTACAACTTTTTCTAGCAGACATTGGGTCAACTACTTTCGAAAGTAATTAATTACATTCAATTACAATCACAAAATGTTCAATTAAATTACACATTACATGTGACTTTTTTCACCAATGTAAATAATTACTTTCAATTACTTGGCAAATGTAATTAATTACTTTAATTATTTTTGAAAGGAAAATTTAGATAAAATGTTGAAAACATGCATTAATTTTATGATATGTACATACGTATCTTACATTGCTGTATAATAATAACAAATGAGATCTACAGCAACTATTTTAAAATTCAGTCAGTATCAAAGAAGAGTAAAAGTTAGATATCTGGTATGTTACGGAAATAAAGAAAAAACATACATAAATCTGAAGAGCACATAAAAAACTTTGTCAATCAAGAATCCTTAGGACTTGAGGTCTGGTTTAATTCAATGCTCAAAATGATAAAAAGTCTTATTCAATATTTTGAAAATATTAAATTTTGCTTTAATTACCCATTGAAATTTTATATTTTAAACAACAAGAGAGTCCTAATTTTAATATTTTGAAATGATTTTTTATTTCTATCACAATTTATTAAAATTATTTTCCCTAAAGAAACGATTTAGAAAGCCTGATTTTACAAAACAATCATGTACCTCAGGGTATATTTATCTCTCTCTAATTGGCTTAACACCTGTATAACATGCAAACATAACTGTTGTAAAAAGAGTCATTATAAAGTTTAAAATAAAACAAATAGTCAGAGGTTATATTTATTGATTGACTATATCGAAGTTGATTATGTTAAACAATGTCTAACAATATCTATTAAGACAGTGACTTACTAATGGTTTCTTTTAAACACAAACTATGGCATGTTTTTACAATCTTTCTTTTTCTTTTCTGTCAATTCAATACAAAATAAAGAATCTCCCATGTTTGTGTAATTACAAAAAATATACTGTGTAGGCTTTGCTTTGTCAGCTAACTACATTTACTTAGGTCATGGCTTTTCACTATTTTTTGAGAAAACACAAGAGTCAATCTTTCTGATCCTATATTTCAAATGTAATTGAGTTGTAATTGAAAAGTAATTGTCAATTACAGACAATTTTGGTTATGTTATTCATTACTTTCAATTACTTGTAATTGAAAAAATGCTCAATTACATATTACATTCAATTACTTAAAAAATTGTAATTAATTACGGTCATTTAATATTACATTTTTCAATTACCCCATGTCTGTTTTCTATGCAATCCCCCGATAAGGGTTAATTTAATGCATAACATAGTTTTCACCCAGTCTAAAAAATCATCACACATCCTTATAATTACAAATGCATACTAATTGTAAATAATAAATACATTGTATAGTTTAACGACATTAAGTATTCAAGATCCCCGTATAATTGAAAAGTTAAAACGAAAAACTCATTTATATACAAAAGCCTCTGAAATTTACACACCAGTCACCATGGAATACCTTGTACTTAGTGAATAATTGCGTCAATATTAGCTAAAATTTTACGTTTTTCTGTTATAAATTAATACTTAAAAAAATCAGCACTGCTAATTAGAGTTTTGTGAAAAAAATTTGAAAATTTCTATTGAATCGTAACAATATCTATCTGCATCTCAAACATATACATACTTTTGTAAAAATCCACCTCTACGGACATATGTTTTACCGGGTTCGTCGTAATCTGCTGAATAATATTCTTCGACATTCCATCTTTCTGGCGGGATTTCAACCACGTGGTTCTCCCCATTCACTAGAACACGCCAAAAATCATCAACAGTTTCCGCTCCAGGAAATTTTCCACCAACACCGACTATAGCAATGGCGTTATCTAAATCTAGACCGGATCTAAAAAAAATATGGCAGTTCAAATGTAAATACAAACAAATAACAAACAAACATTGATTTTGTCAGAAAGTAATTTGAGATGCAAATACAAATAATATGTATGTTATATTATAACGATGTTTCATCGAAAACCTTATGCCCGACCCATCCTCTGAAGAATCACAGGCAGGGTAATTTTGTATTTGAAAACTAAAATGTCCAAAGGCCACAATTTCGGCAAAAAATCGCAGAACCGAAAAGAAACTAAAACTTGATTTATGAGTGACTTCATAGGATATTACTTTTTGCTAAATATCTACATTTGATTCAAACATTAAAACAAAAATAAACAAAATATTTTACAATTTTCAATGTTCCAGGGTCGCAATTTTCGCAAAAATCGCTCAAACAGTAAGAAAGTCAAATTGAATCTAATACATCTTATGATATGACTAAATGTCTTTCCGATAGATCGAAGCATCTCTTAAATATGCGGAAGAGACAAGTGTGACAGACTGACGTACAAAATACAAATCTGTACGTGTCAAACCCTTCAATTTGACCCAGTAAAAACAATTGACTTTTCCAGAATAAATTCGATTTTATGTTTACCAAAATGAAATATTAAATTTAAGCCTCATTTTCAAAGTTAAATGGACTGCTCCCTGCAAGACAATACATATCTCGCAATTTAAATTTTACACCATAACTATAAGATTTCGCGGGACCATACACATTCGTATATGAATTCGGTTCCTTACTTGGAAGAAGAAGAAGAACGTATAATGATTTGCATCATAAATAAATATAATATATATTGATGTTAATTACTGTTTAGATGGTTCAATATTTATCCGTCTTGATTTCGGTTGAGGTAACTGGTCCATAGGATTCATGTCTTTCCCTGGTCCCATTTCATCAACCTTATCACCCATCCACTCTCGGGCTTCATCCATTAATGCTTTACTATCCTCATCATCCATTAGTCCCTGCTGATAACAAAAAAAAAAACCATTTCATTATATGTATGCTCGCTTTGTGTATTCTAACTTTCTTTTATATTTTGTAACATTGTCCAGAAATAAGTATACTTTTATAAATTTTGACTTGGATGGAGAGTTGTCTCATTGGTACTCATACCACATCTTCTTATATCTATGATCGTCTCATGTAAGCTACGGAAAATTTTGAGTTCAAATTCTTCTTATTTCTTCAACATTTCTAAACCTTAACATTTATATCTGCCAAAAACGTAAACAAATGTTGGTTTCCCAAACACAGAACTAGCTTTTCCCATGAATTTGAATTACTATACATTATCTTTTTGAAAAGGCATAAAAAAGTACATGTCCATAGTTCAGAAGCAAATATCTAAGACTACAACGAGATGTTCTTGCTTAAATTCAATACACAATCAGCGAATGTGTCCGATTGATACATCTCTTTTTATAACATAGATAATACGACAGTTTATAGAAATGTGTTTGTGTGCAGCTTTAATGCAATAAATTAATTATCACGTGTAAAGAAAAAAAATGAGTTTGTATGTGGATACTTTTAAACAAATAATTAATTATGGTCTTTCTTAGCATGTTTTGGTTTATTTAGTCTTTTAATCAATGGGATATGGAATATCTGAGCTCTTTCTTTCTTGTGAAAAATAAGATTGTTACGCCGTACCTTTGTTACTATGCAGTATAAAAGTCTTATGAAAAGACTACCGAACTGCGGTACACATTTAAACGCGGATAGATATTATCTAATATTGTAACTTTTCAATTACTAGTACATTTAGCGATTTTTAATTGAACAGTTGTTGGGTTCTGTTTCATTGGAAAGCACCCTTCAATCACACAAGGTTTATTTTTTGTAGTGTATCGCAGTCAATACGGAAAACGTACCATTTGGCTTCCGCCAGGGCCTCCCATCGGGCCATGCCCTCCTTGCATCATCTTTGCCGCTAGACACTCAGGTTACACTTTATAAGCCTGAAAATAATGAATCGTGTAAAAACATATTATGTTTATTTGTTTTACATTATAACATGTATGTCAAAGTATTGAAAACGTTTCTTATATTTATTCTCTGCTTGCATTTTGTTCTTATTTCAAATAAACATGGGGTACACGTGTGTGACATCCAAATTAAACTTGCAACGTAATTTGTGTTTGGAATTACGCCTAAAATAAAATTGAACACTTCTGAAGGTATTATTTTCTCGAAATTCAACAAATATAAGTCTTAATGTGTCTTGTCTGTTTTACCCGTGAAACGGTTTTCCAGAACCTTTTTGGTTCATCAAATCAAAATGAAGACCTTGTGTACTTTCAAATTCGTGTTGTTTTTTTTTTTAATGTAAAAATAATAAGCCTTTTCGAAAATGTTTCATAATATTTCAATTTGCTTCACAATTTGTACTGAACATACACATATTTCAGTTTAATAAATAAAAAAATATTATTTTAATCATACATCCATAACAAACCGTTTCAAAGTTGTCTGTCTCCCTTCGTCTGAGGAGCGTAAACAATGCATCCACCTAATGGCTATGAATTTGAACATGTAATACTTCCATTTCTAGTATATTAACTGAAAAAAGTCGTATCTAAGACTAATGTATCCAGTTCAGAAATACATAGATTTGTACATGAGGGTCTGAATGGGGTCCTTCATTTCTTACTTCTTTAACTTCGGACCTTTTTTCTCTATTCTATTTTTATTTCTATCTATTTTTCTCTTTTCTTTACAATTGTTTGCCCATAATTTGAAATAATTCGCACATAAGGAGAATGCGGAAATACAAAAAAAAATCAAAAAAATCAACCCAAGCAAAACAACAAAATACATGTATAACAATGAAGTATATTGTATGCCGAAGTGCTTAACTTTTGCCCTTTGAGAATGTCGAACTGAGTACAGTTTACATAATGATCTTTAAATCTATAGCCAAGTTAAAAAAATCTATAAAAAACTATCTACTCGTGGGCTCCGAAAGACGTTGGATAAAACAATGAAACAGACTTTAGTTATAGTAATTATACGTGAAACACTAAATGTGAAACACAAAGAATATATATCTGACCTTGAATTTGTAACGTGAAATCTGCCCCGAGGAGTTACATAACTTATTTTTGAGACATACATAACTTACCTAAGATGTTTATAGTCCACGTGATAGAATCACAATAAATGTGCAAACACGTTTAACGGTATTAAATTGGTTGTACTCATTGTAAATAGAATATTTATTAAAACGCGTTCTGACAGATAATTAGTGATTTGTTATTAATTCAATAAAATCGTCCTGTATATACCAGACATATTAATATTAACCGCTGGACGTTCGGCAACCATTAACGAAAGAGAGAAAAGAAGGGGCAGCTGCTGTCAACAATATCCAGAGCAAAAAAAGGCAGGCAGAGAAATATTTGCAAAACTTTTTCTCATAACTTAGAATAAAACGACGATGGTGAACCAATGAGTTTCTCTTAAACCAAGAAGCGTATTAAGTGGGGGAGGGGCAGGAGGCAGACGTATCAATCCGAACGTTGGCTTGCATTCCCCATTTTATTTTGAAAATCCTGGATCCGCACCTAATACCCTGTTCATGATGCTACATTCAAATCTGTAATATGTTATTATTAACCTTAATTGACTTACGCATATGAGTCGGGGTAATGCATATTAATCATCGCATGAACGTGATTTTCTGACGCAAAAATAGTAAACTGGAAGTACGCGCACTGATATAGTTAAGATTTGAATTTGTATTTAAGACACGCGTAGATTTATTTCAGACTTAAATCCGATGTTGGTTGAAATCGAACGTCAAACTATTTACCTCAAATTATTTTCTCTAAAATCGCAAATACGGATTTGATCCGGATTATATGGGAACGTTGTCAAATCGATTTGCGAAATCCGATTTTGTTGTGTCGTGTGATCGGGGTATAAAAATGTTACCAGGAACCAGTAGCGTAGGAGTAGAATGGATATTAGGAGGGGGCAATTTTTGAAAGATGCAAGCTAGACAAGAAAACCTTGTCTATGGTCTTTCAGTATAGTCTAGAAGTGAGTCAGTAAGTGTCCGTTTTCATTTTCAATAATTATTTCATCTTCTCAAAAGTGAGGGGAAACATAGTTCTCCCCATTGCCCCCATCCTACCGGCTCCTACGCCAGTGTCAGGAACTACATACTGTAGACCGGTTATTATACAAATAAAATATACAACAAACGGAAGTAGACAAATATTCCAGCTGACTTAAACTCATTTTAACCCTCAGTCCAAAACTATATACACAATTCATGCAGATATAAACTTAATATTCCGTAAATTATTTTTTCTTATATAAAACTCTGGGCGGATATGCATGAAACTACTTAAGTTAAGAATAGTTCCGAACGGACGGATTTTTCTACATGTTATGTACGATAAATTAGTACTTTGATTGGATATCTTAACTTAAGTGGTTTTATACATATCAGCCCTGACTTATTTTATGCAAACATATGTATTTGTGTGAACTGAGACTTTATATTAAGTTAAATGAACATAAACAAATAATATTTAATGAAGTATTGGATAAATTTACTCTTTTTTTTTCTTTTTTTTATCTATTATCGAAATTAGGGATGACATTGAAATATAAGTTTTGTGCCTTTAGTTGAATAAAATACTACCAATTTAAATTGATTTAGTAACAACTGAGCTTGGAAATTTTGAAAATAAAAAAGTTTGATTTTATAAGTAACCGCTTATTTTCAATTACACGAAGAATAAATAACCTTCTTTAAATAAGCTTAGGATCAAACATTTGAAAAGGCCGAAAACAAAAATCGTGTGTTGCAACCATATAAACCCTTAACGAGATTAAACAGGAAAACTTCATTCCTCTGAAATTATTTTGGTCTGTAGACGATTCATTCGAACTTTTTAAACAGCAAACATCATTTAAAATGGCTTGATAATTTTGTAACAAAATGTATAATATAATAAAGCAAGTACAGCATCTTATACACATATAAAGTTATTTTAAAAATTAAAAGGAATATTATATGTATAATTAATTCACAACGGTGCGCTATTTAGATTTCCGTATGAAATAAATAAAATGTGTCCTACCTTTCGTAAGTTTACTGATTATTGACAGTACGTTAACAAAAAACGCACATTTATTTTATTAAATAACTGCATGCCTCACCAGATCTAGGACGAAAAATGTTTTAAAAAATGAGCACATCTTTGCTTATGCAACCTATGATTTTTTTCATTTCATAATTTGTGTCCTGGGCGGAGCATTCTATTACTATATTTTGATTGACAGTAGACAAGTGTTGCCATAGTCCTATACTCGACATGTAATCATTGGTCAATTTGGGAGACATATATATATCAGACAATGTCATGTGCATATTAAACGTTCATTAACTTGTCAGAGCCTGGTAATAAAACATAAAGGTAACAAGATAATGTTTACATGATCGATGGTATTTTTTTCTTAGAATGAGAATTAGGAATCGCGCCGTTAGTGGCCATCATACAATCGCTTGTCGCTTAAATAATTTTTTATGTGTTGCTTGGAAATCATTCAACTCTGGACATTAAACATCAATAGTTGCGAAAGTGCAAATTCTTTATTATAATCTGTCAGACGACACAAACAGCGTTACAAGAGGAATTCAACAAATAACGGAAATCGCAGATATTATATGCAAATATTTATTATAAAATAAACTATAAACAAATTTATACAAAACAAATGTATACTCTGACCTATAGTTGTAAACTTTTGTGTCATTTGGTCTCTAGTGGAGAGTTGTCTCATTTCTTTTTATAAATATTAATTGAAAATCATTTTGTTTCTCTCTTGCTATATTTTCAGTACAGCGTATACTAGTTTATACATATCAAAGTTCATTAGTTCTGAATCTGTTTGATAAAAATTATAACTTACAAATTGAAATATATTTACTGGTCTAGTGTATTGAAGAAAATCGTTCCGTAGAAACATCACAATTTTAAAACACCATAAAGCTTACAATAATAAATACAAATAATTATTCGTTCTATTATTTTTTTCCCACAAGTCTGTTTCATTCAATTATAACAACAGTTTTTACACATACTACAAACTAAGATAAAAATGTAAACTGACAAATCGGAAAACCAATATGTTAATGAAATGCATGTATTTGTATCCATGCCTCATGATTATGAAAGAAACCTTGCATTTTACTGAATAATTGTTTTATGAATATGATATTATCGGTTTTTCATCAAACTAGAAGAGAAATGAACCATTAATGAAGAGTTTATCGTGTTATGTAACGAATTTATATATCATATGGTATATTGTAGAATTGTATGGTATTTTTACAAATACTTAGAAAATGCTGTTAACTCAAGGTATAAAAGCTGTATTTAGTTTATTTAGTTTGTTTAGTAAAATTCAAGATGACTTCTTTAATACAGAGACTCTCCGATGTATCTGATATATACATCGATATGTATCTGATCTAAAAATTGGGAATTCTCTTTGATGTGTATCTGATATATACATAGTGAATTCTCTTCGATACGTGTCTGATATATACATAGTGAATTTTGGTTGTAAAGTGTGGGGATATTAAGAAATCGATACTGGAACTCGTTATTTATATAGTATATATATATATATTTAGAAATTTCAGTGTGTATTTTGCACTCGGAAGACCACTACGGAGGTGTTTAAAGACCTAGACTACCCATGAATGTGTGACACGGTAGAAAGAGTTCCGGCACTATATTTACAAAGGTGCAGTAAAATGATGAAATATGAGTGTTGTTAAAAAATGACAATTATATTCTGTAAAGCTAAAATGCTGGATGGCAGTTTATGTCAAAAGTAAAGATCAACTGAATGCTATCATGTAAATTCCGAGATTTATTAGGTATTAGTAATCCTTATAACATGTATAACAACAGTAAGATGTAGTATGATTGCCAATGAGACAGCTCTCCATCAGAGACAAAATGATGTAGATGTAACCAATTATAGGTCACCGTACATGACAAGTTGACACGAAATGTTTTAAATAAAGTCAATAAGCACAGAGGGTTGTTGATTGATTATGTCATTGTTTGCAGTTTTATCTCAGTAGTCTGGGAGGAGGAGCTGACGTGGGGTGTTTTACGGAATGTAGGAAAAAGGTCAAAGGAAAAAAGGTCTAACGAAATAAAGCCACAATAATAAAAAAAAAAAGTAAATATAGTACAATTTGGAGTTTAGTATGGCGTTCATTATCACTGAACTAGTATATATATTTGTTTAGGGGCCAGCTGAAGGACGCCTCCGGGTGCGGGAATTTCTCGCTGCATTGAAGACCTGTTGGTGACATTCTGCTGTTGTCTGTTCTATGGCGGGTTGTTGTCTCTTTGACACATTCCCCATTTCCATTCTCAATTTTATATTAAAATTTTGAATATAAATTCTGTTTAATAGATTTTTATTAAGATGTAGACAGAAAAATATCCATGTATATTTTATATTTCTCTATCGTATGGAATAAGTCACAGGATAATTATTTGACCTGAATTTGTTTGTAGTAAATTATAACTGAAAAGAGTTTTCGAATATTTTAACATCCTGTTGATGTAAGGTTTGCAAATATAGACAGAAACGCTAAAACATGTTATGCGTGCAACTGAAATTCTATAGAAGATGAATATCATTTATATAAAGAAATTCGTTTATAAATTTAAACCTTATGACTAGAGAAATCCATCAGCATTTAAACTTGCACAATTGTAACTGTTCGTTATATAAAATAAAAACTCATTAGTATTTGACAGTATTCATACATTGCTGAAAGAGTTCAAAACTCCTAAATGTGTATATCCATAGTTATAAAATTGTAGAAATTTATAACACACTCAAAAATTGTATTAAATTGTGTTAATTGTATACCATAAATTGTATAAATTGTATTAAATAATTACTAAATTGTACTATTTGATGCTTTCTTAATATTTATATCATATTGTATTTATACATGTACATATAGCATATCATTCATTTCCATTAATTTTCTCTTGTTATGCATTATGTTTAATTTACATTATTTGTCAAGTTGTATATGTCATGTATATTGTACACTTGTATTACACAATTTCATATTTGTAATATGTGCTTTATCCAATACAATATTTGAATTTGAAATTGAATTTTGATATTTATTTTAGTACTAGCTGTATTGCGTTGGAATAAAGAATATAATATAATTAAATTATCATCGAGTTTTTAAACTACAATTAGATGCTTGAAAGCCTAGACGGTCTTCTGCTCAAGATACCATTTCTTGTTCTCAAATTACTTTAGCCTTTTATTGGAAAAAATGTCTTCAAAGTTGTTAAAAATTTACCACGTACCACTAGAATTAATAAGAAAAAATCAGATTTTACACATCTCAATAAAACATTTATCTAAGTATTTAAGTTTTAAAAGAACAAGATATATTGTGCCGCAGAGAAAACCTACCCCATCTTTTTTTTTCTTCATTGCGTTTTAGGTTGACGTTTATGTCAACTTTTATAAATGTAAACCACTTTTAAAACTTATTCTCAAAAGTTAGATAGTTGTGATATACTACAAATATTGATTGTAACAATTGTTTGATTGTAAATAAAGAACAGACGATTTTAAGGAAGAAACAAAAAGATCTATAATTAATTGTAAATCTAAAGCAAGAGGTACTTTGAAATTGATAAAATTATTGATCTTACCTGCTGTCTAGAAGACCAATTATTTTTCATCTAGCAAATTCTAACGCCTTTACAGACTTTTATATTCTGTATATGTTTAGCTTATTTATTCATGCATATCAAAAATATAATATTAATATTCATGATTCCACTTATGGCTAAACATTCATATTCAGACATTCATGATAGTAAACATGTCATAATTTCACATATCGACTTATTTACTTTATTTATTTAATAGTATTGTAATGAAGATATTAAAACAAAACTTGCCACTGTCTATTTTGAAATAAAATGCAGTGTCCCAAATGAAAAAAAAAGTTTGTAATTAGTTTTCATATTGATCTTTAAATATCCTGCTATTAAAACCTTTGGATTAATTTAATAAATATTTTTGACAATTGCAAGTTTCTTTCATTTAAATAAAAGAATAACAACTATGGTCCTTACATGTAAAACCTTGATTAGAGTACAACGCTATCTTGTAATTTTGGTAATCTACCATATATGCAATTAATTTACTATGTACACTATGAAACCTTGGGAAGGGAATTAAGTAAAATTGATGATGCTTTTTTTTAAACTTTCTTAAAGAAATTGACGTATTTCATTATGAATTGAGAAACCGTGATAATGTCTGAAGGGAATGTGCCACGTATATATATATAATTATGTATATATCCTGATAAATCTTTTAGTTTTTACTTTGAAAAGAAAACCACAAAACATAAACTCTTTGATATATAATTGATAATTGCTTTTTAATGCCGATCCGCTAGACTATCTATGGCCACATGTATCTATACGTTTCAAATGTGTTATAAATGAAATTGAAAAATATTTTCAAAACATGTAAAACTTCCACTGCAATTTTATTATGATATATGCCTGCTTATGGTCAATTTATTTTGTCATCTTACCATGGAAAGAAGTACATATAGTAAAACACCGCTTAATATCAATATGCATACCTACACCAGTAGCTACCATCTTTTCATTCTGGAGTCAAGGGCCTTTTTAATTCACCCCATTATACTATGATACTAGTGAGTAATTTACAAAACATAAAACTTAGTTAATGAATTCCGTTTTACAAACACCTGTGATACAAGTAGTCAGCCAAAATAAACTTTCAATGGCCCGATTAAAAGATTACTAGAATTGTAAATACACACAAAAATGTATGTGCTAAATTGGATAGTCAATGAAAAGGTATATACTATGAAATTAAGTGCTCGGGGCAAGCCCCTCGCTCTAAATTTCATAGTACATACCTTTTCATAGACTAACTGATACATATGGGCATAATAAAATATGGTATAAATTGCAATGAGACAACTATCCACAAGAGACCAAAGGACGAATATGTAAGCAACTATAGGTCACCATACGGCCTATAACAACATTCATGCTGTAAAGTAAGCTATAAAAGACCTCCATATGACAAAATGTAAAGCATTTCAAACGAGATAACCACAAATTTATTAACAAAACAATGAACGAAAAAAAAGAAAGAAATACTATAGACAGCAACCAACTTCAACGACTGAATTACAGGCTCCCGGCATGGGACAGCCGCTTACAGAATGTGGCGGGATTAAACATTTTTACCTGCCACTTTCATGGGACAGTGATGTAACCGCCCAAAAAAGAAGAACAAACTTTTAAAACAGTTGAAAACATCTTGACTTAACGGAAAAAATACCAAACAAACTGACGTGTTTTATTTTATTTTATAAAGATTAACATTTTTTGAAATATAATTGTTATATAACGAATTCCCTGCTTTTAAAGATTTCGTTTCACCATTGAAGGAACGTATTCAATGGCCCCTAATGGTCGAACGTTTGTGTTTTTTTGTGTTTTAGAACATTCTTCAGATTTTTGACGGCCCCTCCTTAGTTTTCGGTGGGACCCCATAATTCCTTGATTTATTTCCAAATATAAATCAATAAGACCTTCTCGAAATAATAATTCATCTCCAAATCTGAAATCATTTACTTTGAAAAGGTTTGCAAAATAAAATGTCATAAATTGGTTACAACAGAACTAAACATTTACAGATGGGATACTTACGTTAA
Organism: Mytilus californianus; assembly: GCF_021869535.1. Classification (NCBI taxonomy): domain Eukaryota; kingdom Metazoa; phylum Mollusca; class Bivalvia; order Mytilida; family Mytilidae; genus Mytilus; species Mytilus californianus. The sequence continues at coordinate 48,441,346 of NW_026262593.1, forward strand.
CATTGCACAGTTTTATAAAAAAAAATACGTCTGTTGATATTTTATAAGAAAAGTAATACAATTTAAGACACCTGATTATTTTCACACTCGAAGGTGCGGACAGGAATATCTAAATTATTACTTAAAAAAACCAAAATTAAATTGATTAATAACAATTATTGAAATCTGATGTATATCTAAACAAAACCTCATGTATAATATTAAAGAGGAGCTACAATTTATCATTAAGAGGGAGACATTTTCCCAATGGGTCTACTACTTAATTGTATTAAGATTATAGAATAATTTGACAGTACTTTGAATCGTAAAATGGTTGCTTCCTTGTAGGAACTTGTTTGTACTAAACGGTATCGGTTTTGCTCAATGTTGAAGGCTGTTCGGTGACCTTTAGTTTCTAACATCTACGTCATTTGGTCTCTTGTGGATAGATGTCTTATTAGCTATCATACCACATCGTCAGAGCTCTGCCACATCTTCTTACTTTTATATTGCATTTATTTATACACAATGTCTGAAAATTTCTGTTGGGGAACAGTGTGGAGGGGATATGTTGCAGTCCAATATCAAATTGTATTTCTCAATAAAATTCAACATTCATGACAGCATGTGCTTTTCATGACAACTTCACAATATAAATAAGAAGATGTGGTATGAGTGCCAATTAGACAACTCTCCACCCAATTCACAATGTGTAAAAAGTAAACAGTGTATAGGAAAACAAACGAAAAATTTGCTATAACTCGTAATTACATGTTTGTTTTTTAATTCAACTCTTAAATAGAAAAAGAACAGTCTGAGCTAATTAGCTTACATTTCGTAAAAATAGAATATTATATGATAACGTGTACTGTGTGCATCTCGAACGGAAAATCACAAACTGCAAAAGTATGGAGGGAATAGTTTTGGTCATTGTATGGATTTACGTATTCAGTTATCAATTATCTTTTTAATTTGCATGTCACACGTCATTAAACAATTAAATGTGATAAGACTATCACTTAAAAGGAAAAGTCAGCAAATAAATAGGAATTATCGATTCAGAAGAACGATGCAAAAATAATGGAATCTATTTCTTTGTTAACTTGTCATATCCTCATGTTCTGTCAATAGGGAAATATTGACCAAACCCCGAGAGGCAGACTTAGGAGTTCCCGAACTAGAGATGTGCAACTTTATATTTATATCTAAATATATAGACAATAACTGTTTAGTGTCTTTAAATATCAGCTGTATTTGTACGAGGCTGAGAAACAGGTGTAATGCGAGCTTTAGCTACAGCTGATATTTAAAGACACTTAACAGTTATTGTCTTTATCCTGCAATTAAGTTTGTACATTTTTTTCCATCCCATTCGTTAAATTTGTTTTTGAAAGAAATCGACATGACTTAAACGCGGACTGCAATGAGGACACCAAATTGAACCGTGACGTAAACAGTAATTTGACCTAACCGTTCGCTCGCAACAGAAGCAGGATAACAGGAGACTATATTCGTCTAGTATACGTATATCGCTTCGTATTATCTGTACACCTGTATTAGTATAGTAGAAAGGTTGATTGCAGGACAAAACACTTTCACTTTTACTTCTAAGCGTTTGCACTTAAAGAAAGATCGATTAAAAAAGATCAATCTGTTTAAAACCACCTCTGGACGTGGACTTTTAAAGTACAATTGAAGATGTATCTTTCTCGTTTACAGACTTCAAGAAAGGTCGATCTAACTTACTATTGTAAACGGCTGCTTATTTGTATCTTCTAAAACGTATACATGTATTATAGTGTCCTTGTATCAGGATCAAGGAAAGTACATGTCACAGTTCTCCGTACATATGTTCTTAGTTATACAAACGGCCTTGTGTAAGGCTGGTCATATCATTTAATCAACTACTAGAATGATATTATCACAAATCAAACCACCTAACAATTGTAATTGATGACAGCAATATTTATTTTGTCATACAATTAATGTACTTTGTCAAGAAACCGACAATTTTAGGACTTGATAATGCTATTAAAGAGTAATAAAGAAATAAAAAGGTATTATAAATATATTTCTTATGATAAATGCGAAACCAATTTTTTAGGTCACAAAGAAGTCAAACTTTTTTATAATTGCTATTTTTTATTTGATGAACAATTTCATAATGTCATTGTTACCGTCAATAGTTAGTAGAATTAACAAGAACATTAATTTTAAATTGATTAAAATCGAAAAAAATACAAAAATACTGTATCCTTAAATTTACATGTTTTGTAAAATGTTTGATCAATTGTCATTTTAAGCAGCATAAAAGTAATCGCATCTGAACGACAAGATATAGCTTTACTTCCGTCCTTTCGTCAGTTATTGAGCAATTTGTACAAAAATTTTGCCAAAATCAAACAAAAATGAAGTTTTTAACCATCTGCGGACGTTTGTATAATCTGATTACCCATTCAGAAATATAACGTAATATAATTCACACAAATAAACATAAACTGTGAATTTAGTAAAGATTGGAGAACTATTTGAAAGTGGAACTGGGATTTATAGAAAAAATTAACCTTCTACTTTCAACTAGGAATTTGCCTGCTTTCTGGGATATATATTAGGGCTTAGACCTGAAGATATACAATATAAAAACGATATGGTATGATTCCCAATGAGACAACTACCCACCTAAGATCAAAAAGATATATACAGCCATAGAAAAAGCCACACCGTAGAGTAAGCTATAAAATATCAGAAAATGAAAACAAAATATACAGTAATTTAAACGATTTATTACATCGCATAAATAATGCAGAGGACTCTGACATCTTTCAGACCGTTCTATCCTCCCCCTAATATTGGACACTGATCTCACAGCAAACTTTAAAAATCTGTTGAAAAAGGCTTGGCTGGTCAGATCGAAACTAACCCTTCAGTATACAATCATAACTATATATATATAAGAGGGTCATGGAAAGTAAATACAATGTCTAAGTTCACAATGTTCCGATCATTAGATATATTGTTAGTTATACAAACGGGCTTTGAAAATTGTGTTAGATTGATCATCAGAATGCCAGTGTCATAAAAACAAAAAAATTAATCTTGTATTACAATAACTGCAATGTATTATATATATCATTTTGTCATATAATTATGGTATTTAGTCTAGAAATAGACAAATATAAGAATTAATGATGATATAAAGGAGAAGTTAAACTGAAATGACAATTATATTAATCGAGCTTCGATAAATGTGAAACTAAGTTGTAATTTCATTCTGATACAAATGATCTTATAGTGGCCCTTTATGGTAAATGGTTTCAGACCGAATGGGTTTAGGCTGTCCGTTCGGTTGTTAATACGAAACATAATTTAAAAAAAGCGTTATTGGTGTACAAACACTCATGTTTAATCTATCCTTATTTTGCGGTGGGTCCCCTTTTAAAGATTATGTCGATGGCCGACTTGTCTATAAGTAATTCATCTAAGTGATAAATGGCCAGTCAACACTAAAGTTGTGAGTACGAACTCCGCTAGTGCTAAGGTGATTCGACTGATCTCATGTTTAAATGGGATTAACAGTTTTCCTGCCGTTGATCGGTAGTTCTCTCCAGATACTATGCATCTTCCTCAGTCAATGATCTAGCCAAGAATGCTCAAAATTAAATTGAACATAATGAAATCAATTAATCCTTATATAAATAAATATTGGACCCACCACTGCATCGATTAGATATCTTTTGTTTACGATGGTGATGATGATGATTTGCTGTTTAACGACCAGTGACTAATCAAATGCATATTCAGGATGAGAATGTGTTAATGGGATATGAATTTGAACCCCGTTTTGTACTGGACATACACATTTAGTCGAATTTTAGACGTGCATTTCACAATGTGACAATCCACAGGAAGTTGTGTAACCATGTGACACAATATTCTGACTACTGGCCGACTAGTACTTGCTCTCACTCCTAAATGACGCGTGCTTCAGCAAAAACTAATTGATGTCGACGTACTTATCTCACGAGAACCGTTTTGAGTACATACTAGTTTTAAAAGACCCAATAAATTCAAAAGTATCATTTATCAACATCTTAAAAAGCACAATCATGACATCCTATTAAATATTTAACAGTTCAACCTTTAGAAGTAGTAAATAAGCAGCCTGGTGAATCTCATTCAAAGTTTGTACGATTACGGAAAATAGTTGAATTAGATTGGATTAAAAAATTACAGACAGTCTACCCTCTCGGTCTTAATGATAATATCATGGGAACTGGTAATATATCAAGAACCGATTATGTTAACATTTTGGATATAGTTTCTTAAACTGTTCGTAAAAACCGTTCTCATGGGCGTAGAAAAAATCGCAATCAAAGAAAATTTCGGACCAACCATACAAATATGTCGGACCTAATTTCTATTTCAAAAAACAACGGCAGACATTATCTATTAACCAAGCTCTGTTCTTTACCTATAAATAAATTAAATAAAATTTTAGAGGATTGCAACACAATTTCATATTGCAGTCCTAAGTATGAAATCGTTCAAATTATAATGGCATATTGTTATTCTAAACTGTTTCCCAAAATTGATCGCCCTGAAGATCATAAAAAAACATTTTATTAAAATAAAGTATGTCAATAAAGGTTTTGATTTTGTAAATATTGCCGGTATTTTTAACGACCATTCTGTTAAGAACAAATTCCTGGATATTTTGATAATACTGAACTCCCTCTTCTATGTTATATTTACAAGAAATCTGCCCGGAAATTTGTTTTTAATTATAGCCAAGTCTGTAAAGATCTAAATATCAGTGAAAATACACCTACGTCATGTAATTGTAGTTATTCCGAATACACTTATGGCCCCATTTCCCATGTTATAACAGGAGACCTTAACATCGTTCGCGACCGAGAGTTAAAATCATTCCTCAGTAAAGGACCTAAATATCGCCCCGTCAATTATCAATTGGAATGAGTGTCGTAATATCATCCACGACTCACTTCGTTACTACTGTTTGAAATGGATAAAACGGGAAAAAGCTGATAACAAATCTTTGGACTCTTTTTTTAATTCAGTAATGAAGATAGTTGATATACGTATACAACATTTTAAAGAACATTTTACTGTTATCAACAACCATGAAAATCCTATTTCTCGTATCAAACATAAACTAAAAGAACTAGCCAAGGAATTTGTTTTTGTCCCGGCTGATAAAGCTGCTAATAATATCATTATAGTTTGACGTAAATCTTACATTGAGGTTCTGCAAAAGGAAATCACGAATTCACCAACATTCCAACTGACTTCATTTTCAGAAAACGATATCTGTTACAAACATAAACTATTAGCTACTTCTTTACAAGCAGAACCAAATACAATGAAAGACCCAACTATGTACTGGCTTCCGAAGCTACACAAATCACCTTACAAATATAGATTTATTTCGTCTTCAAGTCATTGTTCCACATATATTGTCTATTCTACTTACTAGTACACTTGGTACAATAAAAAACCTGATAATAAATTGTTCAAATAAGGCCTTTGAAAATAGTGGAATTAATTACTTTTGGAGTGTCAAAAACTCGTTGGAAGTACTTGATAAATTGCATGCATATATCGGTGATTTTGAATCTGTTCAAAGTTTTGGTTTTTCTACCCTATATACCACTTTGCCTAATATTCTTATTAAGAAAAAATTCACACACCTAATTAAATGGGCATTTAAAAAGTCGGAATGCGGATACATAAGTTCAAACTCATTTAGGTCATTTTTTAGTAGCAACAAACAAAAGAACTATGTCAATTGGACATGCTTTGATACTATATCTGCCCTTGAATTTTTACTTGATAACATTTTTGTTCGCTTTGGAGATTCCGTATATCGTCAAGTTATCGGAATTCCAATGGGGACTAACTGTGCACCACTTATTGCGGACCTGTTTTTTTATTGTTATGAGTTACAATTTATGACCCATCGAAACAACATCTGATACAAAAATTTAACAATACTTTTAGATATTTGGATGATATATTGGCTCTCAATAATGACGACTTCAGTATGTATACTAAAGAAATTTATCCTGTTGAACTTACTTTAAATAAAGCTAATACTAACAATGACCACTGTCCTTTCCTCGATCTTGATATCTATATCATTAACGGGAAGCTTAATACAAAAATTTATGATAAAAGAGATGATTTTTCATTTCCTATCGTTAATTATCCATTTTTAGATGGTGATGTTCCCTTGTCACCTTCTTATAGTGTTTATATATCTCAACTTGTACGATTCGCTCGTGTATGTAACAACGTATTAGATTTTGACGAGAGAAATTTATGTATTACTGAAAAATTATTACACCAGGGTTTTCGATATCATAAACTAGTCAAAACATTTACTAAATTTTATCATCGGTATAAGCACATCATTCGTAAATATAACTCAACATGCAGACATCTTATACGTTCGGGTATTTCACATCCAATCTTTTATGGTAATATTCTTTACAAAGCACAAAAATGTCAGTATTCACCTCAAAAGTCACAAAACCTTTAAACAGACTTATTAAGAAGGGATATAGTTACGATACTGTTGTCACGTCATTAAAGATTGCATATTTTGGCTTTAATATTGATTCACTTATAGGGTCTCTGCATCGGAATTAAACAAATTTATTCTAAAACCAGTTGTTGGCATGACACGGGTTATGTTCTTTTCATATGTTTTATGACGGTATAATACTAAACTCCTAACAGGAGGGATTGTGCCTGATATTCATATGATGAAGACATAATCTTTGAATCAGTTTAATTGAGGTCTGGAGCTGGCATGTCAGTAACTGCTAGTAGTCTGTTGTTATTTATGTATTATTGTCATTTTGTTTATTTTCTTTTGTTTTCTATTCTGACATCGGACTCGGACTTCTCTTATACTGAGTTTTACTGTGCGTACTATTGTGCGTTTGTTTTTTCTACATTGGCTAGAGGTATAGGGGGAGGGTTGAGATCTCAAAAAACATGTTAAACCCCGCCGCATTTTTGCGCCTGTCCCAAGTCAGGAGCCTCTGGCCTTTGTTAGTCTTGTATCATTTTTAATTTTAGTTTCCTGTGTATAATTTGGAGTTTAGTATGACGTCCATTATCACTGAACTAGTATACATATTTGTTTAGGGGCCAGCTGAAGGACGCCTCCGGGTGCGGGAGTTTCTCGCTGCATTGAAGACCCATTGGTGGCCATCGGCTGTTGTCTGCTCTATGGTCGGCTTGTCGTCTCTTTGACACATTCCCCATTTCCATACTCAATTTTAGAATTGCAGAAATGATCCCCCCCACCAATTCTTTGATTTATTCCAAATATCAGTCAATAAGGCCTTTTCAAAATAATAATTTGGAAAACAAATGTTGTATCTCCAAAACTGAATTCCTTTACTCTTAAAGGTTTGAAAAATAAAACGACATAAATTTGTAAAAACGGTAATAAATATTTTCAAAGGAAATTTTTACTTTAACAGTACACAGTATTATGTATATAAAATTGATATCGACAGTAGATTTTTTGAATTTCATTAGAAAAAGTTGATATGAAACAATATAAGTCACACCCGACTATTTTCATGTTTGAAGGTGTGGACAGAAATATCGAAATAACTACGAAAACCATTATGTCTTTTAATAAAAACCCATAAATTAATGACAATTATTGGAATCTGATGTATAATTTGTAGTATATTCAAAATAAGGAGCTGTGTCATGATTGTCTATGAGACAGCTATCCATTTAGGACCAAATGACATAGATATTATGAACTTTTTCTCTCTGTGCATATGACCAACACTACAGAATTTTCCAAACCCTTCTGTATGCTTGGAAAATTGTGTAAGCTTGGCAATTTGCTCTTTTAACCTATTTAAAGAATGAAATTATGACAAATAAAATCCCAAAACAATCTTGATGTATTACAAGATTAAATACTATATATAACATCCTCCCTCCTCCCCCAACAAAAGATGAATGGTCAGTGCCTTATTCTAATCTGCTTTTAAAACTTATAGATGCATTTTAGTGTCTCCGGTGTCAAGATCAAAAATGAAATTATCACAAATATAATCACAAAACTATCTTGATGTATTACCGCCATATTTTGCATACAGAAACAAGAAACACGTTGTTTTGTCACTCATTGCGGTATTTATTTCCCCCTAGTTTTCAATGACAAAAACTATGAAACAAAATTTGTAAAAAAATATTATATCAAACACTCCCCCTACCCCCAACAAAAGATGAATTTTCGGTGCCTTATTTCAATCTGCTTTTACAACTTATAGATGTATTTAAGTGTCTCCGGTGTCAAGATCAAGGAAAGTAAATCATATGTCAAAGTTCAAAATGTGGTCAGATCCATAATACGTTCTTAGTTATACACACGACCTTGTGTAAGTCTGCTCATTTACATATCTTATTAAGTATAAGAATGAAATAATCTCAAATAACACCCCAAACCCCCAACCTACCGCCCAAAACCTGATGTATGACAGCAATTATTCTTTTTGTCATATACTTGTTATATTTGCTTTCTCACTGTGGTAGCATACATACTAAAGTCGCTCGTTGATTATCGTTTACGAATCCACTACTTCTTATCAATTCTCTACTACGTAAATTATTGTGTTTGCATATTTAGATGTTGTTTAAATAAATAATCTGACTTAATATATATTTAAAATGAAAATCAACTTAACTGCACTTAAAATATTTGAAATTTTAAGAATAATTAACATTCAGTGTTAAAACAATTACCTTTTGGAGGTCCCTCAATATAACTTGTTTGTACTTATGTTTACCTATATGGTCAGTTACGAAACGTCGATTAATTATTTGATGTACAATTAAACGATTTATTACATTCTTATGTATGTATTTTTTGGCATAAGTACTACAACTTTTTATATGCAATATAGTATACATGTATATAAATATAAAATATGAGAAAAAAAGATTGAACGGTGTTTTTGACCGGTCATGGAATAACGATAGGACAAATTACTCTACAGGGCAAGCGACTGATAACAGTGCTTTGTACAAAAGATGGTTTTAGTCAAAACGCAAAAAAACCTCTCTTGTCCAACTTATTACAAATAGAGACGTAAGAAACATGATGCTAGTCTTTTGTTAAGAGGGAATAGCGAGGTTAATCGTTATTTAGTTTTCAATTAATTAAATCATAGTTGCTTTTAAATTTCCAACTCATAACCATTGATTCTTTTAAGACAGAAATGCGCCATTATGGTCAATGATATAAGACAGTTCACAAAACGTACCATAATGGTTGATCATATAAGACAATTCACAGAAATACACCATAATGGTCGATTATATAACACAGTTCACAGAAATGCATCATAATGGGCGATAATATAAGACAGATTAAAGATATGTACCATAATGGCCGATGATATAGGACACTTCAAAGAAACACATCATAATGGTCGAAACTATAGTTAATTACTACTGTTAACAAGTGAATTATCAATTCTGAATAGCATTGCGCATGAGAATACAAATCGATGAACAGAAAATTTATCTAACACAACACTTTATATATATTTGGCGTTCGAAGACTACTGAAAAGTATTATCGAAATCAGTTGTATGTGAATATATGTTGCGTCGATTTTTCATAATTTGCCGTTCATGACGTCACAATCAATGAAGTTGTTGCGTCACGGTTAAGGCCCTTCTACGCATTTTCGAGAAAAAAAAAACAATTTTGGTCACATTTTAGATATTTTTTAGACCTGCAAATAAAAAGCACATACAAGAACCAATGAAATAATTTACGATGTCTGTATATATGAGTAACACCTTTCACATAAATATGTTTATGAGACTTAATAATTCCCGTTGACCAATAACAAATGGAGTGTGTAAGTGTAAAAATATGTAAATTTCGTCATTTGTGTATATAACTTGGATTTTTTACTATCATGCGACCGTAAAATTTCTGTAAATATTCTCTAATTTGAAGAGATTGCAGTTTGTTTTGTAAATATTTACATAGTTACACATAACAAATACCTTTAAACTACAATATCCTGATTGTAACACTTTATTTTTTAGGCCAAAAATACATAGTCGTGTTCTTCAATGCACGAATGTAGCGTGATTGACATCAAGCATATATTAGATGAGGAACAGAAATAAACGCGATATCCTACTGCTTTTAATTTTTCATGAGAGTTAAATTAAATCTCTGAAAGCTAAATCCTTTTGTCTTATTTTAATATCAGACTTTGAGATAGATAAAAGCAATAAAAGCGGTATCATTTGGCGTTAATTTATTTTTGTGAGACATTGAGATGAAGAGAGGCAAAAAAACGCCCAAATTTTGTGCTTAGAAACTTTCATGGTAGCATATTAAATTAGTGTTGTGAATTGATAAACCATATGCTTTCTTTGCAACTGCATATATTTGTTAGGACATATGTGTATGATCGTAATTATTTACAAAATGATTTAAAAAACAAAGACTGAGAAAAAAAGCACAAATTGAGCAGGATCTTTCGAAGTACCTGAGATCACCCTTTGTTTTGGTGGGGTTCGTGTTGCTCAGTCTTTAGGCTTTCATGTACATAAGCGTTTTATAAACTGTTGTTTGTCTTTCATAGTTTTAGTTTTTTGCCAGGATTTTGTCTGTCTCTCTTTGACTGGTGAGCTTTAATTTTCCCTTCGGTATCTTCCGTTTTTTATCCAGTACAGAGCAAAGAGTGTTATAAAATGAAAGAATATTTAATAGTAGTGATAGTTTAATACATATAACGCAAGCATAACAAGAAAGTTTTTACAAGAAAAAATCAGTATTATAGATAGCTTAGTAAAATCATAACAAGGTACCGAGAATTTGAATGTGTCAGTGTACCTTCTCTTCGGAAACAAGCTTTAGCCGTTTGAAATTATTATCTAGAGCATTCACACCACCGGATGTAATAGACCACGTGGCTGCAGATCGAGACGGAAATAATGGTGTCCGAGATGAAGTTCTTTGATTTGACTTCATTTCCATATTGTCATGTATTGGTCCAGTTACCGATAATATGACTGGCAGAACAAAAATCGTATGGAAAACACTCAAAAGGATAACAAACAAGACAATTTTGAAAAACGATGTGAATATTTCGGACCGTGAAAACAGTAGGATGACAATACTTATCACTGTAGAAATTGCTGAATTAATAATCGTACCGCTAGTTTGTATGATAGCATCATTAACTTTACCCTGCCTGTCAAATCTTTGAGAATGTATAAAAGACTTGCAGAAATAGGCAACGAAGTTAAAGGAAAATCCTGTACATATTATGACGTAAACTATTGTGAATAAATTTAGATTTAGATTCCAGATTGACATTAGACTGAAGACTCCCACTATGATTGAAGCAACAGTCAAAACCAGAAACACAATCAATATTGGATCGAGTATCAATATAAATGAAACTAATGTGCATGCTGCGAAAGTGAAGCCGATTTGCAAGATTGCTTTGGAAAGAACCGATTCATTTTGTTCAAAATATACAAATTGAGTGCTAAACGGTAGGACATTAAGAGATGAATTTCTTGCTATTATGCGCGATTCTTCCAACAGCAGCTTTTGGTCTCTAGGACTTTTTATATCATTCGTCATCACATAGAATCTTGAAAATAAAACATGTGTTTTGTTGCTGTCGAAAACAATATCATTTTTGAACATCGGATTGTTTTTAACAAATAAATGTAGTTTCTCAATAAATTCGATCTCAGTAATATTTTCGTTTAAGTACGAGTCGTTAAATTCTTTAAGCCAATTGATTTCAAACTTCTTGTCAAAAAAAGTATTTTTTTTGGCAGATTGAAGCATGTCGTCTACTTTTAAGTGTACATCAGAACGGCTATAATCAAGGTGACCTTGTATATTAAACGACACTATTGTTGTCATTCCAAAGTTCTCCTTTTCAATGTTGTTAAATTGATAAGAAATCGAGTCTTGACGAAGCACATCGGTAAATTGAGACCCTACTCCAAGATTCGTTGTACTCCAGATAGAAAATGTAATATACCCCAAGTAAAGGAAGAGAATAATAACCTTAACTGGTATGTTAAGTAAACATTTGGGTAATGTTCTAGCTGGAAGCATTTCGACATAACTTTGGAGATCATCTGACTTTTCAGGTTCGTGGCCACTACAGCAGACTATTGTCAATTTGTTTCTATAATGAGCCGTTTTCATCTGCTCAGCAGTATAGACAGTCTGACAGGTAATGCAATGCATGGAACCGGCCACTCGTCTCTCGTGTAAAACTGCACAGGCTAGGACAAAAGTCATTTGGTTGAAGAAGCATAGGAAAACTGCCGAGCCTGAAAATAAAGTAAACGTACATGTTCGGTTTTTAAATTTAAATTAAACAACAGACATGATTTATTGAGCTACACAGGTAAAGACATATCATTTTTAATGTAAGCTGATTTTCGTTAGAAATATTGTTGAAATCTTTTCAGAAATGGTTATACGATCTGAAAAAACAAACTTTTTGTTAAAACTCGCAAGGCTGTTCAACAAACAATTGAAAAAGAAGAAACAAAGGAAGAAAAAAAACAAAAAAACGAATAACAACTGGCACGTATAAAGACTTATTTTTTACCCAATCAAAACTTACTATTCTTAATTGATTTTTTCTCTTTTCTATATTTACGATTCTACAAGTTGATATAGAAATAATCGTTGATTGCTGTTCTTGTTCTGATTTTGCATAAATTGGGGTCTTGGAATTAAAAAAGAGGCCAAAGATATATACGGGTCAACAAAAATTATAAGTAAAAAAACAGACAATACGTTGTTCAAAAGAAAAACAACGAGAAAAGATACAACATTCGACAATACAATACAGAGAAAACTGAGCAAAACGAACTCCACCAAAAAACCGGGGTTAGTCTCGGGTGTTCTGAAAAGGTAATCAAATCATTCGCAGCTAGTGGTACCCGTAAAGAAGCGGTCAATCGAAACAAGCCGCCAAAGCTTTATATAAATAAACCCCGTTTGAAAATTCTGTTATGTTATATGCGAAGGCGAAGAATACAAATATCAGAATTGTTTTATTTTCATTATTTATATTAGGAATACATGCATAATAAAACTGTATGATACTAATTCTTCTGTTGTATAGAATACGTAGATCGGCGTTCCTCTTTGATATACTTTTTATCTGAATGGGTGATATCAAAATAGAGAATAGAGAATATGCACATGAAAAATAAAAACTTATTATATTACCTGTAAAAAAACAAAAATTTCGAATGACTGTGAGATCTGTCATCAAAGCACCTATCAGCAAAGCCGTAATATCTGTCAGAGAAGAAATAGTAATGGAGACCCCGGTATCTCTCATTGCACTGCCGATTCTCTCCTCTACTGCTCCCTTTACAGGAGCTCGGTTAAGACCAGAGAGGAGAACAAACAGGTTGTATAGTCCTATTCCTATAATGCAAAAATGTACATAAGATACGATAAGATAAGAGCCTGTAATTCAGTGGTTGTCATTGGTTGCTGTCTATCTTATTTGTTTTAAGTGATGGTTTCTTTTTTTACGTGGTTTACATTTTATCATTTCTTGCTATTCGGTATGGGTTTTGGTCATTGTTGAAGGTAGAACGGTGTTCAATAGTTGTTTACAACAACTTAATTTTGTCTCTAGTGGAAGTCTGTCTCATTGGCAGTCATACCACATTTTCTTATTTTTATATTACATGTTTTCACTACAAGAACAATTTAACAGTAATATAAAATAAACGTTACCAAAAAGTAGTACCTGTTGAAAAGTCCAATGTTGTACACGGTAATATTGAAAAAAAAATCAGTATTTAAATAAATTGTATCATAATAAATATAATTACATTTTACCTATTCTTAGAGTTTTCGTTTATTTTTTAGCACCCCCTTTTGGTAGTATAACCCCAAAATAATTCCTAACAACAAGCCTGTCGCAATCAGTCTGCGAAAGTTCATTAAAATGACTAAGAAAAGTACCTGAATAAATTCATTGCCAGTAAATAAATATAAAAACAAACGAAAAGGCTAAATTGTATAAAACATTACATAATACATCATTTTTTTAAACGAAATCCGTTTTAGAACCTTTAGCTGATTATTCTTACCAAGGATTATAAAAGGCATGATACTGCCAATGTTAACATATTCCACTCCTATAACAGCACAGAAACCAGATGCACCAAGTATGGATATGACAGTTGAAAGAACACCAGCGATTCCAAGGAGACCTCGTTGAGTTAAACAATTCCCGCTGACAGTAGCTAAAAATGAATACATTGCCATCGCAAGGAATACCACGACAAAGAATTGTGGATCCCAAACTGTATTTCTACCAATATCAGTTGCCATGGTTTCGGAGTTAGATACTATAAATTTAATTGTATTGTTCTTTAACTGTAACAGATCATGAACAAATTGTTTCGACCACTGAACTGATAAATCCTTGTTTACTGACGTGTCCTGCTTCAAATAGTATGTCATTCGAAGCGATCCTGCTGATTTAAGTACTCCATTTCGAACTGTAACTTTTCCAAATTGTTGATAACTCATATGAATAATCCCTTTCTGATCTTTGAAGTATGGATACGTTATGTTATTCGCTTCAAAATGATCCCAGAAATAGTCCTCAAGATACCATGACCCTAGAATGAAACATTTGCCATTGTTTTTGACACAAAAATCTTCAATAGTATGAATTTTCATATCTGACGACTTGACTTGAATGTTCATGGCTGTTTTATGGAATTTCGAAATTTCATTTTTGAAACTTTTTGCAATAATATTGTCATCCACGCTGAACACCACACTTCCGTATATTTCATCACCATTTAGCTGATGGCAAAACATATCATCAAAATCGCTATTAGTTAGGAAGGATTTTACTTTCTGTGCATCCATATTTGCCTCACTATGACGTGGAAGATAAGATGTGTCATAATCATCAAATACCTGCATCCATTTGATATTTATTCCCAATAGGGCATTTAGAAAAACCGATAAAATAATCGTAGGTATTGGATTTCTACTAATGACCTTTCCATAGATGCTATACAGGTTTCCGATTCGTCTTCCAGCTCGTAGATAACAACAGTTCATTCTTGATAAAAATATAAAAATATCGTAAGTTAATATTATGTACTAATGTGAGTTGGAACGTATAGAATTGGCTTAGATTTAAAATTTTCTAATGAAACAAAAATCTTAAATGTACATTTCTAAAACATCAGTTGGCTGATTAATGGCGGTTTGCACACATTATAAATGATGTGTCGCGTGCACATCTATCTAAAATCGTCATTATTGTAAATAAAGGTAACAGTAGTTTACCGATATTCAAATCTCGTATAAGTCAGACCAAAATCTAATAAGATAGAACAAAAAAGTATCGTTTAAAACAATATTAAAGAAAACAATATTGTTAAAACTAATTTCTGTTTGGTTTAATATTTCCCAGTCTGGCAGCGATGTGAATCAGATGCGAATACCAAAATTTCCAAGGTTTAATACTAAAATGTAAAATTCAGATATGAATACTTTGTTGGCCTTGCCCTGTTTTCTGCTCTTTGGTCGGATTGTTGTCTCTTTGACACATTCCCCGTTTTCATTTTCAGTTCCAGATAGGGTAGGAAGAGACAAATAGTACTTAGTAAAAACCTCTCTATTTCTACAAAAACGTTCGTTTATTGTCTTTCGAAGGTTGTTGATTACAGATTAATTCTGAAAGCAAAAGTTGCAGCTATCTCTTTGAAGGTAATATACAGGCCATCATAGTTTTTTCAATTGTCATTGGACGTCTCTTTCCCAAATGACCACGGGTATGATCAGTTGTAATAACTTCATTTCTTTGTTTGGTATATTCGTCGTAATTGAATAACACGACGAAAGCGACTAGTGGAGCAGCACTATTTAACCTTCATCTCAAGTCTTTCTGTTAACTTGGTTTGACTTCTTAATGAATTATTAGATTTAAACATTGGTAAAAAATGCAAAAACAAAAATATCGAACTCCAAGATAAATTTAAAAGGAGAAGTCCATAAAGCGTGACAAAAGATAAACGTTAGACTACATCAACCAATGGAACGACTGGAAAACAACTGTCATATTCCTAACATGGTAAATTACTGTTGCCTCTAATTGATGTATTTGATTGTCCGTATGTATCTTTTATTTATTTTGCTGAAAATGCATTAAATTCACCCATTTTTCGCCAATGTGTGTTATTTGTTATTTCATGTAGGACGTACTTTAGAACGATTTATGAAATTTGTTTTAAATTGATAGGACTGTATACCTAATGTTTGATGTTCCACAAAAGCAGATTAAATTCAAAATATCTTATAGTTGTTGCCAATGTATCAGGACGCACTTTAAAAAGACGGCATACCTTACGTATGATGCTTTAGATAGAAAAAATGATTCAATCTGAAGAAACCATGAACTAGTAAACGAATGTTGGTCTTAAACGGTCGATTTGATCTTAACATTACCTGAAAAGTCTGAGCAATAAATTATTCAGTCTGTTCAGTCTTTCGGTCAATTTTCAGACTTATCTGCTGCGGTAAATTCAAAACTGTTCACTGACAGGCAATTCGCTTGCAGTCAATTTAGTACTGTTCAGTATCTTTCCACACAATTCAGATGTTAATGTGTACAAGTAAATAACAACTACTGAACAGTCTGAACATAGACTGAATCGATCTTAATTGACTGCAAGTCGATTGTCTGAAGTGTATTGGATTTACCGCAGTGGATAAGTCTCAAAATTGGCTAAAAAAGGTAAAAAAACAAAAATACCGAACTCCAAGGAAAATTCAAAACGGGAAAGTTCCTTTTCAACTGGCAAAATCAAAAGCTAAAACACGTCAAACGAATGAAAAACAACTTTCATAATCATGACTTAGTACAGGCATTTCCTTATGTAGAAAATGATGGACTAAACGTGGTGTTATAGCTAGATGAAAGACTGAAAATGACTTTATAATTCATTGTTAAGTCTTTGTAGGCTATTAAAATCAAAATGACCGTTTCAGATCGAAAATGGGTTTACTGGTGATAATGTTCAAACATTTTGCCGTCACCTATATACATGGTTCCTCTTTAAATTAATTGCAACCTATGTCAGTTGGTACGAACTAGAAAATCTATTCTATTTGATATATTCATTGTTTAGAGGTGAGGTGTTTATGTTCCCAAACTGGGTGATATTTATGAGAAACTTTGGGAAGTCCGTGACAAAAACATACATCATATAGAAATAACAAAAGGTTGACATGTACTTTGTTATCATAACACATCAAAAACCATGTCCCTATTGTCATGATAGTTAAAAACTTATTTTCTTTAGAATTAGATTGGTCATATTAAGCTGAGTTTTCGTAGAAGATAAGATAAACAAATAAAATAAATAACCATTTATATTCGAGCAATTCCAAAAACGTAACATTAAGAAAAACCCGTACATTACTTGACAAGAAATTCTTGGATCGTTATTTCATTGAAACACTTCGCTTTAGGTCGTAAAATATTTCCATACCTTATCATGAACAAAAGTTAATATAGGGATATGTCAACTAGACACATTTTAACAACAACAACACAATTTAGAGAAGACATCTATAGATTAACATACGTTAAACAATTACTTTTCCAAAAAAGTATAGGAAGAGGCCTATTTATACTGTATTTAGTTATTAAAAAAAGTTAAACAATATCACATTTGCTAAAAGGTTGTGGATTTGACATTTTGGAAACTATACTGACAATTTCAACTTGCACTTCAAGTATTCGATCATATTATTTTATGTAACCATAATATTACGAAACAATTTACGATATTTAAAAATTTGAAAATGGTGAATTATAGTAATGAATTGCTAGTTGCTTAAAACTTGACGTAAGGGATCCAAAGCCTTTTACATCGAGTTATGCAAAAAGTGAAAATAAGAAATAGAATAAAATAAGAAGAGCGCTAGTTATAAAATGTGTTTTTAAAGAAATGCATTACATATACGCTTTAATTTATGAGGTATAATTTTTTCAAATTTATTATGTCAAATGAAGAACAAATATTACGGTCATAAGAAATACGCAATGCGTTGCAGTAGTTTATAAGTAATAAATTATTCGTTGCATATTTAAACATTTGTGCTTAAAACTTGATGCAGTGATCCGTAGCCATTTATCTCGATTATAAAAAAAAACAAACAAAAAAACCAAATGGTACGTTCTAGTTATTAAATGTGTTCCTATAAGAGAATGCATTATCCACTTTATACCAATATAACTTCTATTTGTGATGAATATCTTAAAACAAATTATTATGTCAAATTTAAGAGAAATAACACAAAAAAAAGAAAAAAAACAGAATGTTAAACTATAGTACTAAATAAACTCATCATAGATACCAGGCTTAAACTTTTGTTCGTCAGACATCAGACGCGGTTTCGTCTTTAAAAGACACCAGTGACGATTGAATAAAACAGTTGAAAAAGCCAATAAAATTTGAAGTTGTAGAGCATTAAAGACCCAAAAAATTAGTCGTTACGCGATTAGACCTTTATGCTTAAATTTTGGTGCAAGAAACAAAACCCATACACCTCGATTATAAGAAGAATATATATTTTTGAATAGCAGAGTGTTAATAACTAATGGTTTTCTTATAAGATAAAACATAACATATGCTCTTACAAAAACAAAATCGATCTGTCTCAAATCTAATAAGTCAAATGAAGGACTACATGTAGTATCATATGGACTTAAGTTTAGAATATTCGTTTATATAAGTGAATGTGCGATACCTTTATCTTATGAAAGATATTACTAATAAAAGTAAAATAAGATTTAAATTACTCCCCACGTTGCATCCTATTTTTAATATTGGACAGTGTTATGTGCAATGAATTTTAAATTTATATTTTATATAAGTGAGTTGTCGGTACACTTGTATAATCTATACGTTCACATGTTTTCAATGTTACCTTAATCTTACGAAACACTCTGCGGTCCCCAAAAACATATGATAGGATGTCAAACTAAAATACTAAATAACTCGTAGCACGTTTCATCCTTTGTGCTTAAAAAAACGTGGTTCAAGAAATCCATTAACCCGATTATGAAAGTTATACAATTATCAATTTACATTATGGAAATTGTGTCACGTCGGAAAATTAAAAATTGTATAACTATCATCATAACCATGACAAAACGGAAATAAAAATACCATTTACATAATTGATAGGTCTTTTTTACCTTGAAGTCAGCATTTAAATAATAACTCATCATGAAGTCGCTTTCAGATGCTATATTATACGAGAGTCTTGATTCGGGGGAGGAGCTTTGTGTTTGCATTATATGATTTGTTTGTCCATTATTTTCTTTTTTTGTATATCATAGCACCTTTTGTTTTTTTACTTTTATATTCTGTTTGCTCATTTTCTCTATATTCTATTCTCTGTCCATTAATCTCTATTAATTTCTACTACACTTCGAGAAAATGACACTTTTTAATATCAAAGCACACAGAACATCATTATATACGTACATTGTGCAGATCTCTTGGTACATACTAAAAAGATGTTTGTCATATCAAAGAAATATTCAATTTACAGAGACAGTTGCACAGATCCATAAGAAAATCTCGACTGGTGAAGTACCGGGTCCTTTAATGTATATTTCCCTAAATACGTATTCTGATATAAAATGAAAATAACACTTTATATAAATTTTGTACGTATGAAGCATTTCTGGGTTGACATTCACCGCTCAAAATCCTGAATTTGAAGGCGAATTATATGTTGTTCTTGAATACGAGTGGAGCAAAATAACCAAAAGGGACCTTACAGTTATAGCCAAACCCATCTAAGGTCATCTTTGGTTGAGGGAGTCTGAACCTTTGTTTCTTATGGTTTTAAATACCCCTATCACATTAGAACCACGATCCCGCTACGACTTCAATTATGAAAAAAAGTCGTAGTAAGAGTGGACGTGCAAAGGTCTTCATGATCGTGGAGGTCCACGACCAACTTTGAACATGCTCAAAACATTCGTAGTGCAGTCGTGGCCACAAAAAGTCGTAGTAGAATTATCGGAAGGTCGTAGTAAGGACGTAGTAAGATCGGGATGGGCGTAGAAGCATTGGAAATGTAGAATCGTATTGAAAACGTGGTGCAATCGGGAGGCCAATGGAATAGACTATCCCGATTTCACTACGTCTTTATTACGATTCTACTATGATATTGATACGATCATACTACGATGAGGAAGACATAAATACGCTGCTACTACACGCTTGTCGTCTTTATTACGACCTTATTACGATATTACTTCGTCATAGCCACGATAATTGCATGACCTCATTCTGTTGATACCTCTACTTTTAGCAATACTACCTCTAAGTGATTTTGATACCTTTGGTTGCATGTTTTCTCAAGGAAACTGGTGTGTACAATGGGAAAGTCAAGATATTTATAGAGACGAAGAGAACAATGTAGTGGAAACGTGGTGGAGTCGTGGTTCGATCGTAGTAGACTCGTTTTGAGATCGTAATGCGATCGGGAAGCTCTCGGTAGAACCATACAGGGATCATGTCAGTCATGGTAAGGTCTTATTAGTCGTAAAAAAGAGCGTAACAAGATCGTAACTAGAACGTGTTACTATCGTAGCATCTTATCAGGATCATAGCAAGGTCATGGTATGAACGTGAAAACTATGAAACATAGAATATTGAAGCCGTCCATCGTAAAAAGAGCGTGACAAGATCGTAACTAGAACGTGTTACTATCGTAGCATCTTATCAGGATCATAGCAAGGTCATGGTATGAACGTGAAAACTATGAAACATAGAATATTGAAGCCGTCCATACGACGATCTCACCGCGATCTTATTTTTTTATAGATCGTAGTGGAATCTTCATGGCCTTGGTCTAGTGTGACGGGTGCTTTAAATCTTTTCAATGAAGGTATGTCATAAATCATGTCAGTTACGCTAAACTAACTATTGAGCTGATGATAGCCTCCGCCACAAGCTATCTTACAGCAGCGATTTCGACCCAGTACTATGAAATAAACATTTAAGAAATTTGGTGCGTCCAAAGCGTTTCTGCAATGATATTCACCAGGAACACTCAAATAAAGGAATGCATCAATGTTTGTTATAATTTGTATTTCTCGCAAGAAGCTTTCTTTCAACAGATTGAGACAATGTCAACACGACAAGCATCTCTTTCTGTTCATGCATCATGTGTCATGAACTATAAAAGCTTTTTTCCGGTCAAACGTATGCAATTTGAAATATTTAAATAAATTTGTGTTTATAAAAAAAATTTAAAAAAACATTATCAAAGATACCAGGGAACGGGTGTTTATAATGCTAACATTTCAGTAAAATGTTTTTAATTAATCAATGATAATTGAAAAATGGTAATAGACAAATGTATGAGTACAAATTAGTTTGTAATTAATTAATTCACATTATATGAACAAAGAATTATAAAAAATATATAAATATAAAATAATAAAATAGCAGTACTTACGTTTCTTTCTTCTTTGAGTTTTTCAAACTATTTCTTATCGAGGACTAGACGATTTTAAGTTTTTCTTCGTATATAAATAGATCGAAGGGGAAAATTAGAAGACACCTAATGTAAAACGTCGTCGACTTTTGTTGACTGAACTTTAAATTTTGTGATCAGGTATTTAATAGATTGAAAGGTGTTTGAAAAGATTTAAATTTTTACCGCAGGTATCTGAATCTTTTTTAAAACTTGTTATACACCACTTCTGACTTTGACCAAAGTTGACCTTGAGTTTTTGGCATTCTTGTTTAGGTCCCTTTTGATCATATATAAGTCCTTCGGTATTCAAATTCTTAAACCTTATGGGCTTTCAATCTTTGGGGTTTGAGCGTGTTTGAAAAAAGTAACTACAGAAAAGCGCTTTGAACGTTCACAATTTTTAAAGTCTTATTTCAATTTAGATAATTAAGTATTTACAAACACTATAGTTGTGAATTCAGTGTTAATTATAGTAAAAAAGGCGAGAGAAAAATATAACTATTTTGTGAACTTTCGTGCATTTGTCATATATCTCATTTGCTGGTTTATGCAAAAAATACACGTAACTACGAAGGATTTCACTGCGCAAAACAAGTGATCTGCTGTAACCTTTATCAGGTACCGTCAAAACCAAAAGTTTGGAAATCAAAACAATAATCACGTTTAAGTTTCAACCGAAACAATCCTGCACATGATGGTTGATTGATTGATTGATGAATCGTTGGTGTTTAACACCAACCTAGGCACTCTTGGCTATATCGTGGCTGCCATTTATATTTGGTCGAGGAAGCTGCGGTGCCCGGAGAGAACCACCGACCTTCGGCAAGAAAACTGACAATCCTAGTCAATTAAGATCGGATTCGAATGAACCTGCTACGTGCAGGGTTAGAAATCACAGCATCAGTGTTGACATACTATTGATACGGTAGTATACTTAGAGCACTTGGCCACCGATGCCTCGCACACAATAGGCAAAACCGTATAAGATTATCTCTGCATGAAAGAGTTATAACCTTAGTTTTGAAACAATAACATTAGGAAAATCCTAAACCATATACGAACTTTTGAATGCTGATTTAACCAAAAAAAATTATTACCGATCCCGGGATCATACCAACAGCAAAGCCCTCGCTGCTATGCATGTTCGTATCCTCATGGAGTATCATTCCACCAGCAACCGTACCAACCTAATGGTGTTAATCAAATCAGCATTTAATAGGCCAGACGCTCGACTTTACAACTCGTCACTGTCGCTCGCATTTAAGTTTGGTATTGATGTCCGTGCGTACGGCAATTGTCATTTTTGCAAAAGTGCAAAACTTATATTTAAACAAACAAAATCTGACTGTTAATGACGTCTTTAAACTAAATCCTTTGGATGTTGGATATATAATGTCTATTCATAGTCTAAGATACATGATTTTTTATAAGTTATTATTGACCTTGAACTAGCTGCCAGTTACAGCGAGTACTCTCAGATCTGTTCTTTGTGTCTTTTTTGTTGTGAGAGATATATAAATTACCTGTCATGTCCGGTCTGTGTTTTTGTTTGATGTTTTTCTGTCTTGTATCGATCTGATGAGTTAAGCCCTTTTCAACTGATTTTTTTACAGTTTGTTCTCATGTTGTACTGATACACCACTGTCCCAGGTTAGGGGGATTGTTGGCGTTTTCAAACATGTTTAACCCTGCACCATTCTATATGTGCCTGTCCCAAGTTCGGAGCCTTTAACTGAGTGGATGTCGTTTATTTTTGTTTTTTTGTTTTTTGTTTTTTAGCTGTTTCTCATATTTGGATTTTGTTTATTGTTTTTATAGTTTGTTCTTGTGTTGTGTGGTCACACCACTGTCCCAGGTTAGGAGAGGGTTTGCCCTTTAAAATATGTTTAACCTCGTCGCATGTGCCTGTCCAAAGTCAGGAGCATGTAGTCCAGTGGTTGTCGTTTGTTCATTTCTGTCATATTTGTTTTCCGTAAATTGTTTTGTTATAAATTAGGCCGTTAGTTGTCTCAATTGAATTGTTTCATATTTGTCTTGTCGCGGCCATTTATAGCCGACTCTACGGTACGGATTTTTCTAATTGTTGAAGGCCGTAATGTGCCTATTATCGCTTACATCCACTTTAAACTTGTGGATAGTTGTCTCATTGGCAATCATACCACATCTCCTTATTTTTATACAAAAAATTGCTATAACACCATTTTCTTCATTTAAACTCATGTCTGATTAAGGGTGTGAAGAAATGAAAACAATACTTTATAGATTTCATACGTCCGAAGTGCTTTGCTTGATTTGCCTTCACCAGGAACAATAAAAGCCGAAGATTTGAAAGCCAAGGATGTTTACGAACCGAAACAGCTGCAGAGCTATATGACCAAAATGGACACTGGTCCTCAAAATAATAGCCAAATCCATCTAAGATCATTTTTGCCTGAGGAAGTTGAAACCTTAGTTTCTTAATTTGTGTAATTTGTGTAACGAACGGTAATGAACTCGTCAAAAGTGATAATAAAATAAAAAGCATGGACCAATTCAACTCCGTTTATCCCAGCTCAAATCCATACGAAAAGCTATGTCATCAAAGAGGGACGAAAGATACCAGAGGGACAGTCAAACTCATAGATCAAAAACAAACTGACAACGCCATGGCCAAAAATAAAAAGACAAACAGACAAATAATAGTACAGATGACACAACATAGAAAACTAAAGACTAAGCAACACGAACTGCCTTTGTATGAAATCTGCTCATGTTTTAGATGTCATTATAGAATTTCGTAAGAATCCCTTTTTCGGAGTGTCAGACTTCTAGTCATTTCTTTAAAGAACTGTTTTGGATTTGACAATAAAAACAATGTAACAAAATAAGTAAATTCTAGATCTGAAGTGAAAAATGAAGGTTAACTTATGTGTTACCGATGTAACTTCAATCATTGAAAATGACAATAAAATAAAACATAATTTATTTGAAATAGACCATACAAAATGTGAAGCAAATATTCAAAAACTAACAAAATAAGAACTATTTGAGCTAATTTTATACTGATAGGTAACGATTCCGTCATTCAAGGACCATATCCACCACCAGGTCCGAATCCACCACTACCAGGTCCTTGGTTTTGTCCCTGTCCGCCGTTACCGCCATTTCCTTGATCTTTCATCATGTTTCCTACCATGCCTTTAAACTGACCTGGAACAAATTTCATCCATCCTGGTTCCTGACCATTTTCGCCACGCATTCCTTTTGGAATCATTTTCATAAAAGAACTCATTCCACCGCCGCCACCGCTACCACCTCCCATCATACCACCCATACCACCCATTCCACCAGCACCACCAGCACCGCCGCCTCCACCGGGCATCATTTTCATAAAACTTCCACCACCACCAAAAAATGCTGCAGACTGGTTGACTACCAAGAGAAGGCCAAGGGCCATCAGTATATGTGTATTCATCTTCAGTTCTGCTGATGGAGGTCTGAAATAGAAAATGATTATCACTATACAATGCAATTATATATATGCGTATTCATTGTGCAGTTCTGTTGCCAAAAGTAGCTCTGAAATAAATACGTATAATGCAAAACGTTAAGAAGGTTTAAATTTTATTATTACACTTCATATTAAACTAACAAATTTCTCAGCGGGTTACCTTTTTTTTTATTGTCATCCACCGGCTGAGAAGAACAAATTCATTTAACAGGCAATTATTTAATCCCAAATCAATATTTAACAAACAATGATAAAAATTTAAAAACAGTGTTAAATTATTTCAAGTTTAGACTAACATTATAAACTATTTTAAGGACAACAATAAGAAGACATTCAGTATAAAAAAATAAATAACACACACACCTGAGAGGGTGATAGCGCAGATTGTTACCCTTAAAAGACACTATAAACCCTAATCTTCTCGGGGTTACAACCTGCTATATCACACCCTCAGTTATGTGTTATTTATATAATGTTTTATATGCTACAAATATCAACAAAGTCTATAGAATTGAAAAAAAATATATGTAAATCGTATGTATAAATAATTTGATATAATATGTTTTGATAACTGATTTCTTTTTTGTAAGTTAGTATTCCTTTTTAGTTAGAATAGGTTGATTATCATGTACCAAGAATGGAATTGTATTATGCTTTTGAAATACTTGTATTTTTATCTTCTTCATTCAATTATTATTTTTTAACTTCACATCACGTAAGAAAATTAAACTTGTTCAACTTTTGCACTTTTAAAAAGCTTATTAAAATAAACAAATCTAGAAATTGAAAGCTTTATATGGCGCAAATAGTGATTACTTATTAATTTTGAAAAATGTAAAGACGTTAAAACATCCTGGTATACACACATAATAGTGAACTTTAAATTGTCTTTCTGACTTTTCACATGACTTATCTTGTGAAAAGGTATCAAGATAAATCTATACCTCAATAGTAGTTAAAAACAAAATGAACAATTTGTTGATTACTTCTATTCATAATGCAAAAATTAGAAATGAAATTTTCAACAAATTTCTACAAGGATTTCTTACCTGGGGTAATCTGGAGTTCTGAGGTCTGTTAAAACTTGTAGAAATATTTGTTTCCTATTTATACCAACGTCTCATTATATATTGCTACATTAATTATATCTTGTCGACAGATGGGCAGTATATATGTCGTTATCGCTAATGAAATATATGAAGGTTGAAAATTTATCACTATTTTTTTGTATATTATCCCGATTTTTTTTTTGTCTCACTTTGCGTTTTTAATTCAATGTCTTTGATTTTACGTATTATAATTTTTTTTAGAGATACTAATTTTTGTTTATTTACCAAAATAAAATATTGCAATATACGTAATATTTATTATACTTTTTAGTTATTGTATTAGAAAATAATTGAAATGAAATGGATAGCTGACTGAAGCCTATATACATCATCTAAAATACAAAGCAACAAGCAACATGACAAATACATCTTGGCGACGGTTTTGCAGTATATATATTGTTAGCACTAATGAAATATATGAAGGTCGAAATTGTATCTCCTAAACAAAGCAACAACCAACATGGCAAATATATAATGAAAATTATCTTAAGTTTAGACTGACAGATTCATATTCTTGAAATGCTATGGTATTCAATTTGTCATTGAATGTCTCTTTATCTGTTTGGCTCTAACAATTTCAAAGCATCTTTTCATCCATTCCCTAACTAGGGTGGTCTGTATGTATTAATAAATGTACATGTAAGAACAAACGATCATAAAAGTAGTCTACAATGATTCTCATGTTCGACAGCCTTCATCCCCTATTTACAATACTACTAAATTTAGATAAAGATTTTTAACTATATAATCTTATACATGTGTTTGTATTCCGATGGTATGATTAAAAATGTCTATTAATATTCAACAATCATTGATAAAGTTTACAAATAATAGTTAAATGAAAGTATTTAGTATCTATTAAATTAATAATGAAACAAAAGTCAATTTGCTTCAATAGTTATCAAAGTTTCCAGGATTATAATTTAATATTCCAGACACGCGCGCGCACAGTTATTAAGCCAAACAAGTTCAAAGTTGAAGAGCATTGAGGACCCAAAATTTCTAAAAGTTATGCCAAATACGGCTAAGGTAATCTATGCCTGGGATAAGAAAATCCTTAGTATTTCAAAATATTTCTATTTATTTATTTATTTATTTATTGATTGATTGATTAGTGTTTAACGCTACTTTCAGCACTATTGTGCTATTTCGTGGAGGTCAGTTTTTATTGTTTGAGGAAAACGGAGTGCCCGAACAGAATAAACGACCGTCGGTAGGAAAACTAAAATTCTAGTCAATTAAGATTTAAGTCGAGCGCACAACCTCAGCGATGACAGGCTTGAGATACAGTAGTATCGATTACTTAAATTGAGATACAGTAGTATCGATTACACTTGGCCACTGAGGCTCCTCAAAATATTTTTTAAGAAACAGTATTATTTTTTTTGGTCTAAATGAAGAGTTCCTTGACAGTAAAAAAGGTTGGAAGTTTTATGTTTGATATACTAAGACAGCTCTATGAAATCATACATTTTCTCGTATTTTATTCATACAAAGAGAAAATGAGTGAATATAAGAAAAGAAAGACACATTTACAGGAATAATATTTTTTTTATAAAAAAATAATTTTCTCTTTTGAAACTTTTGTTTAATTCCCTTAACTAAGTTATCTATGATATAAAAAAAAACATGCTGCGAAGATGTTTGCAACTCGTAGAATCTAAGTAACGGTCAATTTATAACTGTGTACATATCAGAACTCATTGTTGTCCGTTTTTCATTGAAATATCAGTAAATTTCCATGAATTCTGCATTTTACAATAACAATTTCACGAATGATATGAGTATAAAATTAATTTCAAATGTTTTTTTTTTAATTTATAACAACAAACGCAGTACTAGAATGGAAAGTTCATATTGAACGAAACAAATTGAAATTTTGATTAAATTAAATTTGAATTGCACCTCGTGGGAGTTTACGAAGGCTAACTAAAAGTTTGTTCTTTGCATTCCAGATTAAGAATTATCTGTGTTTAACTTAACGCCTTTTGTCAACCTCAATAAGGTTAATACTTTCTCATGTTAGATACCGATATAAACAATTTGACGGATCTTCTTAACCATGCTTTGGTCTCAAGGTTGGCTTGAGGCATGTTCCATGTGACACGAAACCTTGTTCAGATGTTTCAAATGACAATGAAATTCCAGTTAGGTGCGCCTCTCTTTCGAGTCTATAACAGTCCGGAGGCCTAACATTGGTTTACTTGTCACGTTAATAACAATAAAATATATGAATATGAATATTTTAAGTCAACTATTAATATCAAAAGTGTTTTATGAACTAAAAATCGTCACCAGTATAGTAACAATAACGAGAAACGCTAACTGAAATCGACACTCTCCGTCATCAGTTGATGTACACATAATTATGCTTCCGGACTAATACGTATGAACGAGTTGATCATTGTATAGACATGAGAAACACGACGGGTGCTACATGTAGAAATGGATCTGCCTACCCTTCCGGATCACCTGTGATCACCCCGTGTTTTGGTGGGGTTGGTGTTGATAAGTCTTTAGTTTTCTGTGTTGTGTTTTGTATACTGTTGTTTGTCTTTTGATCTTTTTCGTTTTTGCCATGGCGTTGTCAGTTTATTTTCGACTTATGAGTTTTTATGTCCCTTTGGTATCTTTCGTCTCTCTCTATCATTGATGCTATTTTTGACGTCCTATAAAACACGCTAATACGCATATTTTCAACAAAGAGACATATTTTCCATCAAGTCATTTATTTTACTGTGAAATGTAATAATGTAAAATTTTGTAATGTATAATTCTAAACATCAGATAATTTGCGTAGGAGTAATTATATAACATGTGATCTAGCTTTCGGCTACTGAGCAAGGATAATTGTCTCCAATTTAAAGAGAAAGGGCCGTCTTCTTTCCTTTTCCTGAGGATTGTTGATTATAATTTCTTTACTTGGTGTACTAAAACAAACCCTTCAATTGTGTATGTCTGTGTGTTACCAAGTAGATTAAATGACAAGAAATTCAACTCATAGTTCGGTTGTACATTTAAGCAAATATGCAAAGTTAAT
This sequence comes from Mytilus californianus, assembly GCF_021869535.1. Classification (NCBI taxonomy): domain Eukaryota; kingdom Metazoa; phylum Mollusca; class Bivalvia; order Mytilida; family Mytilidae; genus Mytilus; species Mytilus californianus. The sequence continues at coordinate 48,470,591 of NW_026262593.1, forward strand.
TGATTTTTGCGTTCAAATGCATTTGCGTCAGCGCGTGTGGGTTTCATAGCTGTGTAAACACACGTGATGTCTCTTCTCCAAACATGATTTATTAATCAGTTTTCCGTAGCTAATCATATTGTACAGAAGTTGAACAAAAACAATTATGTTTTCGTAAGGTGTTTACTTTGTACAAGTAATTTCATTGGGTTTCATGTAGGTCTGACATTTTATAAAGAAATTCCCGACTAGAACTTTACATTACTAAATCATACAATTAATTTCTATTCGGCTTTGAGCAAGACCTAAAAATAGTATACATCAAATATCAAGTGCCAAAAGTCTGCTTTTATTTAAAAATCATATTATACAGAGTAATGTTTATATTGAGTTCATACACCACATTTTTAATATTTCTTATTCTGATTGAGCCACTGATGCATAAAAGATCTGGCAATGTTACCAGTAGCATATCTCTGTACAATTCCTTGGTACTGTTTAGGGACGTATTTCATCCAAAATCGTGGATTACCATATCCTGACGACAAAATTCCTCCAAAACCACCTATTCCACCAATACCTGCTCCGCCGCCATATCCGCCATATCCACCGTGACCATATCCACTGCCAGCGTATCCAATGGGGCCATAACCAACGTGCGCTGCTATGTTATTGACTAATAATAGCACTGCTACGACCGCAAATGTACACTTGACGTTCATTTCACAACTGTGTTATGGATACTACAAAAGATTTATCAATGAATTGTAGTTATACTACATATTCAAGTTCCAATACGAATACATATTTATAAATAAAAAAAAACAATATTGTTACTCTTGTAACTAAAATTGGATATGGCAAGACAATTATTTTTTATTTTGCAATGAACCTAGCATTAGCTTTTTTTGAAACACACTTAAACACAGTATGATAACATGGTCGTTCAGCCTGACACTGCGTTTACAGCGTTTATTAAAATACAAATTTATTCACGTTGCTATTCAAAATATTGCAAAAAAATCAACCAAATATTGTATATTTCAATTCTACTATATGATATCGCTAATTTATTTATTGTTTGTCTTGCTTGCAAATGTATAATTATGTAATTGTTAATGTATAATTGTTATCCTCTTGTAACACCATACGTGTGTCTAAGTTGTAATACATTGTCTTGTCTTTACTTGTTTTGTCTTGTCTTGGCAAGCCGTTTTGCCAAAACTAGTACATTTACGTCTTTTTCGGAAGAAAAAAATTACACACGGAAAATAATCAATAAAACATGCTGAGATATAATAAAAATAACCAAACAAAAATAAACTTAAAAACAAACACTAAGAATTACAAGTTAATCTTTTAGATTTAAGAAAAAACACATTGAGATCTACAAAAAAGTGCATTGAACCCCTTATGATTTTTTTCCTATGAAAAGTAGAAGAGGGGAAATATTATTACCAGAAGAAGTTTCAAAAATCTTGTTTTGGAATGTAATTGCAAATGTATAGCTGGTTTTTTTTTTATTAAAGTACAAAAAAAATTGTTAGTACCAAGAAAGAAAAACACATTTTGAAAAATATCGTTTATCCTTATTCAAAACAATTTTCGAGTTAACTTTTAACACTGCAGATTTGAAAACAAAAAAAGGTTTAGTTTGTGCGACAGATAGAAAAAATATAACGACTTACAGTGGGGGTATGCATACAAAGAAATATTTCACGAAGACATCAACATAAATCATTATTATTTCTGCTTTGTATCGATCTGATGAGTTAAGATCTTTTCAATTGATTTTTTTTGTTTGTTCTTATGTTGTACTGTTACACCACTGTCCCAGGTTAAGGAGACGGTTGGTACCTTCAAACTAGTTTAACCAAGCCACATTCTGTATGTGCCTGTCCCAAGTCATGAGCCTGTAATTCAGTGGTTGTCGGTTGTGGCTGTATATTATCATATTTGTTTTTCATTTTTTATTTTGTACATAAATCAGGCCGTTATTATTTCTCGTTTGAATTGTTTTACATTTGTCATTTTGGGTCATTTTATAGCTGACTATGCGGTATCGGTTTTGCTCATTGTTTAATTCCGTACGGTGACCTATTGTTGTTAGTTTCTATGTCATTTGGTCTCTTGTGGAGAGTTGTCTCATTGACAATCATACCATATCTTCTTATTTCTATATATGCATGGATTGCAAATATCGTGGTAAGAAATTCATACGACGTCAATAATTCGGCATGTTCAATTATTTCAGATAACATATATTTTTGTTTTCTAATCAGAAAGAAATATGGAAAACGTGAATAGCAAGAATATTAAGATTAATCATGATTTGATATATATGTTGCGGTTTTTTAAAATCCGTCAGTATATAGGAGTTACCAGATACAAATATAAAGCTAGGGCCAATGTAAACTATTTTAACCTCACAAATAAATCATTTTCAAAACTCGTTAAAAAAGAAAAACTTTTAAGATATCAAAAGAACAAGGTATTGCGTAGCAAAATTTTAAATTAAAGCTTGAATGTGACATATATCTTTTTAAATAAACGAAGAAAGAAAATTCGTCCAGTGCCCTAATGGATAAGTCAAGAGTATTGTCCGAACATTTTCATTAACTGTCCGCAATGACAAGAAGTGTTGAAATGTCTACATACGGTTTATTGGGTGGAACCATTCCCTATAAATAAGAGGTTACACTATATCTTACATATAGCTATTCAACTCGTGCATACAAATGTTTCGGAATATGCATATGTAGTTTGAAATAGAGATTTTATCAAAATTATTAATACGAGTAATATTGTAGCATTTTACTTTTTTCAAAATCAAGTTAGAGCATATGCTGAGTTGCAAGGAGTAGTAACAGTTAAAAAATATAAAAAGAGGAAAGAGATAAATATAGAAAATCAATACTATGAAACTAGACATAGAAATTATTAAAAAGAAAAAGATAAACAGCTATCTGCATTTATTTTCTTATATGTTTGAACAATATATTTCAAATATTCTTACCTGTTCTGCCTGGTTTGAAATGAGGAGATGATAGCAATGGAACATTTATCATGCACTTATATAGAGATAACAAGGGAATATTTTAATAATTAACTTTGTGAACGTGAAGTGATAGAAAATCATGAAAAATTAAAAAAAAAAAGAATAAACAATCTATCAAATTGTGAAACATAGGTCTTTCTTAACCTTTTTTTTTTATTTCGACCTGATTTTTTTCAAATGATGCGACAATGTGATGAAAATTATGGCAATCATTATCAATCTTTTTTAAACTAAGAATTAGAGCAAGAATTAATCAGAATTCTTACATAAAATAGCAGTCCACGTGTTAAAAATGTGCTTTATTCTGTACGTGTTTGTCTTTAGCCTGAAATGCAGTGATTGTCGTTGGTACTGTAAATTATATTTGTTGTTCGTTTATTATTTTGTACATAAATCAGGATGTTTTGGTTGTCTTCTTTGTTTGAATTGATTTTTTTAGTTTTTTTTTTTCACGTTGGGGTCTTTTATAGCTTACTATTAGGCTTTTCCAGTGGTAATGATAATATTTACGCTACAATTTTTTTCTGCACCAGAAGCGCATTTAGACAATAAATGTTTCTTCAGTGATGCTCGGAGCCAAAATATTTCAAAATCCAAAACTTGTTAAAGAAATGAAGAAAAATATAAACCGAAAAGAAAAAAAGGTAAAACCATGCCGGGCAAGAAATCAGAGCTTTGCATGAGGGAGATATATTCATTAATTGCAAATGGCTTAACTCAATAGATCTGTATGAGACATAAAAAATTCAACTAACATAAAACCATTAGACAAAAAGCGACGATATTAGAAAACTCGTAGTTACCACTAGTAATTGAATTTTAGTCTGAAAGGTTCTGTTGGTATTGATATAATCTGAAAAGTCTGAACTTAAAAACGGTAAGACTTGCTTAGAGTTTTAGTAATTTTTCATACATTTTAACATTGTAATTTTAGTTCTGTTCAGACAGTTCGCTTGCAGTCTTTCTCGAATTGTTCAGTAGCTTTTCAGACAATAAAGTACGTACGTGATGAGTACAGGTAAATAACAACTACGTAATAGTCTGAAAATACACAGAACAGATTTTACTGACTACAAGTGTTATGTACGAATTTACCGCAGTGGATACGTCTACAAATTAACTGAAATACTGAACATGACTCATTAATTTATTGTTCACTCTTTTAAGACATTTTCAGATTAAAATTACAGTTCCAGTTTAAAATCGATATATTGGTGTAATGAAAGCTAGTTCAGAGCATATTAAAAGTGATAAATATATCATGTTCTCTCAGACTAACATATTATGTTATCAAGAAATTACCACCTGGTTTTCCATTTGTCGTAACAGATATTAACATAATGATAATGATTTATCTTTTCCATTCTTTTTTATTACTGTTTAACAAACTAATTTATATAAATATCAAGTCTTTAAATAGTCGGTTTCTTATAAAAAAACAATAATTATAAGACAAAGAGAATAATTGCTGTCAAACATGACGTTTGTTTTAGGGTTTTATTCGAGATAATTTCATTTTTATAGTTGATTAAATGTGTATATGACATGCCTTACACAAAACCGTTTGTACTATTAAGAACATTTGTACGGATTTGACCACATTGTGAACTTTTACATCTGATGTACTTTCCTTGATCCTGATAACTGAGACATTTAAGTGCATCTATAAGTTTAAGGAGCAGATTAGAACAAGTCACCGACCATTCATCTTTTGTGATGGTAGTGGGGGGGGGGGGTCATTTTGTTCGATTCAATATTTATATTAAAAAATATTGTTTTTAAAGTTCTTATCATTGAAAATTAGGCGGGAAATAAAGATCGCAATGAGTGACAAACAATATGTTTCTTGTTTCTGTATGCAAACTATGGCTGTAATACCTCAAGATTGTTTTGGACTTTTAGTTGTAATATTTTGAGGGCTTAGAAAATTGTGTAAGTTTGGTCATATGCATATGAGAGAGAGAAAGAGTTCATTGAAAATCTTTCTTCAATTAGGAAAACCTATACCGTTTAGTACAAGCATGACTCTACCAGGAGGCAACAATTTAATCTTAACAGGATTTAGCTTCTGTGAAATGAATATTTCTTGATAAAATAAATTTCTAGACCCAGTGGGAAAATATATCTCTTCCTTAAAGATAAATAGCTGCTCTTTAATCTTTAAACATGAGGTTTTGCGTTTTATAAATTAAGAAGGCTGCAAACTATGCACAAGTCATAAGGTTGACAACAATACTAATACGTTATTTCCAAAGAACATACATCTTATAGGCATATTTAACAAAAAATATTATACCTCGTTTTGTTAATGATTTTAACAAATGTATGTCGTTTTATTTTTCAAACCTTTAAGAGTGAAGGAATTAAGTTTTGGAGATACTACATTTGTTCTCCAGATTATTATTTTGAAAATGTCATATTGATTTATATTTGGAAATAAATCAGGGAATTTATGTGTTTTTCGTTTTTGCATTTCTAGTATGTCTGCTACTACATTAAGAAAGCAAAAGCAATTTTGAATCATTTCGTATTCAGAGTTTAAAGCATTCTGGATAATATTCTTTGACGTAATAAAAACGTTTCTAATGAGATATCAACGTCGACAACAATTATGTTTTGCTGATTCGCACGCGTCACTTAGGAGTGAGAGCAAAGACTGGTCGGCCCGGAATCAGAATAATGTGTCACATGGTTACACACCTTCCTGTGAATTGTCACATTGTGAACAAGCACGTTAAAAATTCGGTTAAGTGTGTATGTCTAGAACGAAACGGGGTTCAAATTCATATGCCATTAACACATTCTCGTCTTGAATATGTATTTTACTTGACACTTGACGTTAAACAGCCAATCATCATCATCATCACCATCGTAAACAAAGGATATCCAGTCTATGCAGTGGTGGATCCAATATTCTTATAAGGACAAACTGATTTCATAGTGTTTAAGCACTCTTAGTTAGATCATGACGGTCAGTTTTTATTGACCGAGGAGGAAGCCGCAGTATCCGGAGAGGACTACCAACCACCAGCAAGGAAACTGTTTATCCCATTTAATTTTAATTTCAGTCGAATGCACCTTAGTACTAGCTGGGTTCGTACTCACAACTTCAGTGTTGACTGGCCATGTTTCACTTAGATGAATTACTTAGGCTAGTCGGTCATCGACATACCCTTAAAAAGGGGGCCCACCGCAAAAAAAGGAAAGATTTGACACGAGTGTTCGTAGACCAATAACGTTATTTCTTTAATTTTGTTTCGTATCAACAACTGACCGGACAGCCTTAACCTATTCATTATAGAACCGTTTAAAAGAAATAATTACAAAATAAATGCTAGGATTTCTATAATATAACAAGTTGTGTAGTGTTGCCATACTTCAAAGAAAGGAGTTTTACACCAGAGCTTGTATGTATATTTAATCGTTTAATTTGGCTCAGATTGGTAATCACACGCAAAATCCTCCGCATTCGAGGCTAGTTCTTGACGTCTGAAGCGAATTCGAGTTAAAAAGTATTAAACGTTATAACTGAAAACCAAATTATAACCGAAATCAAGCAATCACAATTTTTCAATAAAACATACCGGTCTCGAATGGGAATTCACAGAATGACGTGATGTTGCCTAATTATTGAGCATCAACGATGAAATTATCCATCATCCTTTACTTCTAAAATCCCGAAATGGGGATGATGCTCGTATGTTTCTTGATCCTTTATCTTTTATAAGTAATCAGGTAATAGAACGAAACACAAATTTTGAAATAGCGAAAATGACGTGTAAAATTATTTTTCCATAAAAAGCCAATTTGAGTTCATTTGTATAGTCATGAAATTACAATTTAGTTTCACATCTATCGAAGATCTATTAATATAATTGGCATTCCAGTTTAACTCCTTTATATCATCATTAAGTCTTATATTTGTCTATTTCTAGACAAAATACCATAATTATATGACAACATGATATATATAATACATAGCATTTGCTGTAATACAAGATTAGTATTTTTGTTTTTTGTGATAGTATCCTTCTGATGGGCAACCGAACACAATTTTCAAAGCCTGTTTGTATAACTAACAATACATGTATTGATTGGACCATTGTGAACTTAGACATTGTATTTACTTCCCATGACCCGCTTATATATATAGTAATGATCGTAAACTGAAGGGTTTTGGGTCGATCTGATGTAACAGCAAACCTTTGTTAACTGATGTTTAACGTTTGCTGTTACATCAGTGTTCAATATTTGAGGGAGGGTTAAACAGTCTAAAAAATGTCAGAGCCCTCCGCATTATTCATGTGCATATAATAAGTCAGTGGCATGTGTTTTCATTAACTGTTTTTTACATTATTCAGGACGTTTCGTTTTGTTTCTCGTTTAAATTGTTTTACATTTTGTTTTTATTTTCGGACATTTTATAGCTTACTCTACGTTGTGGCTTTTCGATGGCTAAACAGTGACATATACTTGCTTATATGTAACTATTTATATTTTTTATCTTAGGTGGATAGTTGTCTCATTGGGAATCATACCACATTTTTTTATATTGTATATGTTCAGGCCCAAGATCCTATATACATGCCAGAAAGCAGGCAAATTGCTAGTTGAAAGCAGAAGGTTAATTTTTTTCTATGAATCCTAGTTCCACTTTCAAACATTTCTCCAATCTTTACTAAAATTCACAGTTTATGTTTACTTTGTGTGAATTATATTATGGGATATTTCTGAATATTTAATCAGATTATAAAAATGTCTGCAGATGGTTAAAAACTGAATTTTTGTTTGATTTTGCAATTTTTGGACAAATTGCGTAATAACTGATGAAAGGACGGAAGTAAAGCTATACCTTGTCGTTCAAATGATTCGATTATTTGATTTTTACGCTGCTTAAAATGACATTTGATCGAAAAGTTTACATTACATATTAAATAAAGGATATAGTTTTTCTCTTTTGTTTCGCTTTTAATCAATTAAAACGTTTTTGTTAATTTTACCAGCAAACTATTGACGGTAACAACGTAATCATGAATTGTTCATCAAATAAAAATATGCAAATTATAACAAAATTTTACTTCTTTATAACCTACAAATGTGTTTCGTGATTATCATAAGAAATATTAACATGACTTTAATAGCTGTTTATTTTTTCCTTGATCTTTTTATTGATGTTCGGTTGTACATTTAATCTAATATGCAAAGTTGAAAACTTAATGATGTCAAATGCATATGCATCAGCTCGTGTGGGTTTCATTGATGTGGTAATACACGTGATGTCATTTCTCCAAACATGATTCATTAATCAGTCATCATCCCTAGCTGACCATATTGTACATAGTATTTCATGAACAAGACTTCTGATTGAAGCAATTATATTTTCGTAAGGTGTTTACCTTTTCGAAGTAATCTCATAGGGTTTCATGTAGGTCGGACATTTGTATATAGAAATGCTCAACTAGTCATGGTAAAGTACAACTTTATGTTTCATAATCGCAAAACTGATTGCTATTCGGCTCTGAGCAAGACCTAAAGATCAAACATTAAATATCATATCGAAACAAGTCTTTTTTTATTGAAAAATATATATTATACAAAGTAAAAGGTATGTTTATATTGAATTCATACAACCTATTTTTAGTATTTGTTATTCTGATTCAGCCTCTGCGACATGAAAGATCTGGCATTGTTACCAGTAGCATATTTCTGTACGATTCCTTGGTACTGTTTAGGGACGTATTTCATCCAAAATCGGGGATTACCATATCTTGAAGACAAAATTCCTTCAAAACCACTTATTCCACCAAAACCTTCTATCCAACCAATACCTGCTCCACCGCCATATCCGCCATATCCAATGTTTGGAATAACAACGGGACCATATCCAACAGGACCATATCCACTGCAAGCATATCCAACGGGGCCATATCTACCATGCGATGTATGTTGTTGACTAGCACTGCTACGACTACAAATGTACACTTGACGTTCATTTTGATAGTAAACCTAGCATTAGCTTGTTCTGAAACACACTTGCACACAGTATCATAACATGATACAAAATTTATTGCAAGCCGATCTTGTCAAAATTAATATGTCTAAGCCTTTTTGGGGGAAACATAATTACACAGGTAGAATCATTAATAAAACACGCCGAGATAAAAAAAAATCACAAAAAACAAAAAACTAAAAACAAAACAAAACAAAACAAACAAAAACAAAACACACAAACAGAAAAACTTATAAATCAAACACTGAGAATTACAAATTAATCTTTTAGATTTCAGAAAGACACATGAGAATAAAACAAAATGTGCATTGGACCCAATGAGTTGTTTCCATTGAAAATTAGAGACGAAACAAATACGTAATGGAGTTTCAAAAATATTTCGTTTTTGTAATGTGATTGCATAATATAGCTGTTTTTTTTATATTAAAGTCATAAAAAGAAACACATTATAAAAAATACCTTACATCCATCTTCGAAACAATTTCTTCGATTTAACTATAAACACTGCAGATTATTTGAAAACAATAAGCTGTAGTTTGTGCAAGAGATAGGAAAATAAAAACAATTTACAGTGGGGGTATGCATTCAAAGAAATATTTCAAGAAGAAATTAACCTAAAACATTTATGCATGGGTATCAAATCTTTCGTCAAAACATTCATACGACGTCAATAATCCGACATGTCCAATAATTTCAGATAAGCCTGATTTTTGTTTTCTAGTCAGAAAGAAGTATGGTAAGCGTGAAAACCAAGAATATGAAAATTAATCATGATAAAAAAATCATCCAAAATGTGTGTTGCGGTTTTTTTAATCCGTCAGTATATAGGAGTTACCAGATACAAATATAAAGCTAGGGCCAATGTACACTAAATTAATCTCACAAATAGATCATTTTTAAAACTGGTTTAAAAAGAAAACATTTCAAGATATCACAAAATATAAAAGCATTTGCACCTTTCAACACTAAAACAAGATAGTGCTTAGCAAATGATTAAAAAAGATTAAAAGTGAAATATCTCCATTAAAGTTAATGAAAAAAATGAATTTTTCCAATGCTCTAAGAGTGAAATCTAGAGTATCGCCACAACATTTTCCTCAACTGTCCACAATGACAAGAATTATTGAAATGTCTAAATACAGTCTATTGGGTGGAACCATTCCCTATAAATAAGGGGTGACACCATATCCCACATAGAGCTTTTGGACTCATGCATGAAAATGCTTCGTAAATATGCATATAGAGTTTGAAATAGACATTTTATCAACAATTATAATACGAGTAATATCTTAGCATTTTACAATAACTTTTTTTTAATCAAGTTAGAGCTTTTACTGATTTGCTAGGAGTGGTAACAGTTAAAATATTTAAAAAGAGGAAATAGTTAGATAAAGAAAATCAAAGATAAATCGGGGATATTTTGATAATTAACTGTGTGTACGTCAAGTGACAGAAAACCATGAAAATATCAAAAAAAGAAAAAACAATCTATCAAATTGTGAAACATTAGTCTTTCGTAACAATTTTTTTTTGTTTTTTTTTTTTATTTCGACCAGATATTTTTCCAAAAAATTTGACAATGTGATAAAAATGATACCAATCATCATCAATCTTTTTATTACTTAGAATTAGACCAAGAATTAATCAGAGTTCTTACATGAAATAATAGTCCACGTGTAAAAAATATGCAATCAATCACCACATTTTACAGCCACATTCGATGGCGTTTACATGTGTGTCTCTGGAATTCGATCGTCTGGTTTGTCTCGCGGTAGCGTACGTGCTTTTCATCGAGTGCAAATCAAAGATTGTAAATTAAATTCGTATTTTATTCGATTTTAATTTGGTTCAACGAAATTTATACGATATATTTGGTTTACAGTTTGATTCAGAAGAAACACCGACATAGCTAGATAATACAATTAATTATCTAATTACTACCACAATTTGATATTTTTAAGTATTGTAATTTTCATTGTTATTAATAAATGTAATGTCAGTTTTACAAATCTAATCTTGAATCAATCCTAATCCTATCTTATTTTTGGGAAATATTTTTACAAATTCAAATGTGACGTCACTTTGTGTGTTTTTTTAGAATTTCAAATGTGACGTCACTTTGTGCGTTGAGGCTTTGGCTAACTCGGCTGTGTATTTTTATGTGTTGGATTAAGTTGTTTTATGTAATGTATCCGTTTTTATTCTGTAGTTAGTCCCCACTTCGGTTTTATCATGTATATATATTATATAGTCATTTTATAAAATTTACTGTTTGCAAAATTATAAATTATTCTTAATAATAAGGATGTTCTTGTCCAAGGCAGAAAACCCTGGCCGTGTTAGGCGCAACTTTTTGGAAGTTTTGGTCCTCGGTGCTCTTCAGCTTTGTACTTGTTTTGGCTTTCAAACTTTTTTCATCTGAGCGTCACTGGTTGGTCTTGTGTGAACGAGAGGCACGTATGGCGTATTGAATTTTAAGCCTAGTACCTTTTATTACCTATTATTCGTGTGTTTCTTTGTTCTATATGTTCCCCCATTTATTTGTATTGTGGTCCTGTCATGTGATGTTGTCGTTTTGGTGTTGTGTTTGACGTTGCCATAAAAGCGGGAGGTTTGGCATGACACAAAACCAGGTTCAACCCACCATTTTTTTCTTAAAATGTCCTGTACCAAGTCAGGAAAAGGGCCATTGTTATATTATAGTTCGTTTCTGTGCGTGTTACATTTTAATGTTGTGTTTTTGTTGTGTCGTTGTTCTCCTCTTATATTTTATGCGTTTCCCTCAGTTTTAGTTTGTAACCCGGATTTGTTTTTATCTCTATCGATTTATGAGTTTCGAACAGCGGTATACTACTGTTGCTTTTATTTACCTCTTCTTCGCCTAGTACGAGCATTGTGGAGTATGAGCAACGACTAATTCACTCGGAATAAAAATAATGGCTGATACTACGGGAAGACGCATATTTAAAATTTCATTCTGCCCGTCGTTGTAGTTCAAAGATTCTTGTTTTCATATCTTATAAACATTATTAACATCTTTAATTAACATTATCGTCCTGAGTATGCATTTAATGTTCGTCGTTGGACGTAACGTAGTTTATCAACAAATTATTTTTAATTGTTGATCTCCACCCCCCAAAAAATACCATGAAAATTTGTTGAGATACGGTGTGTGTATAGTCTAAAATAATAAGCTGGTTCTCTCCCTTTCAACATACGGGTAACTGAGTCACCCTTGTTGGCCCTGTATCTGTAGGTGCCAAACAGATAAAAAGGACAGTCCATTTGATTGTTTAGACATAACAGAAAAAAAATTATTCCTAATTCAAAATGAATGTTGATACGCTTGGTCTTGTAAAAAAAAAAACGTTGATTTCAGGCGCTCATTATTCTGAAGTTAATTCAAAATTTGTCCCCAAAGGTATCACCAGCCCAGAAGCCTTTACGTTCAAGCGTGAAAATACGAATATTGATTGATTGAAATTTGCTTTTATATAACATTTAAGAAATTATTTAAAGTTCAGGAATATATCTCCCTCATGCAAAGAGCTGGTACCTTGTCCGGTTTTGGCTGTTCTTTATGTCCTTTTTTATTTGATCAACTCCTCAACGTTCGTATTGAATTTTAGATTTAAATAGTCTAGCGTCGAGCATAACTGAAAGACATTTAATTGTCGAAATGCGCATCTGGTGCAGTCAAATTTGTACGTTTATGTTATATAAATGAATGTTTATACGCATGCTATGAGACAAATAAACTTGATTTAAGCGATCATTATTCTGAAATTATTTATATCGATATTACAGGGAAAACGGTAGTATTTATTCTATCATAGGCGACAATACTAACATTTTCTAAATATACCACTTTTTATAATAAAAACCTGGACAAAACAATTATGTATAATATTCGTAATTTATTATTATTGTTTTAGAAATTGAAGTCAAAATGGTATCATGGCCATCTTCGAACGGATCTTGTTTATGGTATCCATGCCCACCGTCATTTTACATAAAATTTATGAAAATTTGGTAGACTTTTCGAATAATTCATATATATATAATGTGTTTCAAAATTTATATTGTAAATATACACACTGCAGTTATTCATAAATAAATAGACAAATATATTATACCCTTACATCCAATCACAGAACTTCTAAATTGACTTCCTTCACCTGCGTTCGGTACATGAAAGGCCAACCTAAAGCCCGAAAAATGTAATATTTTTTTTCTCTACAAAGATACGTATACTCTGTGACAAAATAAACATTTGATTGTAGGCGCTCATTATTCAAATTTATCTGAATCGATGTTACAAAGATTGACATATGTATGAATGACACTTTTCAACGTCTTTTCTTTTCAACTCTCAGCTGTTAAAGTCTGTGGTGTGTTCATGACAGTAACAAAATAACCGTTGAACATACTTATAAGTACAATGTGTCTTTTCGCTTTTCCTAGTTATTAGACTGATATTTTAAGTTTCTGTTTTATTGAAATGCGATCGTGATCAGCTATCAAAATAAAAGGCAAAATTTAGATATAAACGTTGAATATGAAATATCAACCGAACTCTTATTCATAGGACTAACCAAATGAGTTTTCCTCAAATCGTTGATTTTCACATGTCACGTGCAACACGACTGGACTATAAAAAAATTCCATTTTTCCTCCTACTTTCACTTGATATTATTTTATGAGTATTACATTAGATTAGAAATAATATATTGTATATATTTATACTGTTTAACTATTAAGATTCATCATTCAAAGTTGTCCATTTTATACATGTAGCAGTGCCTTGTATTTGTTAAATGTACATCTAACAACAAGCAATCATACATGTGGTCTTTAATTTTTGATATGTTTATGTAAAATGTTTCTCATGTTTTACAGCCTTCATCCCCTATTTATGTATATATAATACTACTAAATTGAGATATAGATCTTAACCAAATAATCCTGTACGTGCTTTTCCTATGGTATTGTTAAAAAAGTCTACTAAATATTTTTAAAAAATGATAAATTTAACAAATATTACTAAAATGAACGTATAAAGTAACCATTAACTGTTGTTTAATAATCTTCAAATAATTTCGAACTAAGCAATCTATTTAAATATCCAAACATGCCGCAAATCCAGTACAAATTAACAGAGACATACAATACAAGAGATTCGCAGTTGATTCATAGTTGAATCGAAGTAACGGCCAATTAGTTACTTTATGCAAATTACCCAGAAATTAGATTTGTCCGTTCCTCAATGAAATATCAGTAAATGCCCTTGAATTCTGCATTTTCCAATAAAATTTTATCGAATTCAATGTCAATTTAGTTTTATTTAAAATTTAGTTTGTTTTACAAAAACGATTTTAAGAGTGCAAATTGGAAGGATACAAATACGACACTTAGTCTTACTTAAAAAAAAAAATCCGCAGTACTATATAAAAAGTAAAATAACAAAAATACCGAACTCCAAGGAAATTTCTAAACAGAAAGTCCCTTATTAAATGGCAAAATTAAAACGCTCAAACACATCAAACGAATGGTAACAATTGTCATATTTGGTACAGGCATTTCCTTCTGCAGAAAATGATGGATTAAACCGGGTTTTATAGCTAGTTAAACCCTTTACTTGTATGACAGTTGCATAGCATTCCATTATATTGGCCACAATGTATTAGCAATATAAACAGACATAATAGTTACAAAATGTATAAAAATAGGGGTACAGCAGTCAAAGTTGTGTTATAATTCTCATCACTATAAAACAAACAACTATGTCAACAAGGAAAAACGAAATAGACACTATATAGACACAGCACATTAGCAAAAATGAAAGACAAAAATTTAAAAAAAAAACCATAGCACAATAACACAATGGTGGGATGTATACATACCAAGCAACACCAAAAGGATATTATCAAAATATGGACTAAACAGTCAAGTTTAAAGATATACAAAGACAAATAAAAGAAAACTATAAGACGTCATTAAGATGATAAACAACGTCAGTACCTAGAATCTATACCTCAAGACCATAATGTATTATTTGTGAAGTTAATACGGAATAAATTGTAACAAGGTCTTGGTATCTTCCGATAAACATCTTTTTAGAAAAAGGACGAGACGTTCTTTGACATAACCCGGTTTCATTAACTTTCTGCCCAGATACTGGTGACGTTTAATAAAGTCTGAGTAGCAGCTGAAAGCTCTTGAATTTCGAATGAGTTGGAAAATGTATATCCTATTTGAACATCATCAATATATCTGAATATAAAAATTAAATCATCTGGCTTCTTTGATCTTTTTCTTAATTTGAACGAAGCAAATTGAAGTTTTATCTAAATTAAATATGACGTGCACCTCGTGTTGGTTTACGAAAGCCTACTAAAATTCTGTTCTTTGCCTTCCAGATTAAGAATGTTCTGTGTTTAACGTAACACTTCAAATAAGTTCATTTTGTCCCTGATAACCTAAATAAGGTTTAATACACTCTCATTTTAGATAGTGATATAAACAACTTGACGGATCCTCGTAATTTCAAGGGTGACATGCAGAATGTTCCATGTGACACAGATACCTTATTAAAATGATACAAATGACTATGAAATTCCAGTTATTGAGGTCTGTCTTTCGATTCTGATAGAGTCTGGAGGCCCAACATTGCCGGTTTACTTGTGTTAAGAACAATAAAATGTTTGTTTATGTGTTATTTTATCAAAATGAGTTTTTAAAAGTCAATTACTAACATTAAAAGTGATTTTATGATACAAAAACCACAAAATACCTTTTAACTCAAAATATGCACTGGTAAGATAACAATAAGGAGGAAAGATCTCCGTCATCAGTTGATATATACATAGGTGTTCAAGACAAACATATGTCTGTTTTCATTGTAATGATTTGATCATTTACATGTATGCGATTGTGGACGTCATATAAAGAATGGTTATATGTAAATTTTCAACAAAGAGAAATATTTTCTATCTAGTCATTTATTTTTCATATGAAATTAAATAATGTGAAATTTTGTAATTTTCAATTCTAAACACCAGATAATTTGCAAAAGATCCATCATATAACATGTGATCTAGCTTTCGCTAACTGAGCGAGGATATGTGTCTCTAATCTAAACAGCAAAGGGCCGTCTTCTTTCCTGGGGATTGTTGATTATATTCTTTTTTATTGATGTGCAAAAAACAAACTCTTCAATTGTGTGTGTCTGTCTGTTACCAAGGAGATTAAATGACCAGAAATTCAATTCATAGTTTTGGCGGTACATTTAAGCTAATATGCAAAGATAAATACTTTTTGGTGTCAGCGCGTGTGGGATTCAGTACTGTGGTACTTCACGTGATGTCATTTCTCCAATCATGTTTCATTTATCAGGTTTCCAACTCGGATTACATTGTTCAGAGTATAACATGAACAAGACTTCCGATTGAAACAATTATGTTTTTGTAATTAGCAGTTTACTTTTTTGAATAAATTTCATTGGGTTCCATGTATGTCGGACATTTTTATACAGAAATGCTCGACTAGCTATAGTAAAGTACAGCCTTACATTACTTAATCGCAAAACTGATTGCTATTTGGTTAAGCAAGACTTTAAAAAAAAATAAATATCAAATATCATATCGACAAAAGTCTTCTTTTATTGAAAAAATTATATTATACAAAGTAATAGGTATGTTTATATTGAAATCAGACTACACATTTTTAGTATTTTTTATTCTGATTGAGCCACTGAGACATAAAAGATCTGGCAATGTTACCAGTACCATATTTCTGTACAATAACTTGGTACTGTTTAGGGACGTATTTCATCCGAAATCGAGGATTATCATATCCTTACGACAAAATTCTTCCAAAACCACCTATTCCGCCAAAACCTCCTATCCGACCAATACCTGCTCAGCCACCATATCCGCCATATCCAAAGCTTGAAATTCCAACGGGACCATACCCACTGCTAGCATATCCAACGGAGCCATATCCACCTAGCGCAGCTATGTTGTTGACTAATAGCACTGCTACGACTGCAAATATACACTTGACGTTCATTTTACAACTGTGTTGTGAATACTACAAAAGAATTATAAATGAATTGTAGTTGTACTATAACTGGAAGTTCAAATACGAATACATATTTATAAATAAAAAAAACCAGTATCGTTACTCTAGTATCTAAAATGGGATGACGCAATATAATTGTTTTTATCTGGCAGTGAACCTAGCATTATCTAGTTTTGAAACACACTTGAACACAGTATCATAACATAAGCGTTCAACATGACACAGCGTTTTTGGCAAGCCGATCTTGCCAAAACTAGTATGTTTAAATTTTTTTCAGTGGAAAAAAACTGCACACGGAGAATTATTAATAATACACGCTGAGAAATAAGAAAAACCAAACAAACAAAAAAAACTCAACAACAAACACTAAGAATTACAAAAGAGAAGCGGAAGATACTGAAAGAGACATTCAAACTTATCAGTCGAAAATAAACTAACAACGCCATGGCAAAAACAAACACCAACAGACAAACAACTGTACATAAAACACAACATAGAAAATTAAAGACTGAGCAACATGAACAAATCAGTCTTAGATTTCAGAAAATATCACACTGAGATTTACAAAAAATGCACTGAACCCCTTATGAGTTTTTTTCCTATGAAAAGTAGTGGAAGAATATTATTATCACAAGAAGTTTCAAAACTTTGGAATGTGATTGCAAATTTACAGCTGGTGTTTTTCTATTAATGTCGAAAAAAATGTTAGAACTAAGAAAGAAAAATACATTTTGAAAAATACCGTATATCCTTATTCGAAACAATTTCTTCTAGCTTACTTTTAAAACTGCAGTTTTAAAAACAAAAAAACTTTTAGTTTGTGCGAGAGACAGAAAATACAACGATTTACATTGGGGTATGCATTCAAAGAAATATTTCACGAAGAAATAAACCTAAAACAATCATGCATGAGTATCAAATCTCGCGTCAAGAAATTCAGACGACGTCAATAATCCGGCATGTAAAATAATTTCAGATAAGCCATGTAATTCTGTTTTCCAATCAAAAAGAGTTATGGTAAGCGTGAATAGCAAGAATATGAAGATTAATCATGATTTGAAATTAAAAATTCACTCGAATGTGTGTTGCGGTTTTTAAAGTCCGTCCAAATATAGGAGTTACCAGATACAAATGTAAAGCTAGGGATAATATTTACTAATTTTATCTCACAAATAGATCATTAAAAAAAATCGTTGAAATTCTTCCATTGCCCTAAGGGAGAAATCTAGAGTATTGTCCAAACATTTTCATTAATTGTCCACAATGACAAGAAGTGTTTAAATGTTAAAATACGGTTAATTGGGTGAAACCATTCCCTATAGATAAGGAGTGACACTATCTCCCATATAGCTCTACACCTCGTACATAAAAGTGTTTCGTAAATATGGATATAGAGTTTAAAATAGAGATGTTATCAATATTATTAAAATGAGTAATAGTGTAGCATTTTACAATAACTTTTGTCGGAATCAAGTAAGAGCATATGCTGATTTGCTAGGAGTAGTAACAGTTAAAAATAAAAGAGAAAAGAGATAAATAATGAAAATTAAAACTATCAAACCTTACATAGAAATTAATCAAAAGAAAAAGATAAACAGCTATCAGCATTTATTATCTTTTGAACAATATTTCGCATATTCTTACCTCTTCTGCCCGGTTTGAAATGACAAGATAATATCAATGGTGAATTTCTCGTACACTTATAAAGAGATAAAATGGGGATATTTTAATAATTAACCTTGTGTTTGTCAAGTGAAAGAAAACCATGAAAAAAAAACAATCTATCAAATTTGAAACATAAGACTTTCGTAATATATTTTTTTTTCTATTTCGAGCAGTTATTTTTCAAAAAGATTTGACAATGTGATAAAAGTGATACCAATCATTATCAATCTTTTATAACTTAGAATTGGAGCAAGAACTTATCGGAATTCTTACATAACACAGTAGTCAACGTGTTAAAAAAATGTGCAATCTATCACAATATTTTACAGTCTGTATGTCTTTGGAATTCGATCGTCTGGTTGGTCTCGTGGTAGCGTACGTGATCTCGTCGAGTGAAAATCAAAAACTGTAAACCAAATTAGTATGTTTCGCTTCCTTGCCGAGTACGAGCATTGCGGAGTATTAGCAACGACTCATTTGCTCGGAATTAAAAAAAGACTGACACCATGCGAAGACACATATTAAAAAATGCAATTCTGCAAGTCGTTGTGGTTCAAAGATTCTTGTTTTCATGTCTTATTAACATTTTGGAATTTTGGGTCCTCAATGCTCTTCAACTTTGTACTTGTTTGGTTTTATAACTATTTTGATCTGAGCGTCACTGTTGAGTCTTATGTAGACGAAACGCGCGTCTGACGTATTAAATTATAATCCTGGTACCTTTGATAACTTTTGACACCACTGGGTCGATGCCACTGCTGGTGGACGTTTCGTCCCCGAGGGTATCACCAGCCCAGTAGTCAGCACTTCGGTGTTGACATGAATATCAATTATATGGTCATTTTTATAAATTTTCTGTTTACAAAACTTTGAATTTTTCGAAAACTAAGGATTTTCTTATCCCAGGAATAGATTACCTTAGCCGTATTTGGCAACAACTTTTTGGAATTTTGGGTCCTCGATGCTCTTCAACTTTGTACTTGTTTGGCTTTATAACTATTTTGATCTGAGCGTCACTGATGAGTCTTATGTAGACGAAACGCGCGTCTGGCGTATTAAATTATAATCCTGGTACCTTTGATAACTATTAACATCTTTTATTAATATTATCGTCCTGAGTATGTATGTAATGGTCGTCGCTGGACGTAACGTAGTTCATCAATCAATTATTTTTAATTGTTGATTTATTTCCAAAAAAAACGACAATGCCGTGATAGTTTGTTGAGATACTGTATGTTTGTAGTCGAAAACAAATACGCTGGTTCTGTTCTCTCCCTTCCAACATACGGGTATCTGAGTCACTCTTGTTGGCCCAATATTGGTAAGTACCAAAGAGATACAAAGGACAGTCCATTGTTATTGTTCAGACATAACAGAAAAAATCTATTTCTTATTCAAAATGAATTTTGGTACTCTTGGTCTTGACAAAAAAACCGTTGATTTCAGGCGCTCGTTATTCTGAAGTTAATTTAAAATAAGTCCGTGTTGGTATCACCAGCCCAGTAGCCATCATTTCGGTTCAAGCGTGAAAATACGGATATGGGTTGATTGAAATTTGCTGTTATATATATAAATTTTTGATATTATTAAAAGTGCAGGAATATATCTCTCTCATGCAAAGAGCTGGTTCCTTGATCGGATTTGGCTGTTCTTTGTGTCCTTTTTTATTTGATCAGCTCCTCAGCGTTTGTATTAGGTTTAGGATTTAAATATTTTGGCCTCGAGCATAACTTAAGAGACATTTACTTGTCGAAATGCGCATCTGTTGCAGTAAAATTTGTACGTTTATGTTAATAAACTGAATGTTAATACGCATGGTATGAGACAAATAAACTTGATTTTAAGCGCTCATTATTCTAAAATTATCTGTATCGATATTTCAGGGTAAACGGTTATACTTAATCTTCCATAGGCGACTATACCAACATTTTCTAAATCTCCTTTATTTATAATAAAAACCTGGACAAAAAGTTATGTGTGATATTATTAATTTGTTTTTCTGTTTTTTAAATTAAAGTCAAATGGCATCATGACCATCTTCGCACGGAGCTTGTTAAGGGTATCCGTGCCCACCGTCTTTATACATCAAATTTATGAAAATTTGGAAGCCTTATCGAATAATCCTCAAGAATTTTTTTAATGTGTTTCAAAATTTATATCGTAAATATATACACTGCAGTTATTCATAAATGAATAGAAAAATATATTATACCCTTACATCCAATCACAGCTCTCCTAAGTTGACTTCTTTCACCTGCCTTGGGTACAAGAAAGGCTAATCTAAAGCTAGGAAAATGTAATACTACTTTTTTTCGACAAAGATACGCATGCTCTGTGACAAAATAAACATTTGATTGTAGGATCTTGTTATTCTAATGTTATCTGAATCGATGTTACAAATAATGACATATGTTTGAATGACACTTTTCAACGTCTTTTCTCTTCAACTCTTAGCTGTTATAGTCTGTGATTTGTTCATAACAGTATTAAAATAAACAGTTGAATATACTTATAAGTACAATGTGTCTTTTCGCTTTTCTCAGTTTTTAGACTGATATTTTAAGTTTTCTGTTTTATTGAAATGCGATCGTGTTCAGCTATCAAAATAAAAGGCAATATTCAGATATAAACGTTGAGGATGAAAAATAAACCGAGCTCTTATTCATAGGACTAACCATATGAATTATCCTAAAATCGTTGATGTTAACATGTCACGTGCATCACGACTGGAAATATATATATAAAAAACCTATTTATCCTCCTAAATTTACTTGATATTATTTAATCAGTATTACATTATATTAGAAATAATATATGTATAAAGTTTAATCAAATCAATTTGATTGTCATTAAACATTTACAGAATGTTTGTAACAATCCAAATTTAAACAAACAATAAACAACAAAATAACAACAAAACAGAGTACAAAAAAACATAAGTGATAGATTTAAAATATTCAATAGCCATGTCACAATGTCACAATGAGACATCTGCCCTCAGTTTTAATGACCTTTAAGGTATAAAACCACTAATGCATAGCCCCATTGCTTTCTATGTTAAATTCTGCAATTTCAAGCTTTAATGGTTACTTTGTCTTAAGTTCAAATAAAGTGGCAGTTATTTCATGTCAAAACTGTACCTTATCCTGACTTGTGCTGAAAAAATCAACATACCTTTAATTGCATATTAGAGCGTACTGGTTCGCGGAAGTTTGATAGTACAAAAACAGGAACTTCTGATCTGAACAACAGGCCAAATGAGCCCTCCTATTAAAATTTCATATACTTCTTTATTTTTCAAATAAAACTTTCAACAAAGGTCCTACAGTCATCCCAAGTCAACAAGCTTTCATTTGATACAAAAACTACCCAAATATTCCCACTATTGACACAGATACAGCTATGCGTAGGAACTATTTTGTTTAAAATATGTACTACGTTCTTGTATGTTCTTTCTGACCGGGCCTGAATTAGTGGTTCTATACCTATAACAGCACCAAACTTGTTATATTGACTTCTGCTTGACTTAATTTCCTTCTATGATCTATTTCTAGCATAGAAAAACACATCAAGCTTTTGTCAAAACACTATATCACTGAATTCAAGCTCAAATTAGACTGGTAGTAGCATATGCGTTAAACAAAGAAAACTACATATGGATACTAATAGTGACAGATATGACACTTTTTCATTTTTTACCAGTTCTGATTTGTTAATATTTACTCAAATAACAGTGTTCTCATCTATATGTCTTATTTTTATCAGAGATTCTTCCTTGAATATAAATACAGTGGTCAAAACATAAAATATAATTGATAATTTTGTCCCCCCTTTTTTCTACATGTTGGAAAAGGAGAGTGATTTGGTAAAAAACCATACTTTTATGTATAAACATGGATCACCAAGAGTAATTTATGTATCTCCAAGCTAGACAACTTGCTAAAATGGTTATAAAATGCATTTCAAGTGAGAATTTGGAATTCCTATATAAGTATACACCAATTTTCCTTGAAATAAATAATTCACTATGAAAGACAATAAAACATGAACACTCACTAGATAATTTGACCAAAAACAATATTTATACTGCAAACAAGTCATAATATACAAGTCTCATTGGTTTCAGTGTAAGATACTCCAAAAAATAAAATTTCAGGTAAAATCTTAACTGTGTGCATGCTAAATGACCAAAAAAGGCTAAAATATCTTAATGTAGCAATTTGAGGGTTGTAATTTGACACTAACATAATTGTTACATAAAAAAAATAATGTAACATGATTTCTGACAACGAATGTGACCAATTTTCACTGTAAAGGGTATGATTTCTAAAAATAGAATTTCATATGCCTGTCAGTAATAGGTATAAAACCACTAATTCATAGCCCCATTGCTTTCTATGTTAAATTCTGCAATTTCAAGCTTTAATGGCTACTTTGTCTTAAGTTCAAATAAAGTGGCAGTTATTTCATGTCAAAACTGTACCTTATCCTGACTTGTGCTGAAAAAATCAACATACCTTTAATTGCATATTAGAACGTACTGGTTCGCGGAAGTTTGATAGTACAAAAACAGGAACTTCTGATCTGAACAACAGGCCAAATGAGCCCTCCTATTAAAATTTCATATACTTCTTTATTATTCAAATAAAACTTTCAACAAAGGTCCTACAGTCATCCCAAGTCAACAAGCTTTCATTTGATACAAAAACTACCCAAATATTCCCACTATTGACAAAGATACAGCTATGTGTAGGAACTATTTTGTTTAAAATATGTACTACTTTCTTGTATGTTCTTTCCGACCGGGCCTGAATTAGTGGTTCTATACCTATAAACGGGGTTTATCATCTTATTGTTCATCATCTAATTGTATATCATTAAATAGATTTTGTCTGATATTCTTGTTTACCTTGCAATTCAGAATTAAGTGAGATTCATCTTCGATGACTTTGCAGATTTTGTACAATCTTTTATTTGTTCTCGAGGAATTTTAATGTAACGACCATTTTCTATTTCAAGACCATAGTAACTTATACGAAATTTTGTAAAAATATTTCTGATAGAAAAATCATTAAACAATAAGTAAAAATTGCTTCAAGTGAAGGTTTTAGCTTTTTATACAGAAAAGGTTACTCTCGTCGATTTTTTTCTATTTTTCTTTTATATATATCTTTATTATAGTCATTCATTACATCGGTAATGTTCTTACAGTTGGCCACTTTGTCTTTAAGGTTATTGGTTGGTAAGACGTTCTTAGCATATATATACCAAGAATAACCACTTTGTCATACTGTATAGTTATTATTAGTACACATCATTGAAAGTTATCCATTATATACATGTAGCAGTGTCATGTATTTGTTAAATGTACATGTAAGAACAAGTAATAATACAGTCATGTAGTCTTTAATTATCTATCAATTTATGTAAAATGTTTTTCATGTTTTACAGCATTCATCCCCTATTTTTGTATATTGAATGCAACTAAATTCAGATAATAAAAGATCTTTACCAAATAATCCTGCACATGCTTTTCCTATGGTATGGTTAAAAAAAAGTCAACTAAAAATTAAAAAAAAGGATCAATTTAAAAAATTATACTTTAATGAAAGTATTAGGTAACCATTAACTGTTTAATATTCTTCAAATAATTTCGAACTAAGCAATTTATTTAAAAAAAAACATCCCGCAAATCCAGTACAAATTAACAGAGACATATAATACAAGAGATTCGCAACTCATAGTCGAATCTAAGTAACGGCCAATTAGTTACTTTATACAAATTACCCAGAAATTAGATTTTTCCGTTCCTGATTGAAATATCAGTAAATTTCCTTAAATTCTGGATTTTCCAATAACATCTTTACGAATTCCATATGTTTTTTAGTTTTATTTCAAGTTTTTTTTTTTTTTTTTTTTACAAAAACGATTTTAAGAGTTCAAATTGGAAAGATACAAAGACGACACTTAGTCTAACTTAAAAAAAAACATCCGCAGTTCTATATAAAAAGTAAAATAACATAAATACCGAGCTCCAAGGAAATTTCAAAACGGAAAGTCCCTTATCAAATGGCAAAATCAAAAGCTCAAAACATCAAACGAATGTAAAACAACTGTCATATTCCTGATTTGGTACAGGCATTTCCTATGTAGAAAATGGTGGATTAAACCTGGTTTTATTGCTTGCTAAAGCTTGTACTTGTATGACAGCTACAGAGCATTCCATTATACTGGCCACAATCTGTGAGCAAAACAGCAGACATTATAGGTACAAAATGTCAAAAATTGGGATACAGCAGTCATTATGCTATAATCCTCACAACTATAAAACAAACAACTATGTCAACAAAAAAATAAGAAATAGACACTCTGTAGACAAAGCAAATAAGCAAAAATGAAAGACAAAAAAATGACAAAGCAAAATAACACAATGGCGGGATGTATAAATAACGAGCCACGCCAAAAAAGATATTATCAAAATATGGAATAAACAGTCAAGGTTAAAGATATACAGAGACAAATAAAAAGAACATTATAACACGTTATGAAAATGCTAAACAACGTCAGTACCTATAATCTATACTTCAAGACCATCATGTATTATTTGTCAAGTTGATACGGAATATTTATCAACATGGTCTTGGTATCTTCCGATGAACTTTTTTTTAGAAAAAGGACGAGACGTTCTTTGACATAACCCAGGTTTTTCAACTCTCTGCCAAAACACTGGTGACGTTTTATAAAGTCTGATTAGCAACTGCTAGCTCTTGAATATCGAATGAGTTGTGAAATGTATATCCCATATGCAGGTGAAGTTAGTATATTGCTGCTGAAATTTATAATTTCAAAATTAAAATCGTCTCGTTTGTCATAGATTCTGGTACTGAGATGACCGTTTATTCGAGGTATAAGTCTAAAAATGACACAGAGGAAGCCTTGTCTGTTGTTTCTTTAATTTCTAGTTCTGTGGGGTATGTTAATGGAACCCAATCAGAAAAGCTTGGATTATAATGGAAAAAACATCATCAATACATCTGAAAGTAAAATTAAATGATCTGGTTTCTTTGATCTTCTTCTTAAAAGGAATGTTTATGTTGAACGAAGCAAATTTAAGTTTTATCTCAATTAAATATGAATTACCTCTCGTTCTAAAAAAATCTGTTCTTTGCCTTCCAGATTAAGAATGTTCTGCGTTTAACGTAACACTTCAAATTAGTACATTTTGTACCTTATAACCTCAATAAGGATTACTACCTTTTCAATTGTGTGTGTCTGTTTGTTACCAAAGAAACTAAATGACCAGAAATGTGGGTTTCATATCTGTGGTAATACACTTGATGTCATTTCTTCAAATATGATTCATTTATCAGGTATCCAACTCTGAACATATTGTACAGAGTATAACATGTACAAGACTTCCGATTGAAATAATTATGTTTTCGTAAAGTGTTTACCTTTTTGAAGTAATCTCATTGTGTTCCATGATGGTCGGATATTTTTATAAAGAAATGCTCGACTAGCTATAGTAAAGTACAACTTTACATTACTTAATCGCAAAACTGATTGCTATTCGGCTCTGAGCAAGACTTATAAAAAAAATAAATATCAAATATCATATCGACAAAAGTCTTCTTTTATTGAAAACAATATATTATACAAAGTAATAGGTATGATTATACTGAATTCATACAACACATTTTTAGTATTTTTTATTCTGATTGAGCCATTGAGACACAAAAGATCTGGCAATGTTACCAGTAGCATATCTCTGTACAATTCCTTGGTACTGTTTGGGGACGTATTTCATCCAAAATCGGGGATCACCATATCCTGACGACAAAATTCCTCTAAAACCACCTATTCCCACGGGGCCATATCCACCGCTCGCTGCTATGTTGTTGACTAATAATAGCACTGCTACGACCGCAAATGTGCACTTGACGTTCATTTTACAGCTGTGTTATGGATACTACAAAAGAATTATCAATGAATTGTAGTTGTACTATAACTGGAAGTTCCAATGCGAATACGTATTTATAAATAAAAAAACAATATTGTTACTCTATTATCTAAAATGGGATGTCGCTATATATTCTTTTTTTTAGCAGTGAACCTAGCATTAATTTAGCTAGTTTTGAAACACACTTGAACACAGTATCATAATGTAATCGTTCAGCATGACACAGCGTTTATGGCAAGCCGATCTTGCTAAAACTAGCATGTTTAAGCCGTTTTTTGGAGGAAAAAATTACACACGTAGAATCATTAATAAAACACGCCGAGAAAAAAAACACACACACACACACACACAAACAAACAGAAAAACTTCTACAAACAAACAATGAGAAGTACAAATTAATCTTTTAGATTTCATAAAAACGCACTGAGATTAAACCAAAAGTGCATTGGACCCCTTATGAATTGTTTCTATTGTAATTTAGAGAAAAAAATAAATACCAAAATGAGTTTCAAAAAATATTTCGTTTTTTTTTTTTTTTTTTTTTTTTTTTTTATGTAATTGCAATATGTAGCTGTTTTTTTTGTGTTGTTTTTTTTTTTTTTTTGGTATTCAAGTCGAAAAACTTGTTAGTACCAATAAAGATAAACACATTAAAAAAAAACCTTATATCCTTATTCGAAACAGTTTCTGCGAGTTAACTGTTAACACTGCAGATTTGAAAACAAAAGGGTTTATTTTTTTAGTTTAAACATATTTTATTTCCTCAAAGCAAAAAAGGATCAGACACAAGTAAAACATACTTATAAAGTCTTCTCCACAATACAATATATATAACAGTACAAATTGAACATGAGCATGCATCATATAATATAAACAACATAAGTCCAACTCGCAGCCTTCGGGAAGCCAGCTGAGACCATTAAAAAGAATAGCCCTTTCATTTAGATAGAAAGGGTTTATTTTGTGTAACAGATAGAAAATGATAACTACTTATACAGTGGGATATGCATTCAAAGAAATATTTCAACACACAAAGTAGTGCGCAGCAAGGTTTGAATAAAAGATTGAAAAATGCGACATATCTTGAAAATCTTTTAAAATAAATTCAGACATTAAATTCTTCCAAACCCCAAGGGAGAAATCTGGAGTGTCGTCAAAATATTTGCATTAACTGTCTACAAGGACAAGAACAGTTGAAACCTCCTCTTGTTGATAAGGCTTCACACTATATTTTATATAAATGTATAGCTATAAAACTCACGCAGAATTTTTTTTCGTATGTAGAATTACAATAAAGATGTTAAAATCTTATGATTAATACAAGTAATATTGTAGTATTTTACAATAACGTTTTCGAATTAAAGCAAGATGTGTATGCTGATTTGCCAGAAGTGATAGATAAAAAATATAAAAAGAGGAGAGAAATAAATAATCAGATTTAACAAACTGTAGCGGTAGAAATTAATAGAAAGAAAAAGATAAACAGCTTGAACAATTAATCGTCTTTTATATCTGAACATTACATTTCAAATAGTCTTACCTGTTCTGCCCGGTTTGAAATGAGGAGATGATATCAATGGTGCATTTCTCGTGCATTTATATATAGATAAAATGGGGATATTTCATTAATTAATTGTGTACGTCAAGTGACAGTTAACCATGAAAAAAATATAAAAAATAAACACTCTATCAAATCATGAAACATTAGTCTTTCGTAACAACTTTTTTTAAATTTTGACCAAGTATATTTTCAAAAGCTTCGACAATGTGATAAAATTATATTAGTCATCATCAATCTTTTCGTTATTAGATTTAGTGAAAAAATTTAATCAGAACTCTTACATAAAACAGTATTTCACGTGTTAAAAAAAGTGCAATCTATCAATTTGACCGACTAGCTGGTCTCGTGGTAGCGAGCTCTCGTCGAGGTCAAACCCCAGATTGTAAATCAAACTAGAATTTGCCGCTTTTTCCCCTAGTACGGGCATTGGGGAGTATGAGTAACAACTCATTTGCTCAGAGTCAAAATAATGACTATTACCTTTGATAGACGCATATAAAATTTAATTCTGCCCGTCGTTCTAGTTGAAAGATTCTTGTTTTCATATCTTATTAACCATATTAACATGTTATCATCCCGAGTATGCATGTAATGTTCGTCTCTGGACGTTAGGCAGTTCATGTATCAATTAATTTGAATTCTTGATTTTTTTGTTTGAAAAACGACACTGTCGTAAAAGTTTGTTGAGATACTGTTTGTGTCTAAACAATTATAACAATTATAAGTAAAAGTACGGCCTTCAACACGGAACCTTGGCTCACACCGAACAGCAAGCTATAATGGGCCCCAAAATGACTAGTGTAAAACAATTCAAACAGGAAAACCAACGGTCTAGTCGAAAACAATACTCTGGTTCTCTCCCTTCCAATATACGGGTATCTGAGTCGCCCTTGTTGGCCCTTTGTTTGTGAGGGCCTTTTATGTCTTTATGTCCTTTTTGATTTGATAAGCTCCTCAACGTTAGCAATGATTTTCACATGTCACGTGCAACACGACCGGGACTACAAAAAAGCCTACTTATCCTCTTATATTCACTCAATATTTAATGAGGGTTCAATCCTTAGTGTTTCATTGCAATGTTAATGCAAATACTGATTCGTTCGTTTTCTTTTTATTATTGTGTTTTGTCTGTCTTCTACTTGTATTCTTTATCAAATCATTGAAATTGTTGATATTCCATCCAATCATTCTAATCGAAAGAAACAGGTGCTTTAATTTAGAATTTTTCCAAAAACAAAAATACAGAATCCCAAGAAAATTCACAAAAAGGAAAGTCCCTTAACAAATGGCAAAATCAAAAGCTGAAACACATCAAACGAAAGGAAAACAATTGTCATATTCCTGACTTGGTACAGGCATTCCCTTATGTAGAAAATGGTTCATTAAACCTGGTTTTATAGCTAGCTAAACCTCTCACCTGTAAGACAGTCGCAGGGAAAGCTATTGTTTTCTATTTTGAGTATTTCAGTAAATGTGTCTTTTTTTTGCAGGGAATTATTATTTTTCCATTTTTAGCAACAAAAATCAACAACTTTTAAAATCACTAAGGTAACAAAGAGTTTCACACAGTCATAAACTAGCATAGCACGACACAGTCATAAACTACCATAGCATGACACAGTCATAAACTACCATAGCACAACACAGTCATAAACTACCATAGCACGACACAGTCATAAACTACCATAGCACGACACAGTCGTAAACTAGCATAGCACGACACAGTCGTAAACTACCATAGCACGACACAGTCATAAACTACCATAACACGTCACAGTCATAAACTACCATAGCACGACACAGTCATAAACTACCATAGCACGACACAGTCATAAACTACCATAGCACGACACAGTCATAAACTACCATAGCACGACACAGTCAGACGAACAGACTGGTATAATTACAAGTTGTTAAAACACCTATATATACATGTACATGTATCAATAACATGACATTTTTATTTGTGATTTTTAAGTACATGTCTTTTTATGCCTGTCTGTGTTATTGTGACACATTTAAGTCTTTATGGATCAGATATTTTTATCTTTTACAGATTGTTAACGTCCAGTGGCGAATCCAGGAAGGGGGTTGAACCCCCCTTTCCCTTTCGTTTGACAACTAAGGCTTTTGTATGGGGACATATGATTGGAACCCCCCTTTTTATATGACTTGCATGTGTTGGAACCCCTTCTTAAAAATGGCTGGATTCGCGCCTGAACGTCTACACAAATTATGGTTCGACGAATAATGCATGAAAAAGCTGGAAACGTTGATTTCGTCGATGCATATGATTTGAATCCTTTTGAAATTCATGCAATTCCCTTCTATTAATTTGAAAGTGATCTTCACATCAGTGAACATGTATTAAATGAAAATAACGTTTGTTAAATTTCGTGTGTCCGAAGTTTTTCTGGATTTACTTTCAAGAAGAACGATCACCCTCCCTCCTCCACCACCCCCCCCCCCCCCAACCCCCGCCCCCCCCCCCTTTTCCCCCCAAAAAAAATTGAAAGCCATGCAACTAACTGCTAGAAGTCCTTTGTTAAATTATGTTGATTAATGTCATTTTGTGTAGTTTATTCTGTTACCTATTCTTACATCGGACTCGGACTTCTTTTGAACTGAGTTTTGCGGTGTGTTTATCTATTCCACATTGGCTAGAGGTATAGAGGGAAAGTTGAGAATTAACAAACGTGTTTAACCCCGCCGCATTTTTGCGCATGTCCCATTTCAGGAACCTCTAGTCTTTGTTAATCTTGTGAGTTTAAAAAAAAATTTGGTTCATTTGTATGTTTCAGAGTTTAGTGTGACGTCTATTTCACTGGAATAGTATACAGTTTTGTTTAAGGGTCAGCTCCGGGTGCGGTACTTTGGTAGAAAACCCATTGATGGACTTGGGCTGTTTTCTTCTCTTTTGTTGGGTTGGTCTCTTTGGCACATTCCCCGTTTCCATTCTCAATCTAAGGATGTATAAATACCTGGCAACTTGAGGAGCTATATGAGCAAACCCTATGGATCTAAAAAGAAAAGCCAAATGCATCTAAGGTAACCTTTACCTGAGGGAGTTACAACCTTAGATCCTAATAGTTTCTTATTTTAAGCTGATACGTGTTTTATAAAAATAGGAGATGTGATTATGATTGGCAATGAGACAACTGCAAGTATACATTAAGACCATAAGAATTACATGGATAGATTTTTTTTCTTGGGTTTTTATCACTTGTATAAATATTATAATGTTCCATTCGCCATTTCCTTATTTTATATTATTTGTTAAATTCAAGTATTTAGTAAGATCATATGAAAGCAACCAATCAATCAATCAATCAATTAATCAGTCAATCAGTAATGAATTGAAGCAAATAAGTTAAATTATATTGAAAAAGTGAAATGGCACGACTTCCTTTTTAACTCCCCTCGTGGATGTCTTTCATACATAACCCGTCTACAGATGGGGGTCAAAATATCTTTCTACCTTTCTGTGGATTCTGATATAGTTTTTCTATTTAAATTCGACAGAAGTTAATGTTTTTTTCAATTTTCCCAATGTGAATTTGAGTTTTACTAAATAAACCAACAATGAATATTGCATAAGACGAAAAAAGCCATATTATGTAAAATATAGATAGGAAAAATCACTTTTGGTGTCAGGAGACAGCGCGTTTTTTTTTGTTTTTTTTTTGTTGCGTAACCTTTCATTGTTCACATGTTTTGATAAAGTAATGAGTTATATAGCACATATTTGCGTAGTTTTTTTTATTGTTTAGGACTTTGTACCATTGCATAAATCAACAAAATATTACAAAACAACACGATTAATAGTTGTATAATTTACCTTGAGTGTCACGTGGCATCTTTTAAGTGCGGCTTCGATAAACATTCACATAGAAATTTATTTTATTTGAAAACATAGGACTTTAACTTATATAATGAAAAAATAAAAGTTACATAAAGATTAATTTACACTGTTGCCAAAAATAGCACCGAAAGTCAATAAGTATGTACATGTAGGATTAAGATTAAACATGAGCTGGTCAAAATCTAAGAATTACACTAATCGTGTCGGAAATTTAGATTTTTCTTTTTTACGCGTTTGTGTGCCCTTTTCGCTCGTGAATTTTAAATGGTTTGAAATGTGAATGTAGACACTAACTATAATATGATACAGGTCTTTAATATCACACACATCTTTTTATCTATATGTGTATTATCCTGCGTTTTAAAATTTTCATATTTAAAAGCAATAAAAGTAAACGATAAAACAGAATATTTTAATCAAGTGAAAATTTTCTTCACTCCTGGATTCGCTTTAAACCTTTTGAAAAGATAAACGATACAGATCTGGAAGCTATAATTTTCAAAAAAGGGGTGACAAGGAAGGGAAAAATGTACCTAAACGAATGGGGACTGGGAGTCAAAAGATAAAGAAAAAAATGTACCAAAAACACAAATATTCGGCCATAAGGAATCCTGGACATCTAGTGCGTCTGGAAGAGCAACTGCCTACATTATAGTCACGTGATTATAGTAGTCGAGTTGAAACATTGGATCAACTGCTTGTGCCTAAGTTTATCGATATAGGTCTTTACTATTTAATAAGTACATTTAAAAGTAGGATAGCAATTTATATAATCTTAGCCCAAAGGTTGACTGGGGTACGGAAATAAGTTCCTCCCTGGTCTTCTCTCGTCCGACAATAAAACTTTTGCCAAAGAAAGGCGTACTTTTGTCTGCGCGGGATATATCCGATCGAAATGGGTACGTTAAATCAGATGTCTCGTGAATGGTGAGTGGCGAGCTATCGGCTCGTTCATGAAACCTAAGGCTTGAAACCATTATATGAGGGGTTTATCTATGAGGGGTACACAGGTAGCCTGCTGCCCCCATTTCAAGCATACCCTAAGTTGCGTGTGGCAGTAAAAATTTCCAGCCATTCACTCCGGTCAAACATACCTTGAAAAATTTATATTTTATTGTGTGTCTTTTTATGTTGTTATACCACTGTATCTGGTTAGGGTGAAGGTTGGCTCCTGTTAAAACGTTTAAATCGCTGCATTAGTATGCACCTGTCCTAAGTCAGGAGCCTGTTGTTGTCGTTTATTGGTGTGGTTCATAAGTGTTTCTCATTTCTCGTTTTTTTATATAGATTATACCGTTGGTTTTCCTGTTTGAATTGTTGCACAC
Organism: Mytilus californianus; assembly: GCF_021869535.1. Lineage (NCBI taxonomy): Eukaryota > Metazoa > Mollusca > Bivalvia > Mytilida > Mytilidae > Mytilus > Mytilus californianus. Next base: position 48,504,093 of record NW_026262593.1, read on the forward strand.
TAGTCTTTTTGGGGCCCTTTATAGCTTGCTGTTCGGTGTGAGCCAAGGCTACGTGTTGAAGGCCGTACTTTGACCTATAATTGTTTCCTTTTACACATTGTGACTTGGATGGATAGTTGTCTCATTGATACTCATACCACATCTTCTTATTTATACTTGAAGCACCTACCTATTGTATTTATTGTAAATTTGATCTCTCCCTGAATATGCATGAAATATTTGCCACTGGAATTTAAGCTAGCAACAAATAATCAATATACAATATGGAAAAAACATCGAACTGCAATTTTAGCAATTTTATATTTAACAACAACGCAAGAATGATGACCCATTTATATAACGAAAGAAGTAAAAGTTATATAATCATTTGAATGTTGAATTGGTCAAAATCTAAGATTTACGCCGGTTTGTGTCTGTTTTATTTATCAAGCTTTCTGCACGTTAAAAAAAAAAACTCTTTCAAAAACTCTATGCGGGGTTCGTAGGTGTCCTGCTAAACAGCATACCATAATATTCATGTGGCAGTTCAAAGTTCAACCATACCTAGTGCATCAATAGTTAATTTAATCTCGTTTTGAATATGCATGACATGTTCGGAAATTATACAAGCAACAGATGTATGTAACAACACACCTGAATGGCGAACCGCTTTTAAAAAACTTTCTGAAAGAATTTGATCGTAGTTCATTTTGTTTTGAATTGCTACCGTCTAGTCTTCTTTCTGTTTATACAATTTTGTATTCCTCTAGGTACGGTTCAATGCCCTTGTACCGAATATCAGACAAAAATAGCTCGTCTGATCAGTAAGCTGTGCTTTGGGAAGATACAGTTTCATTTTGTTTTTGTTATCTTTTTGTAAATGTATTTTTTAATTTGTTCTACTTTAATTAAAGATTTGAAAAAAAAGATATGTTATATCATATGAAGGCTGTCATGGATGAGCAATTTTATTGAGGTTGTTGTGTAATATCACATGAGACCATGCAAAGTCAGCATTTTTTTTAAATAACTTGATAAAACACAAAATTTTTAAATATTTTGTTAACCAGTAGGCTGTGCTTTGGAAGGAAACACTATCATTATTTTCATGTTAACTTTTTTGTCGACACTGACCCCTTTCTATTACACTTAAGAAAGGAGTCCGTTTGGCCGTGCGGATGTATTAATACGAAGCGACATCCAGTAGGAACGGGGTCGTTAATTCCGTTGCCTTGTGTAGGATGAGTGGCGTGCTCTCTGCACGTTAAAGAACCCTTGCAACAGTTTTATGAGGGATCCAATAGTGACCTACTTCCCCATTTCAAGCTTACCCAATTTTCATATGGCAGTCCAAATTTCCAGACATTCATTCCGGTCGACCTTACTATTGTATTACTTATTTATTTGATCTCGCCCTGAATATGCACGAGATATTTGCCACTGGAATTTAAGCAAGCAACTCATAATCAATATACAAAACTTTGAAATAGATCCAACAGTTAATTTAACAATTTGTCATGTAACAACAACTTAAGAATGATGTCCCATTTATATAACGAAAGAAGTAAAAGTTATATAATCATTTAAAAGTTGAATGTAGGATTAAATTTCTAACTTGACTAGGTCCAAGTCTAAGATTAATGTTGGTCCGTGTCTGTTTTAGTTGTCACGCTCTCTGCACGGTAACGAAATCTTTCAAGAACTTTATGAGGGGTCCCTATGTGACCTGTTGTCCGTTTTACAGCATATGATAATTTTCATGTGGCAGTTCAAAGTTCAAGCCCGTAATCCCGGTCTACCTACCTTAAAGAATCTACCTAGTGTATGAATTGTTAATCTAATCTCGTTCTGAATATGCATAAAATATTTGGAAGTTAAGCAAGCAACGCATGTATGTGACAACAACCCTTACACCTGAATGGTGACTCATTTTTTAAAAAATTTCTGAAAGAATTGATATCGTCTAGTCTTCTTTCTGTTTATACAATTTTGTTTTCCTCTAGGTACGGTTTAATACCCTTGTACCGAATATCAGACAAAAATAGCTCGTCTGAACAGTAAGCTGTGCTTTGGAAGGATACAATTTCATTTTGATTTGTAAAAGATTTTTTAATTTGCTCTACTTTAATTAAAGATTTAAAAATAAGTTATGTTATATCATATGAAGGCCGCCATGGATGAGCAATTTTATTGAGGTTGTTGTGTAATATCACATGAGAACATGCAAAGTCAGCAGTTTTGTTGAAACTGACTTGAAAATACAAAATAAAAAACTTAAATGTTTTGTTATGATAATAATCACATGAGTATCATGGGACATATCAATGTTACTGCTTCATCGATTTGATAATGAATTATATAATATTTAAAATCGCTGCTAACTGTATAACATGCATATTCAGATAGCATGCCGTGTTTAATTATAGCATTCAACATTTAATTTTGAATCGGATGAACGGATGGATGGCGTTTTACGTCAAGTTTCAAATATTATAAGGACGAAAACAGGTTAATGTGATATGAATACGAAATCTTCTTTGTACAAGACCGACACGCTTAGTTAACTTAGTCGGGTTTTAAATGTGCTAGTTCACAAGGTACATATAACAGTCTGCAAGTAAAAATATCGCACTTCTCAGGTACTATCTCGTGACTCTATATTAAACAGTATTTGTTCTTGCTCCTAAGTGTCACGTGCTTAGTGAAAAACCAGCAAAACTGTCCAGAATACAAATTTTCAAGTTTTTGGTTTAATTCGTCCGGTGATCGAATCCATGACCTCGTCCGAAAACAAGGTGTTCACGCTACATAGAAACCAGTGAGGCGGTATCATTGAAACAGAGGTCAGCAAGTGCAGATGTAAATTTCACCTCTCATTCTATCGGTAACGTAAAAGAAACTCGGATAAAAAACAGAAGTGAAAAGAAGTCATGGAGAAAACCCCCAAAGTACACCCTATATTAACCCACACGAATGTCTAATATAAAAATGCTGGAATTTTCATATTTGTCGAACATTTCTCTACGTTTTCATTTTTATTTTTATTATTGCCGATTGTTTTAAAAAAAAAGTGATGCATTGTAACATCTGATCAAGAATATGAATAAAAGGAGACGTCGAAAATATGAGACAGCAACCCAGCAACACACATAACATTAATATATCTAGAGGACAATGTACAGTGACCTATAGCTGCTAACTTATATGTCATTTGGTCTCTGGTGGAGAGTTGTCTCATTGGCAATTATACCACATCTTCTTATTTTTATATTCAATATTAAACATGTGGCTATACAATATGCAAATTCTAAAAAAAACTTCTTAATGAATTAAACAAAAACTATCTAAGATCTGTAATCACACCAAATTCTCCAAATATAAAAAAAAATATGGTAAAAAGAAACAACCACTAACGAGGTGATGAAAGATTTTACTGTAGTTAAAGTAAAATTCTAGTCAAAAGTCTTTGACATATTCCCCATTTCCATTCTCAATTTTAATGTCAGGAAAATTGATGCAATGACAATTATCATATTATTTGAATTTGATCCCGAGGACTGAGGCAATATTTTTACCCGCCCGTCGGTACTCTGTCAGTCTTTCTGTCGGTACTCTGTCAGTCCTTCTGTCGGTACTCTGTCAGTCCTTCTGTCGGTACTCTGTCAGTCCTTCTGTCGGTACTCTGTCAGTCTTTCTGTCGGTACTCTGTCAGTCTTTCTGTCGGTACTCTGTCAGTCTTTCTGTTATCACTTTGTTGATTCCTTTATTTCTTTATTTCTTGCTGAATTTCCTTCACATTTCAGTGATTTCGAAGATATTTGTGATGAGTTTGATCAAAACCTTTAAAACTTTATTTATCTTGAAACTTTTAAACATGGAATGGGGCGGGGCTAAAACTACCTTTTTATTGATGTTTGGTCTTGTAATTTTTTCACCGGCTCACTAGGGATCTCTCAGTCGTGCATTTAAACAACACAAATCTTTTGGCTATATGCATGAGCAGCGACAATAATGGGTTCAAATTCATCAATTAGATAATTTAATTTTGGATGTAACACGTCTTCTGATTAGCTGAAAGGCTTTTTGTCTATCAAATTATAGACATAATTTTGTGATGTGATCAACGTTTTTTCATGATTTACTCCTTAAAAATGGAATTTACAATTAAATTATAAGGACCGACTGTAATTTTTTTTTCGGTCTATTCGAAATAACCTCAAAAATGTTGTGCACCACATTTTAATGTTTTTTTTTCATAGACAGAAAAAAAAATAGTACAGTCATTCCTTAAATAAAACACTTTACTGCAGACTTGTACATGTAAGATCAAGCAAGAATTTAGTTTTCAACACATGAGTGATAGTCTATCGGATTTTTTCTGCATTTACAAGTCTAATGACCAAACTAATTTGACTGATCTGACTCTTACCGTTGTCTCTGCGATTTTTTTTCGATCTACTTATATGAACCTGACTGTAATTTAATGATAGCAGTACGTAATAATTATAAAAACACTTCTAGGTTGAGGCTAGATAGGCAAAATAACAACAACAAAAGACAATTAGATAAGAATTCTCTTTTAATGCTCAAACGTTCCAACATTTTCATTACTCATAAAACAATTTTCATGTCCCCCATATTGATGTTCGCATATTGACACGGTATAATTATACAACCGAAAAAAAAAATTGACCTTCGACCGAAATTATTTGTATTTGTCCGTGACAGATACATATTTAGTACTAAAATACATTTATATTAGATGTTTCACATGGCACGATCTATTTTTCGAGGAGATTTGTCATTGATGTGTTTTATTGCAATGTTGTTTTATTAATAATAGGTGTTTTGAATGGACACCCACACGTGTTTTCGTTAATTCTCGCTGTGCTTACATACATTTACCATGTATTTACTTTAAATGTTTGCTTCAAGTCACGTGTCTAATTACTCCTTACAATGGTCGTTGTGTTCCTTGTAATAGGCGTTCTTTGATAATAAAAAAATGGCATCACGGTATAAACAGTACATCTGTCTTTAAAATGGCTCTACCTCTTATAATGCACCTCCCATTTAACAAATCTTAAATAGTGAATTCAGAGACCATAAAGGTAAAGTCATTTTTTTTCATTTTGACAGTTATATAAATGCGTGCGTAATTAATTAAATTTTTAAGTGGTTTATTTGTTGTATAAGAAATACAAAATGTGTAAATGATAATTAAAAAAAATGCAATTTATGATTGGCGTATTTGTGAATTTTGTACTTTTTGGAACTTGTGTGCAAACAATAAAAGTCAAATTATATTTGTTTGATACGTGTCACGACTTCGAGTTTTATATTTTGTGATCTAAAAAATAATATGTTTTGATCTTGATATAGTACGGAAGCGTATTACCGCCACACAACTTTTTTTTTATATTTCTTCCTACGTTTGCGTTATAACGCAAACCTTTGCGAAATAACGCAAACCTTTTGCGTTACAACGCAAACATTTGCGAAATAACGCAAACCATTGCGTTATAACGCAAACCTTTGCGATATAACGCAAAAAAAGTTTTGCGTTATAACGCAAACATTTGCGATATAACGCAAACCTTTGCGAAATAACGCAAACCTGTGCGTTATAGTTGCAAACCTTTGCGAAATAACGCAAACCTTTGCGTTATAACACAAACCTTTGCGATAAAACGCAAACATTTGTTTTGTCTTATTTTTTATTTAAGATTCAAAGGAAGCAGTAGTTGTTAATGGAGGAGGCTGCATATATTAAAATTTATCTTCTTTGTACTCATTGCAAAGTAAAACGCTTTACTATTTAACTAATAATGAGCAGGATAATAGATTAAGAAGATGTGGTATGAGTGCCATCTAAGTCATAATTGGTAAAAGTAAACCATTATAGTTCAAAGTACGGTCTTCATCGAACATCAAGCTATAAAGTGCCCCCAAAATGATATACATGATAATACATGTACATACATTACAAGGAAAATTGAGTAAATTAAAGTTATACCGAAGAAAAAAACAAACCCTGCTAATATAGCTATAGCCGAATATAAATATACTTCCAAAGTAAGCTCTCGTTTGAGGATCGTGTAAGGTTGGTTAACTACCCTTTTGCGATAAATGAATAAAATGAAGATGTTTTATTAATAAAATTATGTTCTCTCCATTTAGATTGCTACCAAGTTACCGCACTAGATTGAAAATTTCATGACTTTTTATCAAAGAATCTTTATCATATTCTGAGATTAAAAAAACGATTTCTTACATCAAAATTAGTGTTTGTCAAACTGCTATATAACCAATGAAATTTTTCTGATAAAGTGGTTGGTTCAAGTTTTTTGAAATTTTTATATTTTTGTCAAAGGGTTAAAGTAAACATTTTGTCAAAATTTTATGAAAATTAAACGAGCCAAATTAATATTAGTCAAGGTGTTGGGTACCACCTTAATACTAGTATACAAAGTCTTAATCCTATTACAATTCCAAATTTCCGGATGTCTAACGTAAACTGCACAGATCAATCGCAATATGAATTTCAGCACTCAGTTTACTTCATAATATGCATGCATTTATTTTGTCTTTTATATCTTCATATTCTGTTTCCTGGATGCCTTCTATTATTCTCATATTCATTATTGAAGATGTCTTGCCAACCTGATACACAATGTTTTCATAAGTGTAAGTCCTGGGGATAAATTGGATATCAGAACATTGTAAGGGTCTGCACAATTCACATGTTGGACAATCAAATGTGGGTTTTCGGATTACTTATCTAAATTCAGCACCTGTAAGATTGATAGATTGATTGGTGTTAACGCCACTTTCAGCACTATCGTGCTACTAATATTACGTGGCGGTCAGTTTTTATTGGAGGAGGAAGCCGGGGTGCCCAGAGAGAACCACCGACTTTCGGTAGAAAAACTGACAATCCTTGTCAATTAAGATTAGAGTCGAGCTCACTTGCCACGTACGGGAATCGCAATCACAACCTTAGTGTTGACAGGCAAGTGACACAGTAGTTCCACTAATTAAAGAACCAGCCCACCAAGGCCCTAGCACCAGTAAGAGCTTGACACGTGATTTTAAAGAATAGTTTTCATTAAGGTATATTGACCTCTAGTGTTTCTTCAGTATTGTGGTGTTACTTTCCTAGACTTTCATCCAATAATATTCGTTTTATTTTAAATCGGTTCTTTTCAGAGTATATTCAGGTATTCATAATCATTGTCAGTATATAAATTTTAAGAACTTTGTTAAATAAACTCAGACGCTATAACTGCGCTACAGGAGCACCAATTATACATAATACATTATAATTACAGATAACAGAATGATTAGAAATTATCTAATATATAGAACTATACAAATACAAGTTACAAAAACTTAATAGATAATATGAATATAGAGTTATGCCTTAGGTGCACTTGATTCGATTCTTGTACATAACCACCGCGTGTTAGATAGAATGCTGTGTTATAGGAATATGAATAAATATATTATTCGTCTACTAGATTATCATGTAAGTGAATTTAGCGGTTCGACTATATAAGAGTTTTACGATTATATGAGAAGTATGGTGTGTTATTTGCTCTCCCTAATAATACCATGAGTAGTTAGTCATAAAAACAAAAGTGTAGATAGGTCTTCAAAACCAAATTAATTTTATCCTGATGATGTATACAGTTTTTCCTCTTTTTAAAACAAAAACTATTGAAATAAGTTTCAAAGCATTTATCAATTTATAAAACTATGCAAATGAAACAATAAGTTGTCAGAGCATAAACAGCCTGTCTAAAAAGCAACTCTGTATAAAAATTGCGGAAATAGTATACTGCCAATGAGGCAACTATCCGCCAGAATAAGATTAATATGTTGCCATGAGACAATTACGCTCCAGAGATCAAAGAAACTTTTGACACTCCATTACAAACTGAATCAGTTTTTACATGTACTATAGAACAAAAACTGATTTGATAAATGGAAAAGGTTTTTTTATTATTTTTATACCGATGGTGTTACATATATAATGATATTTAATATATGTAACAGAAGAAAGACTGGTCGCCCTGCCAAATAAATGATTGATTACATGTGGACCTATGCTATTAAACTCACTAATATATAGACGTGAACGCAAACAATATAGAGTTTAAAGCATAGACACCCGTAACTATATTTTTTTTTATTTCATAGACTTGGGAAATAAAAAAACAGCAAACTTTTCATACGTATTATGCTCTTTTGCACGTGACTTTTTTTATTCTGTTTAAGAAAATTATTGCATACAATTACATGGCATACTCTAAGTTGCTAACATATTTAGTCTCTTTTAGATAATTGTCTAATTGCCAATGAGCATACCAAATCTCCTTATTTTTATATTAGTATTTTTATTGATTATAATAATGAAGATATGTCTACTACAGCCTTATTGATTTGATATAAAAATAAGATATGGTATGATTTTCAATGAGACAAAAAAATCATTAAAGACCTCATGAGAAGAATGTACACTGCAGGTCAACATAATTATGGCCTTCAATAATTAGTAAAACATATTACTTATAGTAAACCATATAACAAGTAAGTAATTATATTTTATTTAGAGTCGGCACATATATAATACATAACAAAGAGCAGCATAATCTCTAAATAACACACTCCGGCTTCCTCCACCAACACAAACTGACCGCCACGAAAGAGGACAATCGTGCTAAAAGTGGCGTGAAACACCAATCAATGAATCAATCAATCTTAATAACAAGCTCTTACAACCGACTTTGCAAGAAATCCTATGACAACCAACTATGCAAAATTTCAATTAACTCAAAAGAAAAAAAAATTCAATGAACTGATCAAATTTCTATATCAACGGAAAATGATAAATGGCACACATAATCCAACGACAACGACTGGACTTTAAGCTCCTCCTAAGCTCATATGTGCATAATGTTATAGAATGTTTCAATTGGTTTTTATTCGTTATGTCTAATAACAGCTTAATTTACACACATCATATAGAGACATAAATAGTGTTTAGCATTTGCAACAGTATCAGAGAAAAGTCGATTTTTACAGACAATTGTCACAGAATTTATTTTGTTTCGTTTGCCAGCTGTTGCCAATAAAGACAACGATCTGCATCCAGAAGATGAAAATGAAAATTCAATGAAATTCATGGAGGTAAAATGTCAGGAAAACTGAAAAGAAATTTAATTTCTCATACTTGACAAAATTCAACAAATTTGTTCACTTTTTACATCGCGATGACCTTGAGGTCGTTCCGATGTATTGCTATCGCCTAGATTTCCATTATGTAAATTAGTTTTGTAACCGATCTATAAACATGATAAATATGCGCACATAAACCAGTGCAAAATAACAAAATAACATTCCCTATCGTTTGATATAAATACATCTCTTCAATGAATACTGATAAAAAAAAATTTTTTTACAACATAAATTAATAATATGAAAATGTTTTGTAGTTAGATATATATATATATATATATATATAAGTAAAAAATCATTGATACTATCAATGCACACGTACCGAAAAATTGTGTTAAAGCATGCGGAAGAATATCTCAAAGAACGTTTTGCGACAATACCGGCAAGGACCGGTAACTCTGTTATTGTTTTTGCGGGAAAATATGAATGCCTACTCGTATCCAATCTTAGAAAAATCGAATTTTTACAGAAAAGTGTCCACCATGCACTTGCATTGCACTTTTATTAGAATAGTAGAATAGAATGATATACAAATGGATGCAAATCATATATATATGTTACTGTTATTTTAATATAATATATAACAACAAATCAGTGTATACTGATTTGTATCACTACAATATAATAGTTATTACGGTGAAGTTGAATTTCCTGTCATTTATTCATCATCCACGCACGAGCTTGTCTCAGAAAAAAAATATATCTCTGTACATTAACCTCAGTTTCAGGTAAAGAGATATGTTGTTTTTTTCTGAGACAAGTGCTTTTGACCATCCTCAAGAAATTGTGGTCATCCGATGTTCAGTACTTCAGTACTTTGATTAGATTCTGTTTTTGAGATGTACTGCAAATGCAATACGGTAACACAGATCAAATTTGCTGTATACGATGGAAAGATCAAAATCTGCTGTATACGATAGAAAGATTAAAATCTGCTGTATACGATGGAAAGATCAAAACCTGCTGTATATGATGGAAAGATCAAAATCTGCTGTATACGATAGAAAGATCAAAATCTGCTGTATACAATGGAAAGATCAAAATCTGCTGTATACGATGGAAAGATCAAAATCTGCTGTATACGATAGAAAAATCAAAATCTGCTGTATACGATAGAAAGATCAAAATCTGCTGTATACGATGGAAAGATCAAAATCTGCTGTATACGATAGAAAGATCAAAATCCGCTGTATACGATGGAAAGATCAAAATCTGCTGTATACGATGGAAAGATCAAAATCTGCTGTATACGGTAGAAAAATTCAGTATATAAGTCTGTTTCGTCTGCAGTATTTCGTCTGCAGTATTCCCAAAATCTATTTTTCCCTGGTGGTTCTTGAAGAAAATCTGCTGGTCCTCAATATTATTTCTATTGCAAAATACCAAAATTGTGTCTGTCCTTTGAACATTTTGGTGGTCCATACCTTCGGACCACCAGTTTTCGAGAACTCTGAAATCTGCTGTACACAATAGCTAAAACAATTGTTTTGAATGCAAAGCACGAGAACGTATCAAAGTTTTAAAAGCGTCAGACAGGTGCCATAAAGGGAACAGCAAGTGTTTACACTTCTGGTTAGACTCGTACTTATTTCTCTCGAATTTCAATATAATTCGAGTACTAGTACTTTAGGCAGTTTTTTTGTTTGTGTCGAGATTATTTGGGACATTACGTAGGTTGCCTTAATTTTCCTTTTTGGGAATTGATCTATTTTTTTAATCTTTATACATAATACTGTTTTTTTCTGCAGGAAAGATGAGCCCTATACTATGGATGCCTTTGTTTTTATTAAGTACACTTGCCTGTACAGCTGGAAAGTTTGTTTTCACAGGACCAATAGATAAAAGAGGCATATACACAAGACCAGTAGATATAGGAGACAAAGTAACAAGAACATTACAGATAGGAAGCAATACTACAAGACAAGGAAACATGGATATAAATAAACCAAGAACATTAAAAACTGGAGGCATCATTATAGGACCAGGAAAACTGGATAAAAATAAACCAAGAACATTAGAAACTGGAGGCAACATTATAGGACCAGGAAACATGGATATAAATAAACCAAGAACATTAGAAACTGGCGGCAACATTATAAGACCAGGAAACATGGATATAAATAAACCAGGAACATTGGAAACTGGAGGTAACATTATAGGACCAGGAGACATGGATATAAATAAACCAGGTACATTGGAAATTGGAGGCACCACTATTGGGCCAGGACACATGGATATAAATAAACCGGGAACATTGGAAATTGGAGGCACCACTATTGGGCAAGGACACATGGATATAAATAAACCAGGAACATTGGAAACTGGAAGCACCATTATAGGGCCAGGACACATGGATATAAATAAACCAGGAACATTGGAAACTGGAGGCACCATTATAGGGCCAGGAGACATGGATGTAAATAAACCAGGAACTTTGGAAACTGGAGGCACCATTATAGGGCCAGGAGACATGGATGTAAATAAACCAGGAACTTTGGAAACTGGAGGCATCATTATAGGGCCAGGAGACATGGATGTAAATAAACCAGGAACTTTGGAAACTGGAGGCACCATTATAGGACCAGGAGACATGGATATAAATATATCAAGACGATTCGAAACTGGAGGCACTATTATAGGGCCAGGAGACACAAGTATAAATGAATCAAGAACATTTGAAACAGGAGGTAGTATTACGAAACCAGGAGACAAAGGTGAAAATAAACCAAGAATATTAGAAACAGGAGGCAACGTAAGAAGAATAGTTAGAAGCAATACTTTCAAAGACCTAGGAAATGGTAATAAAGCACAAATTCAAACATTAGGTGGAATTGGTAGACGAATGACACTCGGAAAAATGCTGTCAACAATTCTAAATGGTACACGATCAAATTCTACAAATAAGAATGAAATTGGTGCCAAGTCAGGTTTCCAACGGTACATTCCACCCTTTGTTTTAAACATGAATATATATGAATGGATACCAAGGAAATTTCATCAAAAAGTTCATGATGACTTGATGAATGTTAGGAACAAAACTACAACCACTGATAACTTTTGATACATTTGTTGATCGGAACATATTTAAAGTAGTCTTGGAATGCATTAATTATTATACATTACAGTTGTAGATTTATTTTTTGTAAGAAAGTTAATGCATGCATCTAGAATTATTGATACATACATACAGACGTTTCAATGCACTCCGATGTTGATCTGTAGGATTTTATAAAAAATTGTTAAAAAAATATCTTTTTTGTTATCATTTAATTTCAGTATCACTGTGTGTAGTCATCTTGAAAGGATCGATATTCAATAAATCATAAGGTAATGCGCCCCTTGGTCTGACTCATTGAAAATCTACTCAAAACCTATGGATTTTATTTGCTGAGAATCTACTAACCGTACTGGCGATGCATTTATACGTGGAGTTTATGTCAATGAGTCAACAACCACAATAAAACCAAAAGACATCTCAAGGTCAACATATTACATTCAAGCGTATTTTTTTTTTTTTTTTCAATTAAAAAATTTATTTAAGATTATTTTATTTCAGCTGTTTTATACGTTATTGTTGTACATTTCTGTCTTAGAGCAGCTTGTCAATATAGTTTCTTTTTAATTTCCTTTCTTCTGTGTTGCTCAATCTGGTTTTCTGTGTGATGTTTTGTGGACTATTGTTTGTCTGTCTATTCGTCCTTTTTTTGTTGTTGTCTGTTCGTCCTTTTTTTGTCTGTTTTTCTTCAGCTTCAGGGTTTTGGTTACACTTTTATAAAAAACAAGGTGACGTGGTAGCATTGCGAATGATGCACCTACCATGCATGCAGCTTAAGACCAAATAATAAGGTACTAAGGAGAAAAAGAACCCCTGTAATAACCAGTTGATATGTTACAATGGAGTTAAGATCAGTAAAATGGTTACAACGGAGAAAAAGAACCCCCTGTATTAAATGACCAGTTAATATGTTACAATGGAATAAAGACAAGTTAATTGGTTGCTATGGAGAAAAATGCTACCTGTAATGGCCTGTTGACAGTTAATCGGTAACCATAAAGAATAAGAGGTACCTGTAATGGCCTGTTGACAGTTGATCTGTTACCATGAAGAATAAGATCTACCTGTAATGGCCTGTTGACAGCTGATCGGTTACTTTGAAGAATAAGATCTACCTGCACTGACCAGTTGATAAGATAATGTGAAGAAAAAGGGCTTAATGTACCTGTTGATTGGGTACGACTGAGAAAAGGAGTACATGTTGATGGGGGTACGACTGAGGAAAGGAGGTACCTGTTGATTGGGTACGACTGAGGAAAGGAGGTACCTGTTGCGACCTGTTGATTGGGTACGACTGAGAAAAGGAGGAATCTGTTGCGACCAGTTTATGGGGTACTATGTAGAATAAGAGCTTCCTGTAAAGATCCAAATCATTAAAATATTCCAGTTGACAGCTTTACAGTGTACAAGACATATGCAAAGTTTTAGTATTGTCATCCGTCCATAAGCATCTTATTAGTATTGTCACAATTTACCTCACTCCACGTTTCCTTATCGGTGTTTATGTATGATGATTTATTTGTTATTAAAACAATTCACAGAGAATCGATATATTATTTCTATACATTTATTCATACAGTCATTGCTTATTACATCAAAGCATTTGTTTCATAGAGACTGTACACATTCCGGCAAGTAAGTCAGTAATCTAGTTTGTTTGTTTAATCTTTTAGAAGGACACAACAAATAATGCTTTAGAAAAATAAGCAGATGTGATATGAATGCCAATGAGACATCTATCCACCAGAGTTCAAAAGACGTGGATGTAGGCTATTATAAGCCACCGAACGGCCTTCAACCATGAGAAAAACCAATACCGTATGGTCGGCTATAAAAGGCCCCGACATGCAAAATGTGGAACAATTCAAACCAGAAAATTAATGGCCTAATTTATAACAAAACAATTTACGAAAAACAAATAAGACAGACATGAACAAACGACAACCACTGACTTGGGACAGGCACATAAAGAATGTGGTGGGATTAAACAGGTTTGTGAGCGCTCAACCCTCCCTTAACCTGTGTAAGGGATGTAACAGCACAACGTAAGAAAAAACTGTAAAAATCAATTGCATTAGGCATAACTCAAAAGATCGGTACGAGGCACAAAAACAACTATATAAACTTCGGACGCACAAAATATACAAATTGTTTATTTCATTTACTTTCTCTGTCGACAAAAAAGTGAAAGCACGATAGTTTCTACAGGGACAGCGGTGACGTTTCACTGTCAATAAAAACACCTGTCCCTGAAAGCGCATAGTATACTGTATACTTGCGAGATAAGCGTCCGTCCAGATCCGATTTAATAATACACAAACCAGTCACAGAAAGTTAGACATCGCCGGGAAACGTCGTATGCATAGCTTACTGGAAATGTCACCTGACCATAATTATGCATACGTTTCCATCATCATTGTTCTTAGATGATTTGCATATTTACAAGTTCATGAATGTAATTGGTCCGTTAGTACTTTTTCCTTGGTTTACATTTCGATAGACCCTGTTGCCGAAACTACTATCGTAAATCTATGTAAACACTATTCAATTCTCCATTTTACAATGTCGATTTCAATATACCATAGCGCATAACAAATGTATAGAATCGTGGGTTTCTAGAAAATTGAACTTGAAGGAAAAAATTACAAATGTTTCGGTTGAGAGTTATAAGGATTGAACACATCTTTTCTAGATATTATTGATGTGTAAACTGGACTGATTAGAACACAAGGAGCTTTACACTACACATCAATAATATCGGACTTTTTTTATTTAGTTTGTGAGTTCGGCTTAGTTTATAAATCACTAACTTTTCGAAAAGATATATATATAACGCAATCATAAGTCTGAACGTTGACCAACCAGCAAATTTACTATGTACCGGATCGTCTAGAATAGACGATACTGTGCAGATAAGGAAAAAATTATATGTCTAGAGATTTGCACAACGATTCTAATATAAGATGGTATTATACGAAGATGTTGTTATTAAATCGTGTTTAATAACAATTTGATAACAACATCTTCGTATAATACCATCTTATATTAGTATCGTTGTGTAAATCTCTAGACTTATATATATATATATATATATAACAACGTTCATATATATTATAGTCTAATCCTATAGTGAGGAATCAACAAAGAAAAATATTTTAAGTGGAAATCTGCTTAAATCATTCTATAAGTGTTATTATTTCCGATGAGACAACTCTCCATCAGAGATCAAATGACGTAGAAGTTAACAACTATAGGTCATCGTGTGGCCTCAACAATGAGCAAAATCCATACCGCATAGTGAGCTATAAAAGGCCCCAAAATGACAAATGTAAAACAATTCAAACGAAAAAACAAACAGCATGATTTATGGCAAATCAATAAACGAAAAACAAATATGATATACAGCAACAAACGACAACTACTGAATTACAGGCTCCTAGTTTGGGACAGGCACATACAGAAGGCGGCGGGTTAAACATGTTTTGCAGGCGCCCAACCTTCCCCCTAACCTAGGACAGTGGTGTGACAGTACAACATAAGAACAAACTATAAAAATCAGTTAAAGGGCTTAAGGTAGATCTGGTGTTTTTTTTCAGAACACCCCTTCTGGACATATTGCAAAAATAATTTTCATGATCAGATCGATACAAAGCACAAAAAAAACCCTTTAAAAAAACACAAGGACAACCTCATTGTTGGAAAGGTACCTTGTCTAAATCAGAAATCCAATTTACTACTAGAAGTTATGTTCAGATAAATAAATTCCCATCAATACTCGCACAACAATTTGGACTGTATAGAGATTCATACTCGTGGAGTCAGGGAAAGGGTTTATTCACGTATAAACATTTAAAATGTGTTGTCATGCCGTTCGCCAATGAAATAAAACTAAACAAATAACATTTAAATGACATTCGACTGAACAAGTCTCAATTGATATTCATTATTTTAGTTTACGCACATGTATAATTATCTTTTGTAGACAATATGAATTCATTTGTCATTTCGATAATTGTTTTCCTAATTGCAAATGCCACTGTGCAGACAGTCTTTGCGCAGCACGACATATTTGGACAAATGACTGGACAAACTGGACTACTCGGGCAGATGACAATAGCCGATGTATTAAAATTAGCTCAACGTGGTGCTCAGTCCAATAAAAACCCAGAAAACGCAAAACTAGCTGCAATGTTAGCAAATGTTCCATCATTTGTCCTAAATGATCAAGCTTCAACATGGATACCACTATCTTATCAAAAAACTATAGCAAAAGATCTGTTAGCACAGAAGCAACGTAATAAACTGGTAAATGACCAGACAACATTGGCAAAAGTTCAGAAAGATCAACAAAAAACAACCCCATCTACGAAACCAATGGGGAAGCAACAAACTATGACGAAACAGATGAAATCATCGAATGGAATGTCGAAGCAACAACTTGCAAATGAACCGTCAAATGGACAGAATTATCAACAAACAACGCCATCAACAAAACCAACGAAGAAGCAACTACCTATGACTGAGCAACTAGAACCAACGAACAAACAGATAATGAATTCATTGAATGAAATGGCAATGCAACAGGCACAGATGATGATACTCATGAATAAAATGTTGATGCAACAGATTACAACTCCTTTGCCACTTTTTAATGCAAAATGAAAGAAAATACTTGTGTATATTAGAAAAAATAAATAAAAATAGTTTTAAGCTATAGTTATTATTGTATTCACTTGGTAAGACAACACTCGTTTAGCAATTGGTGAACATAACAAACCATCAAATAAAGAAAGACGACCAGGTACATAAAATCTAACCGTGTTAATATGTTATGACACCATAGCCTTAAGATGCCAGTTGTCAGTAAGATAATGTAAACAAATTAGAGGCGGAAGACACCATGGGGACATTCAAAACTCATAAGTCGAACAGAAACTGATAACGCCATAGCGATAAACGAAAAACGACGAAAGACAAGTAATATTCACAAACACTACACAGAAAACTAAAAAAGGAGGAACACGAGCTCCTACAAAATCGGGATTGGTCTTAGGTGCTCCGGTGTAAGATAATAATTGGATCTCTATCTTTTATTTTACCTTGTATGGCGTACTTTGTTGCTGTAGTATTTGTTGAGTTTTTTCATACAAACAAGAATGTAAATAAAACCGAAGAAGTATTTTATACTGTTCCCATTACCAGTGATTTTGGATGTCTGTTTTCAGTAAGCTTAAGACTAACATTTTTGTATCCTGAATGGCGTACTCTATTGCTCTTTATTGATATGCTTTCTTTACGGTAGCGGGTAAACACCAAAGACGCTTTGGAAATATGGACCCCCCTTTTTTTTTAAATATGTTTTTGTGTGTAAAATTTTTAGTAAATATTCATTAATATTTTAACTTATTTTCACTTATTTAATGTGTTCTTGTTCTTATTCATTAGATATTACAATATCTGTAGTTCCTATAAGGCACCTCTTTTCTTTTTATTTACACGGAAAATAATAATAGAGGGGTGTTATATATGAACTACTGTTTTCGTGGAAAGGAGCATATTTTGACACAACTGTTACGCCATAGAATAAAAATATATTTTGTCGTGCAGTGATATTTTTCTTGTTTTATTCATTTTCACACATATTGTGCAAATTTTCAATAGTTCTCTTCCTTGGACTAGAAATACTACTGAATGCCTCTCAGCTTATGCTATATCCTCATTTTAACATGGATAGGCATATATTTGTCAATATATTTATACCGAAAGTAAGCGAGCTGTAAAATGATGACATTCATAATGCCTACCAATGTTAAAATGAGCACAGAGCATGGCACGATACCCTTATTCCGATTCTAATAGAAAAATTTAGAACTTTTGTAATTCGAAGCGGACCTACATTTTATATAAGACACGTTCGAAAATCAACCATGATTTTGATTTGATGAAGCCAAAGCAATCAGTGTAGTGAAGTTTTATTATTGCCATGAACATAAACTCAAATATAAAGCTGTTTCGTGTGTGTGTGTACGTTCTTTTTCAAACGAAAATATACTAAAACTGTGATGGAAAACAAGGAAATTTAAGAAACGTAACAAAATAAAACAAATTTCGTCATGACTTGTTGCCATGGTAATTCGTGTTTTTGTTTTAATTTTCTAAACACCTTAGTATTGCTAGGACAAGGTTTAAGATCTGGTAAGGCTAATATTTAATTTGAAAAAATATTTGGGACACTTAAGGGCTTTATTGCCGTATTCCTTTACCTTGATGTCCACAGTTTCTTGTTTCTTATTTCTGCTATATCGAATACGTTGGACTCACTATCATGAAAAGACTTGATTCTACAATTGGTTAATGATAGTTTTATATATCTAATATATTAATTTAGTATCCCAGTAAACATAATATTGCTGTTACTTGGCTCCCAATGAATTGTTGGGCGCCAATGTAGAAATTTGCAGAAATCAAGTTTTCTTTATTTATTAAAATAAATTGGTGTACTGTAGATTGCTACTGTATCCCTGCTATCTGATTTTATTGCCTACTCATGTTAAAATGAGCAACAATACACGAAAAACATAAATCAGAACGTTGGTTTTCTCGTTTGAATTGTTTCACATTTTGTCATGCTGGGGTCTTTTATAGCTTACTAAACAGTGTGTTTTGTCCATTGTTGTAATAGCATTGCACATTATTGATGTTCAATGTATTGCGATGCGTATGATAAAACAAATTTTGACACGAAAAAAAAACATAATATTTTTCATGTTTTGCTACGATTTGAAACACGGAAATTGAAAACTCTTTGGGACATTTTCTAATAATATCACTGTTTCATTTCCGCCGACTAAAAACTGAAAGATAACAGTTAATGATAAGAATGTCTAAATATCGGATTTATTCCTTCTGTGTATTCATAACTTGCTTGATATTTTTTTTTACTAAAGTTGCCACTAGTTCGGTATCATACTGGTGCACTGAGAATCCAGGAGAGTACAATTTGCCTTGTAGTCAGTGCTTTAGTTCTTGGATAATGAAAATGTAGATTGTGAATGTAAATATTTTCGTTTATAAACGATGACGATGGTGGTGGATCGGTGCTTAACGTCTAGTTGTAAATATTTTATGCATATCAGGACGCGAACATGTTAATATGATATAAATATGAACACTGTTCCGGACTAGACCTACCAGGCTAAGCTTTGTCGTCCGCAAGTAAAACGTGTCACCCTGTTCCGAGCCGACCAGTCTTTCATAGTACTAAATGCCGTGAGCTAAGCGGAGAAGCAGCAAATACAAATGTTCAGGATTAATGTTTGACCTAAACGAGGATCGAACCTACCTCTTTTTTGTTTTGATACTCATAAACGATTAAGGAATTTAGCTTCCCAAACTTAGGCTTCAGGAGTACACTAACTTCCGAAGATCGTAGGCTCTCCGGACATTTCCGAAGTTCATTGTGTATCACCGAGTTTCCGAGCTTCGGTACTTATTTGGAAGTTGATATATTTTATGTTATTCAAAAACACATGTCGTATGCGCGTGATTTGGATCATAATATATTTATTATTTATTATTATAATTATGTATTCATTACTATTATCACATTTCTTTAGAAATATTTATTCCACAGTCGATAGGTTTTATTTCAGTTTGACAGGGTTACGAAGAGTTCAGTTTCGGTTACTAGTATTATGATGAATTACCAAAATAAGTTGAACAGGTCAAAGTAATCCTTTTATTGAAAAGTGGTCACCAAGATCATTTGTGTATAAATTCTCAATTTTTCATTTAGGCTTCATTCTGAGCATATAAATCATAATAAAATACTATTAAAAGCACGCCTGCAAAGTTTTGTTAATTTTCTATGAGGAGAAAAACATCTAGAGCAAAGTCAAATTTCAAAAAAGAAAATCTTAAATTCGGATAATTTTTCAAATTTTAAAATAAATCCACGAGTTGTTAAGCGCAAATACATGTATGATGCAGTTATATAGTATTGTGTAATGGTCCTATATCACAATATAATATTTAAATGAATAACCTAAAACCTAGTGGCCTATAGTTGCTTACATCCACTTCATTTGAACTTTGGTGTACAGTTGTCTCATTGGCAATCATACCACATCTCATTATTTTTATTTTGGCCGGTTTAAAATGTGATGTTTTTTTTATAGTTTGCAGCATATTGCGTGCTGTTTTGTAGCATTATACACTTTTTGTTTGAGCTGTGTAATGAATATTTTTTCTTCAAATACTTTAAAAATAAAGAAGGCATTGCAATTTCCTTTAAGATTATTTGACTCGCAAGGTCAAAATCCGAAATTTGATGAAACTTAGTGAATTTAACTTTAAACAGTCTGAATCATTCACGTAATGGAATGTTCAACAAATTTCCATAGATCAAACTTATTCAGGGTTAATATATTGCAGTTATAGCAACTAAATTTATTAATATCTGAAAAAATTATATACATTATTGTTATCATTGGCCTATTATTATAGGTTTACTTCCAATAGATTTTTTTTTTTTTGGTAAAGAATATCGTTATTGTTAAACGTCCAGTGGCAAATATAACATGCATATCAAGTCACGAACATGTTGATAACTAACAAGTAAAAAATCCAAATTAGAAAAACCTAATCTGCTGAGCAAAATAACTTACGTATATTCTCTTTCAAATTACACGTACAATGACGACGTCTCTAAACAACATTGATATGATCAAATAAACTATGATGATGATGATGATGATGATGATGATGATGATGATGATGATGATGATGATGATGATGATGATGATGATGATGATGATGATGATGATGATGATGACGATGACGACGATGACGATGACGATGACGACGACGACGACGACGACGACGACGACGACGACGACGACGACGACGACGACGTTCAGTGGAAAATATAACATACATATGAAGTCACGAAATTTGTTGATAATTAAAAAGTAAAAATCCAAATGCAAAAATATAAGGTAAAGTGAATCTTATCTTTTTTCCATACAAATGCCATTTTAATTCTTTTTCTTACTGAAATTCATAGGATCACAGATTCAGGTGTGTGAATTTTTATCAATCTTGGTAAATTATGAGTATTGACCCTAAGTATGAATAAAAAGGACATGCCAATTCGATCTAGAGAAAGGCTAGTAATATGTTCTATCTCGCAAAAGTTTACAAAAACATGTAAGATTTGTCTTTATATTTTAAAATGTCTTTGACAGCAGTGTTAAGCATAGAATATCATTTGATTTTATTATCTATATACAGTTGTTAGAAGCAACTTGTTAAGTCTACATGTACATGTAGTTTAAAATATAATGTTCATTAGGATGACACAATATGCACTATTGCTGTTAAACACAAAAAATTGGCGAAATATAAAACATATATATATTGCTTTTTATATCAATATCCATATGTGAGGGTCTGGATTGGGGATCCTTGTTTCTGTATTCTTTAAATTTGTAGACTATTTTTCTCTTTTCCTTATGTTCGGCCCATTATTCTCTATTCTTAATTTTATGTGCTAATTTTTCTGTATTCTTAAGTTATTAGGTCAATTATTCTCTATGTTTAGTCCATTTTTCTGTATTATGACTCGTTTTTCTTTATTCTTAAGTTTTTTTCCATTATTATCTATGTTTAATCCATTATTCTGTATCATGTAAACTCCATCCATCCACAGTTTAAACAACTTTCAACGTCCAAAGGATTCAACAGTAATATTCACTTATATTACATGCCTTGGTAACTTACTTATACTTACAATGTATCTAATATGAATCCTTTCGCACCAAAAATGCGTTCTTTTGTGCCACAACTCATATGTACCAATGATACGTTTGCGCTACTAGTTTTTAAAATACCCAATATCATTTGCGTCACAAAACTAGTATATAATTGCGCTAATTTTTAGATACAACCTTATTTTAATTTCACACTATACAATTGTATGATGTTTTTGAGAAAAAAAAAATAACAATAATGGGAAATGAAACATCTGAAGACATCGTATGCATTGCAGCAGAGAAGTTTAAAATAAGTTTCAAAATCAACGGTTAAAACCATTCTTTCAATATTATTGAATAAAACAAAGTAGTCTTCTTTATTAGTTAATGCTAGAACTTGCATTTTGATGAAATTCTTTTTTCATTTTGTCTGACCTAGATACACTTTTCTTCTTTCTCTGTACATTTATTGTCAAACTAATTATTGGAATGTAGATTTATAGTTCAAATTATACTGGGTGTTCAGTTAACAACAATCAATCAATTTAAATGTATAGTAACGACACCTAGATGTCACTTCAACAGCAAACGATAAAAACTAAAATATAAAAACAACAATTGAAAGCAATCATTATGACAGATATTGTTTATAAGTACATGCATCTGTCATGAAGTATCGTCTGCTGCACGTAATTATGTAGTCATGTAAACAGTTCATTGAACCTTGTTACACAGTATCTGTCATACGAGTTTTCACTTTTTGTTGTTTACTAATATTTGATTCTGTCAAGTTACTTAACAAATTTGTGTTCTATGTCAGGTTACATAACAAATTTGTTTCTGTCAAGTACATATTAACAAATTTGTTTCTGTCAAGTTTAGTAATACATATGTTGCAGTCAAAACATATAGTAAAAGAAATGCTTATCTACAATTGTACATGTAGTTTTCACACATAGATCTAGTGATAACATGTCTGTACTGAGAAAGTTTTAATTTTATATTACTTTGCATAGGAGATTAATTTGCTCTTTCGAAGTTAGTATGATTAATCAATCAGAATCTAAGACAAAAGACTAGACGCAGATATGTACCATTAGACGACTGAATCAGAACTAAAAATAAAACGTTTAATTTTGGCAAATTATTACAATTTCATATGAAAAAACAAAATAATAGACGTTAAAGTTAATTAAATCAATGTTCAACACCATCTGTCAACAATAATTTGTCAACACGCCTATATCTAGCGAGTGAAAAATGAATCTAAAATCCACACGTCTATATCCATTGCGAATGAACGAATCTAAATTATCAGTGATAAACTATCAATGTCTGATCAGTAAACAATTACATTGTAAATACGTCTATTCATCGTAGAAAATCAGCATGGAACATACGCTGAAAAATAAAACTTCCACAGAAAATGAAACTGAAACTACTGAGCATAAATATTTGGAGGGATACATACTAGGAGGGTTAGGTTTCGGCAATCAACGGCAGAATTAAAAACTATTATTTCTTTAAATCACAAGTCGATAACGGAACCAATCAAAAATCGTTGTTCCAATATAAAATTCATAACAAGTTGTATCATTAGCCAAATGTAAAGAACCGAAATAATTCGAACAGTATAAAGTCTATTTCTTAAATCTCCAGTCGCCAATCATTACATATTTTGATTACTGTAAATTCAGAAATTATTGCGATGTTTTTATTATTGCGAAAAATGCGACAGGGGTATATTCGCAATAATTTCAACTCGCATTTTGAAATTTTTTATATGAATTTAACAGGATTTTTCTCAATATCGCAAAAATTAAAATCGCATTTTAGTCTAAAATGACAAAATCGCAATAATAAATGCACGCAATAATTTCTGAATTTACATAATAAAAAATAGCACAAATACATGCCTTTAACACAGGCGCTTGATGCAAGTACCCTCCTCTTTTTTGTGTTATTTGTTTTAGTAAATATTGAAACGTGGAAAATATGAATAGAGGGGTAGTATATATAAACTCTTGTTATTGAAGTATCAATTAACAATCTAAATAGGTGAAAATAAGGTAAAATTCGACTGTAACCGATGATTGAATATACATATATTAAAAATATAAATGAAAATATCACTTTATAAATTACGTGCGTACAAAAAGCTTTTCTGGATTTACATCTAACAGGAACGTTCTAACTTAAACAACTGAAAGCCATGGATGCAAAAATACGTACAAGATGATGCAAGATATAGCAAGCATTAAATGTTTATCTCTGTTTAGTGATACATACTTAAATTTATCAAAGATATCATGTATATAACGAGTTGTGGGGTTTGCGTTATTGAGATAGCAGTACCGGATCCATGGGGGCGTTCAGGTCGCCCCAAAAAATAATTATATCATATTTTTCACGATTTATATGATTTTTAAGCATAAAATCGTCCAAATTGTTTTTCGCGGTCTATAATCCGTTTTATGGAATAATGCCCCCCTTCCCTTTCAAAAATCCAGGATCCGCCCCTGGCAGTATCCAAACGACATAAAAGAGCTTATCTTATTAGATATAATAGTGTGACTTTTGTGAAACCCTGTAAATTGTAACGGTAAGGTACAGATTTCCAATGTAATTTTTTTTGAAGGTCCAATTTTGATATGAGATTATATGAAATGCATCAGATTAAGAACAACGTAAAGATAGGTCCAGTAATGCAAGTGTTTAAGAACGACACATTCTGTACGTGTCCGGCCCAATTTAGTAGTCAGTAATTCAGTAGTTTTCGGTGTTTGTTCTCTGTCATATTTGTTTTTCCTTTTTTGTTTTAAGCACAAATAATGCCGTTGTTTTACCTTTTGAATTAATTTGCATTTTGTTAAACTGTGGTATTTTATTGCTACCTGTACAGTATGTGATATAATCATTATCAAAGGCCGTATGTTGATCTGAAAAAGATGGTTATTTCCGCTTCCATTGGTCTCTGGTGATTAGTTGTCTCATTTGAAATCATACCACATCTCATTATTTTATATTTAGAAATGTCAGTCAAATAAAAATGTAGTCTTGGCAATAGGTATGGGCCTTATTCTTAAATAAATTGTTTAATTTTATAAATCTTTTAAACAGAATTATTTGTTTCAGAAGCGAGCAGAAAAAAATGTTTCTGTTGAAGATTAGCCTAAAAAAATATGTTTTTATCAATATTACATCTACAAGTTTTGTAACCCTTGTAATGGAATTCTGACATATTTGATTCGGTGTCAAATATCACCAGTTTACTTATTATAACAGGTAAAAGTGTGTGTGTACAGCTGTAGTTTACTTCTTTACAACTGTTAGTTGATTTTGATTATTACCAAAAAAGATGATTTAAGAATGGATATCTCTGCCGAACGACCTTTGATATTTGAAAAAAAATATGGACTCTTTTCTTTATTTTTAGAACCCTACAATTTTGATGTAATTAAAACTGTTGTTTATGAATATTTTGATGAATAACTCAAATGAACTTGTAATGCTTGCATAATGAAAGTGGGCTGTCCTTTGTGACAAAGGCGTTCCAAAAGGCGGACGTGTATATATTATGTATATTAAGAATTATGTCAATCAATTTGACAAACGTCATTGGTGCTGAATTAATTATACAATTTGTATATTTAACCAATGAACATTCCCGACTAAAGTTTGGCAAACAGAACTGTGAAGACAAAAGGTAAGTCTTTGTCACACTTTAATTATAAAATTTTATAATTCCGTAAAAAATGCAAAACCAAACACAGAAAACTACATTTAAGATAAAATTGTTAAATGAAACATAATTTCACATACTGTGTCATCATATTTGCTTTTAAAAAAGCTACACCTGTAGACCTTACTGGCAGTATTAAATACATGCAAGATATAAAATAATAATGATGACTTACATACTTACATGTTTTATTTATTTAAATTATTTACCTATGGTTATGTTTAATTTCAGCATGGGTTTATACATGTATTTTCATGATGAATTTTACATTACATTCCAATTTTTGCCCTTTTTTACACTAAATATATACTTCAATGTAGTACATCTTGCTATAGCTTATTTTAAAAGGATAAAAGTTAACCACGTTTTTGTAACACATATCTGCCCGATAAGAGCGATTTAAATGACAATCATGGGTACTAGTTTCAAAGTTTAATTTTGAATTTAAATACATCTTTCCTCGCTTTAAGTTCCTCTAAGCATATTCTCGAGGGAAAGAAACGCTATTAATCTATACTCAATAACCCTTTCAGTTACGATTTTTCATAAACCGATTTCAAAGTACATCAAACGGAACTAAAACTGTAGGAGATGGGGGTTATACGTCAATAAGACAGCAATCAAACGACAAAAACAATATAATGACATTTGGAGGGCAACTTATAGTTTTCAACATTAGATAGGTGTCTACACAATATGTCAAGTTCTAAATCGTCACGAATTTATATAAAAATTTTAATAATTTAATAAGAACCTGCCATTAGATCACAATTCACCAAAAAAGGCAACAATTAAGTAGTTTAAAAGTTACCAATCTTTTACTACCTAAAGGCGTATTTACCCCTTTCTTTACCCTACATGAGAACTTTCTTAGGAGTCGGATTGCGGAATACTGTCCGCATATTTCCAAAACTTTCATATAAATTGATGGCGGCAAGTGTTAAAGCAGTTATTGGTCAATCAAACCGGTTAAATCATTTAATCTGCACGGTCGGGATGACCCTTTAACCCGAACTCCTACGTCGTTCGGGTCAAGTAGAGTCTTCCGGTAGCATCAGGATTTTGATATACTTTTCTTGAGCATGCGCAAGTAACTTGTTTCATAATAAGGATACAACTGAAACACAACAAAGTTTTTTAAATTCACACACAACTAACCAAAACACAAGAATTTCCCCAAACATTAAAAACAAAGCAACACAACATAACTTAATGAAATATGTTTGTTGACGGCATCTTTGGTGTTTGTTTACGTCATTTTGGGTTTATTGTTTATATCCTTGTCCTTTGTTGTTTACTTATTTAGTCATTTAGAGTTTGTTGTTTACATCATTGTCTTTTGTTGTTTACTTATTTAGTCCTTTAGAGTTTGTTGTTTACATCATTGTCCTTTGTTGTTTACTTATTTAGTCCTTTAGAGTTTGTTGTTTACATCATTGTCTTTTGTTGTTTACTTACTAGTATTTAGTCCTTTAGAGTTTGTTGTTTACATCATTGTCTTTTGTTGTTTACCTATTTAGTCCTTTAGAGTTTGTTGTTCACATCCTTGTCCTTTGTTGTTTGAATATTTAAGTCCTTTGGAGTTTGGTTTTTTAAGTCCTTTGGTGTTTGTTTTTAACATCCTTGTCTTTTAGTGTTTGGTTGTTTACATGCTTGTCGGTTGGTGTTTGTTTTTTACATCCTTGTCTTTTGGGGCTTGGTTGTTTGCATCCTTGTCTTTTGGTGTTTGGTTGTTTCCATCCGTGTCATGTGGTCGTTTGTTGTTTACATCAATGTCGATTGTTAACATTCTTGTCCTTTCGGGTTTGGTTGTTTCCTTCCTTGTCATGTGGTCTTTTATTGTTTACACCAATGTCCTTTTATCTTTGATTTTTTACATCCTTGTCCTTTCTTGCTTGGTTGTTTAGATCCTTGTCTTTTGGTGTTTGAATATTTACGTCCTTTGGTGTTTGGTTATTCAAGTCCTTTGGTGTTTGTTTTTTACATCCTTGTCATTTGGTGTTTGGTTGTTTGCATCCTTGTACTTAAGGTGTTCGGTTGTTAACATTTTTGTCCTTTGGAGCTTGGTTGTTCTTATCCTTGTCATGTGGTCGTTTGTTGTTTACATCAATGTCGATTGTTAACATTCTTGTCCTTTGGTGTTTGGTTGTTTGCATCCTTGTCTTTTGTTGTTTGGTTGTTACCATCCTTGTCATGTGGTCTTTTATTGTTTACATCAATGTCGATTGTTTACATTTTTGTCCTTTGGGGTTTGGTTGTTTCCATCCTTGTCCTTTGGGGTTTGGTTGTTTCCATCCGTGTCATCTGGTCTTTTATTGTTTACATCAATGTCGATTGTTTATACTTTTGTCCTTTGGGGTTTGGTTGTTTCCATCCTTGTCATGTGGTCTTTTATTGTTTACATCAATGTCGATTGTTTACATTTTTGTCCTTTGGGGTTTGGTTGTTTCCATCCTTGTCCTTTGGGGTTTGGTTGTTTCCATAATTGTCCTTTGGGGTTTGGTTGTTTCCATCCGTGTCATGTGGTCTTTTATTGTTTACATCAATGTCGATTGTTTATACTTTTGTCCTTTGGGGTTTGGTTGTTTCCATCCTTGTCATGTGGTCTTTTATTGTTTACATCAATGTCGATTGTTTACATTTTTGTCCTTTGGGGTTTGGTTGTTTCCATCCTTGTCCTTTGGGGTTTGGTTGTTTCCATCCTTGTCATGTGGTCTTTTGTTGTTTACATCAATGTCGATTGTTAACATTTTTGTCCTTTGGGGTTTGGTTGTTTCCATCCTTGTCCTTTGGGGTTTGGTTGTTTCCATCCTTGTCATGTGGTCTTTTGTTGTTTACATCAATGTCGATTGTTTACATTTTTGTCCTTTGGGGTTTGGTTGTTTCCATCCTTGTCCTTTGGGGTTTGGTTGTTTCCATCCGTGTCATCTGGTCTTTTATTGTTTACATCAATGTCGATTGTTTATACTTTTGTCCTTTGGGGTTTGGTTGTTTCCATCCTTGTCATGTGGTCTTTTATTGTTTACATCAATGTCGATTATTTACATTTTTGTCCTTTGGGGTTTGGTTGTTTCCATCCTTGTCCCTTGGGGTTTGGTTGTTTCCATCCGTGTCATGTGGTCTTTTGGTTGTTTACATCAATGTCGATTGTTTATACTTTTGTCCTTTGGGGTTTGGTTGTTTCCATCCTTGTCATGTGGTCTTTTATTGTTTACATCAATGTCGATTGTTTACATTTTTGTCCTTTGGGGTTTGGTTGTTTCCATCCTTGTCCTTTGGGGTTTGGTTGTTTCCATCTTTGTCATGTGGTCTTTTGTTGTTTACATCAATGTCGTTAGTTAACATTCTTGTCCTTTGTTGTTTGGTTGTTTCCTTCCTTGTCATGTGGTCGTTTATTGTTTACATCAATGTCCTTTAATCTTTGATTTTTTAAAATCCTTGTCCTTTCGTGCTTGGTTGTTTAGATTCTTGTCTTTTGGTGTTTGTTTTTTTACATCCTTGTCCTTTTGGTGTTTGGTTGTTTACATTCTTGTCCTTTTGTGTTTAGTTGTTTACATCCTTTTCTTGTGGTCATTGGTTGTACTTATCCTTGTCCCTTAGTCTCTGATTGTTTTCATCCTTGTCTTTTTGTCTTTGGTTGTTGATATCTTTGCTGGATAATTGTCTCATTGGCAATAAGTACCGATTATCAGGTTGTCTGCATATAGATATTGTATACTATCAGCTGCTAGTCACAATATGAAGTTTTTTGTCGATCTGAGCGCAGCGAGCAATTTTGAAAGGGCTCCGACCATATTGTGTCGAGCAGCTAATATTTTACAATATGAATATGATGAAAATCTTAAAATCGATTTATCGGATTGTATTTGTGTATTTTGCATGACAGAAACAAGTGTTTTATTTGTTTCACTAGCAAACCGGAAGATGGTTTGATAAATTCGGGCCAAACTTATCAATGTCGGTTTATTCTTTATGACTTCGGTGATATGCCTGGGTCTAAGTTATTTAGACCGGGTTAACGTATTTGCGTCACAAAGACGTCATATGCAATTAATGAAGAGCTGAGAAGAGTGAGACATACAGTGGGAACGCCAAGTATACCAAATATTTTTATTCTGATAAGCAATAAAATATAATGTTTGACTCATAAAAACGAATTTTCAAAAAACAACTAAACAACTGCACATCACAAATCCGCTCACCTAATACCTTCAACTTTAGTATTTACGTAGTCAGTTGACAAATTGTGAATATTGAAAACTGTCACAATAATAAACCAATTTACGTATTTGCGATTACTTATTTTCTGTTCGGTCTGATATTGTGCAAATATGAAGTGAAAACGCAAACAATTATCAAACAATCTGAGGGTATGATTTTTATAATGAAATTATATAGGACTGCAAAACAGAAGTTTGAGCTAAATTTTGGATTCCTTAATAGTCGTTAAAGTTCTGGTAAAACCACAGACTAAATACTTATAATGATAATGATATGTGATGACATCCGATTAAAGTATATGTAAGGCTAACATACATGTAACGCTCAATAAAAACATCATTTTTCATCATCTTGTCATACAACTGTTTATTATATCTATCATACTTACTGTCGAGTTCTCCGAAACATGTCACATTATACACTCATAATTGAAATAAGAAAATCATGTATGCTTCTTGGTGATTTATTGTAAACAACTTAAATATGTAAGTTCATCGCATAGCGCTCTTTAGTACATTTTAAACAACTTAACCTCTGAACTCTAGCATCGCTGATGATAATCATAGCATAGAAAGAAACTACTTGAATCGATAGTCCTCTTTATTTTTTCTTTATGTATATATTTTAAAATATCTCAATCCGAATATTTCAGTAACCCCTCCCCCCTTTTCCCCCAGATGTAATTGACCTCTCCTACTTGAGAGATTGAAATAACCATCGCAGTACAACGGAATATAGCAAATAAATTGTTTCAGATCAAATGATTCCTCTGCATGTTCTGTTCTGTAGACGTATGATTTTCCGTTTTATATCGGAGCACTCCCATTTGGTTAAAGGGAAAAAAGTAGTATAACTTTTCCCGGTTTTAGGTTTGCCTTTCGTGTACCTAAGGCAGGTGAAGGAAGTCAACTTAGAAGCGCTGCGATTGGATGTAAGGGTGCAATATATTTTTTTATTTATTTATTAATAACTGCATTTACAATATAAATTTTTAAACCCATTGAAATATGTTCTTGAAAATTATTCGAAAAGTATTCCAAATTTTCATAAACTTGAAAAAGTGACGGTGGGCATGGATACCATAAACAAGCTCCGTTCGAAGATGGTCATGATACTATTTGACTTCAATTTCTAAAACAGAATAATAAAGTACTATTAACACACATTATTGTGTTGTCCAGGTCTTTATTATAAAAAGTGGTAAATTAAGAAAATGTTAGTATTGTCGCCTAGTATTGTTATTTGGAAGAATAAATGTCATAAATACTACATGTACCGTTTTCCCTTAACATTTTACACAATGCGTGAAGGGATGCTAAAATCTTCATGACACTGACAGTAATTTGTAAACAAAACAAATAAAACATTAAAAATTGCTTGGAATGTTCAATCGTTTTACACTCTCGATCTTGTCATGTAACCCTGTTATTTCAGACATTTAACTGACAAAAAGTCATAACATTGTCATGTCCTTGCTCAAAGTAATTAATAGCGTCAGACAAATAATATATAGAAATGATTTATTGCATCATTAAATGAATGTAATGTGTAAACAGAAAAATAAACAAACGTGTTTAACCATGTCGACAATAATATTAATTTTATAAGATATCAAATATAAAAATAAATAAATGAAATATCTTGGAAACTTTTAAATGTATGTAATATACGTTTTTATGACCCAAGTAAGTATGAACGATAATTTATACCTCAAGACCGACAAAAAATATATACAGTCTAATCGTGATCAAATTCATTCAATAGGAACAAACAGGGGGCGGATACAGGAAAAGGGGCGTAATTCAATAAAACGGGTTATATTCAAAATTTGTTTGACTATTTAATGCTTTAAATCATTAAATCGTGACCCCCCCCCCCCCTGGATCCGCCACTGACAAATTTTCCCCACACATATATCACAGACGCCCAAATGATTGCTACACGCTTGAATTAGTAAGTGGGGTATATCATACATCGTATTGTCAGGACAACAGCCTGTCCTGCATAGAAGTTGTTTCCCTTACCAAAAAAGTTATAAAATTGGAAAGCAAAGTTGGTAACTCTTTTTTGCTATTACTTTCTTCTGTCTGATGTTTATGTACTCTTAGTGTGCCTTATTTAAGAATAATTTTCAATGGTGCAAAACATCATATTTTGTGGATAGGATTCCACGAGGGATTATAGAATTTAGAGCTCAAAGGATTGCAAACGTATGAATTGAATTTCACATGTTTGTTTTCTAACACTATCTATCAATTTGGCAAATATCAACCTATCTTATTCTCTACAATTATTCCCGACCAAGTTGCATTACAAGAATTGTGTACAACTGCTCAAATATTTTCTGCTTGGAATTCTGAAAAATAGGTCTTATTGACTTTTTGGTGAAAAAGATCAGGCAAATAAGATAATAAATTGTCGATATGAAGATGTAGTAAAAACAAATAGATTTTTATAATAATTAACGTATAATAGATAATGTATACAAAGACAGTGATATCAGTCTCTGGTTTTCTTTATTCAAGGTATAGTAAGGGAGATACCATTTGATTTTTAATGGGGGGGGGGGGGGGGTGGGGGGGGGAGGGGGAAGGGGTTAGGATTCAAAATTCCAAAAAAGTATAGATAATGTAGTTGTCTACATTTATAAGAATTGCATATTTCTATTTTCAGGATAAAGTATGGATGTCTACAGAAAAGTTGAAGATAAAATAAGCAGTGCATTTGGGTACTATGGGAAAGTCATCAGCCGAAATCCGGCTGCAGCAATCATATTTTCAGTGCTGTTAAATGGTTTGCTTGGGCTGAATGTGATGTGGATCACCTCAGAAAACGATATCAAAACACTGTATACTCCAACTAATAGCCAGGCGGATATTGATGAACTGAGAGTTAAATCCATGTTTCCCGATGAAAGTAATGAAAACTTTCATTTTCATCAGTTACCCGACCTTGGCCATTATGGAAGTGTCATTTTTACTGTTAATGACAATATTATCAACAGAACGTACTTGCCGGAGATTCAAGACTTTCACCAAACTGTCATGGGTATTAGTATAAATGGTTCCGATGGCAAATCATACTTTTATCAAGATTTATGTGCAATTAACAATGGTCAATGTTCTGTTTGGGGATTGTGGTATGTCGGAGATTTTTTTTGGGCACAAGTAGCCAATGGAACATTGACATATCCAACATCCAGCGACCCTGATGGCGACCACAGAACAGATAGAGAGTTTGGGAAAGCTGAAACTGAAAACGGAGTTCTCAAATCGGCCAAATCATTGCGTCTCCATTACTATCTTAGACAGCAGAATAAAGAATATACTGCTCTGTCTATTGCATGGGAAAAGGAATTTGTAAAACAGTTGATGGAGTTCAAAGCTAATTTGACAGATTTCACTTTAAGTCACTCCGACTCAATAAGCACGGAGCTTGATGAAAATACTATAGGGGACATTGCTCTTTTTAGTTTGACCTTTACAATAATGATAACCTACGCTTCCTTAGTGACAGCTGGTGGAAATTGTTTGACACAGAGAGGCCATCTTGGAAGAGTTGGAGTACTAGCTACAGCCCTTGCAATACTCGGGGCCTTTGGTTTATGTGGAGCATTGGGAATAACATATGTGAACATGGTTGGCATAATGCCTTTTCTTATTTTAGGTAATACTTATTGCAACATTGCAAAATGCATCACAGCTAGTGGTGATGTCATCTCGTCTGACTTTTTTTTCATATAAAATAAACATAAGAATTACTGGATAACTAACCTTTTCAAATACAGGAAGCTTCTATTTAAAAAAAAAAACAAAAAAGAAAAGTTGACATGACACGCAAACAAAATAAAAACATGATAGATGTAATCATGTAAAATCCATATAATTAT
This sequence comes from Mytilus californianus, assembly GCF_021869535.1. Classification (NCBI taxonomy): domain Eukaryota; kingdom Metazoa; phylum Mollusca; class Bivalvia; order Mytilida; family Mytilidae; genus Mytilus; species Mytilus californianus. The sequence goes on from NW_026262593.1 coordinate 48,537,971, forward strand.
AATACTATACGTTAAATAAGAAATGTAACGTTATTAATCAAAGGACAATTAAAATAAACAAAGCAGATTATTAAGATTTATTTTAAATAAAACAATAATGCATATTCTCTTATTCGTCAAAATCATGTAATTTTACAGTTCTATGCTCTATCGAAATCACCTAATATCATGTTTTTTTTTTATATATTATGTTTTTGATATAGTACATATTCTTTTTATAGGTATTGGTGTAGATGACATGTTCATTTTACTGTCGGGGTTGACAGATGCTCCACTGCGGGGATCAGTTGAGGAACGGATCAGTTTTACAATGCGGACAACGGGCGTTGCCATTACAATAACGTCCCTTACCGATCTGATAGCATTCATGGTCGGCTACATGTCCGATTTCATGAGCGTTCGTCATTTCTGTCTATATACAGGTGCGTACATACAACAATCAACTAATTCTAAAATGTAACGGAAAAAATAGCTCTTGAAAGCTCTAGTTCCAAAGGATATCACAGCAACCCTTTAAGTTATACGATTGATAATGCTTTTCCAAGACACTTCAAAAGGAGCAATACAAACCACATGGTAAAAACACACATTATGTGCTCGTTAAAATAACATATAAACTTAAGCTAAGCAATGAAAAAACTAAAATTTTTACAGCTAAGGAATACAACGAACGTTCATTAATGAAGGGAGGAGACACAAGGGGGTAATCTATGTCGTATATCGAAGAAAAACAAATAACATCATGACCAAAATAAAAAAAGAGTCCAAAACAAACAACAGACCACAAGAGATAACATGGAAAACTAAAGATTGAGCAACAAAAAGTCCACTGAAACACCGCGGTGAAATCAGGTGCTCCGGAAGGGTAAATACACTAGTGATCGGAAGTAATTCCAGTTTTTCGCAAGTCGCCGGAACAAAAACTTCTTATCCTTTACTCCCTTCTTAAGACTATTTTCTGAATTGTTTCCAATCAACATTCAAACAAATGTAATGGTAAGCTCGTAAAGGCTTGGACAGAATCGTGTATTTATGTAAAGGCGATACATCATTACATTTGCTTCATTTTTCTTCGCATCCGTCGAGCAATCATCTTAATGCTTTAAAACCCACACAAACTTCAAGTGTGTAGTAACTTAGTTAATTTATACTATGAATTGTTTTATATCATACTACTTTGAAATAAATTATTTACTTTTTTTGTTTTCTTTTTCAGGAACAGCTGTTATACTTTGCTATATTAACCAGATCACTTTTTTCCTCGGTTGTCTTGTTTTTCATGAACGTAGAATAGCATCAAGTCGCCATTGTCTGACATGTCAAACAATTTACACTACTGAAGAAATGAAAGCATCAGGTTATAGGAACCCTCTAGTCTACGCATGTTGCAGCGGAGACACTCCTGAGAAAAAAGAGGATCTGCAGAGTATTTTCGAATTTGTTCCAACTAAAATATTGCCTAAAATGGTTCTAAATATACCTGCTAAGGTTATAATTGCCTTGGTCTATATAACCTACCTCGTATTTTCAATTTCTGGTACTACCAACCTAGAACAAGGGCTTGTTCTCAGAAATTTAGTCAGTGAGGACTCTTACTATTACAAGTACAGTATCGTAGAATATGATAATTTTCCACTTCCGATTCCCATTTCTTTTAATATCGACGAATCACTAGATTACAGAGACCCACAAATTGTCGATAAAATTAATGATTTCGTTCAATCTGCACAATCGAACGAACTTGTCCATAGCAGCTTTGAAATCAACTGGTTAAAAGAGTTTTATAAATCTGGTTTAGCAATAACAAACGGAACAAAGATGGAATTTTGTAACAAAGTTCGGATGTTTTTTCAGTTTGCACCAATTTTCAAAAATGATGTCGTGTTTAATGATAATGGGACTGAAATAAAGTATTCAAGAGTATACGTTATCACAAAAAGCATACAACAGTCACACGAACAGGGACTAATGATGCAAGAAATGCGCAGAATAGCAGAAAATTCAGGACTTCCGGTATTTGCATACGGACAACCGTTCACTTACTTTGAACAATATGTATCTGTACTTCCAAATACAATGCAAACAGTTGGCATAGCCGTTGTTGCATGTTTTGTTATCACGTGTATATTCATGCCACACCCATTGCTGATATTTCTAGTGACCTCGTCTGTAGTTTCAATCATGGTTGGCGTGTTTGGTTTCATGCATATGTGGGGACTGTCTTTGAGCTGCATCACTATGATCCACGTTATCATGTGTGTAGGTTTTTCTGTCGATTTCAGTGCTCACATATGTCACGCATTCATGACAGTTGAGGGAACAGACCGAAATTCAAAAACAAATGCATCGTTGGTACGAGCTGGCGGACCGGTGTTTAACTGTGCATTTTCATCGGTTATTGGAATATGCACGCTAATCTTTTCAAGATCGTTCGTTTTCAGATCATTTTTCAAGGTCATGTTTTTAGTAATAACATTTGCGTTTTTGCACAGTGTTTTCGTACTCCCTGTTATTCTTTCGTTCATTGGTCCACTGAAAAAGGATGATCCGACTCAAAGGAAGACGTCACAGACGACCTTGACATCAAACCGTTCGTCTGCAACATGGTCAATCAGTGGTGGTGTCAACGCATTAGACATTCCTTTTGGAAATGGAAAACAAAATGGCCGAAAGTGGTCGACATAGATAGTGTTGCTCATTGTCTGACATATATATTGTTGCTCATTGTCTAGTCTGTATTTTAGGTTTAATCAATACATTGGAATGCAGTCATTGACAGTAATTTAAATAGATTTACATACTATAGAATAAGGATACTTGTTTTAATTTGTTAAGTTTTTTGTTTTGTAAGTATTTGTAATAGTTGTTTGCTGAATATTGTATGAATGTACTGTGAATGTGTAACTGGATATAAGGTTATATTTTGTTAATAAAAAAATCAATGTTTTGTATAAATCGTTAAATTGGGCCATGCCGTACATTGTGTATACCCCGCATCTCCTGTTATTCATTGATTAATATATACATATATGTGGCAACTGTATTATTATCACAGCGTAAGAGATACAAGTATATCATAGAATTGATACACATTTCAAATGTGTTTTACATTAATCGTTTCAAATTATTAATGCACTGTCAAACCAGTATATTCTTTCTATTCTATAAACCCCGTCCAGACCCTTACATCAAGGTTTTGAACATTGACAGAAGCAGTATTGGTCAATCTTCCGACAGAAATTTCTCAGAAGAGGAAAGTCCGAGCATCCGGAAATTTTTAAACTAACATTTATTTAAAGGGAGGAAGTTACTGTCAAAACATTTTACGGAAATACGGACATGTAAAACATTACTTAAAACATTTTACGGGAATGAACATATTATTTTAAAAAAGTGTGGGGGGGGGGGGGGAGGGGGTTGTAAACGAACCTTGCTTCAAACCTACACCTTTGCACATATAGACCATAGATGTTTTAAAACAAATTTACACAATAAAAAAAACCTGCATAATCCAGTTACCAACAAAATGACCACTATTGTTAAAGATCGTGAGATGACCTTTAATTGCTAATATTCTCGTGGTCTTAACTCTGCCACGTCTCCCTTTTGTATACGAAAAAAAGAGTGCATACCTTAATCTAACTGTTTACTTTACACATCTACGCGCTTGAAAATTTACTTGGGGAAAATATGACCACATTATCTTGTTTTGCTCGCTCGGCCAAATCTAAACCATTCAAAATTTACTTTCTTTATACTCTCATTATTACTTGGTTTTCAACATTGACTGAGCCGAAACCTGGCTTTTCAACAAGAAAGGTGTCCACTTGAGCATCCGAAATATTTGAACTGACAATTCTGTAAATGAAAAGTTCATACGGAACTGAGAACTTGATTTTTCAAAAGGTGGGTTTGTAAATAAATTTTGAAGGTTTATAACTGCCCTGTCTTTTACACAACTTTCATAATTAGAAACTACATGTATATGAAAAAGGTTTGTTGAAATATAAAATTGGAGTAATAGATTTTTTTTTAATTGACCATCATAAAATTAAAGGTATTAATTTCACTGCACCAGATGCGCAATCCGACAATCAATGTCTCTTCAGTGGTGCTCGAGACCGACACATTTGAAAATCCAAACCTGATACAAACCGCTGAAGAGTCTTAGGCATAGCCAAATCCGGACAAGGAATAAGGGCTGGCGATACCCTCGCGGACTAGCAGTCCGCTATCAGAAGATTCGACCCAGTGGTAGTAATACTACTCACGGTGCCAATATTACTGCACCAGATGAGAATTTCGACAATAAATGTCTTTTCAATGATGCTGGAGACCCAAATGTTTGCTCATAAGTATTGAAAAGAAAGTTGATAGACATACAGGCTTTATTCAAAGATGTCTGAATAAGTATACGTCTTCTCGTTTGAAAATCTATAAAAGATCAACTAAAAAAACGTTTAAAAGTTTTATGTTCTTATATTTTGTTTCAATTGGTAGGAGGAGTATCAGTAGATGCGCATATAAATTGGAAAAGAAGTGAGGTTGAAAGAATATGTCTTGCTTGAAAACTGTCAATAGATTGATTGATTGGTTGATTGTTGGTTGCTTAACGTCCAGTGGCAATCGATAGATTGTATTCTAGAAGTATTTGTTAAATATTGTAGCTGTTTGCAGGATATTACTTGACTATCAGCGAAAATATTGTCGTAATAGATTGTTCAAGCGCTCTTTGCACTTTAGTAATTATGCTCTTTCGAAATAGTTATCTGTAAAGGGTAACAAGATAGTCACAAAACTATCTGTTTACATGTCTAAAAAATACTAATCCTTCCGGAGCACGAGATCAATCTGATTTATGGTGGGGTTCGTATTGCTCAGTCTTTAGTTTTCTTTGTTGTGTTTTGTGTACTGTTGGTCTGTTCGTCGTTTTCGTTTCGCAATGAAACTGATAATAAGAATAAAACCAATAGCAAACACAATATCAAAGATTAGTTCAAAAGTGCTTGTCCCACTGTCCCAGGTTAGCGGGAGGGTTGGCGCATTTAAACTAGTTTTACCTCGCCACATTCTGTATGTGCCTGTCCCAAGTCAGGAGCCTGTAATTCAATGGTTGTCGTTTATTGCTGTATATTTTATTTGTTTTTCGTTCATTATTTTGTACATAAATCAGGCCGTTAGTTTTCTCGTTTGAATTGTTTTACATTTGTCATTTCCGGACCTTTTATAGCTGACTATGCGGTATGGGTTTTACTCATTGTTGAAGGCCGTACGGTGACCTATAGTTGTTAATTTCTATGTCATTTGATCTCTTGTGGAGAGTTGTCTCAATGGCAATCATCTTCCTATTTTTATATTTGCAGTCTTTCTGATATTGTTTTAAATCTAACTCCCTTGTTTTATTAATTTTGTATTTACATTGTGTCATTATAGATCAAATTTATTCGTTCAGTGTATGTTCACTGTTTTTGTTAATTTGTCTTTTGATTGAGTTAAGCCATTTCAATTGATATTTTATAGTATGTCTTTCTATGTTGTGATGTTACACTATTGTTTCAGGTTAGGGTAAGGTTTGAGCCTATTAAAACGTTTAAACCCGCTGCATTTGTTTGCACCTGTCATAAGTCAGGAAACTGATGTTCAGTGGTTGTCGTTTGTTGATGTGGTTCATAAGTGTTTCTCGTTTCTCGTTTTTTTTTTATATTGATTAGACCGTTGGTTTTCCTGTTTGAATGGTTTTACACTAGTCATTGTTGAGGCCCTTTATAGCTTGTTGTTCGGTGTGAGCCAAGTCTCCGTGTTGAAGGCCGTACTTTGACCTATAATGGTTTACTTTTAAAAAGTGTGACTTGGATGGAGAGTTGTCTCATTGGCACTCATACCACATCTTCTTATATCTATTAACTAATTTTCTTGCATCCGGTAGAGTCAATTTGAACTCTGTCAAAAGCTATGAAAGCAATTATTAAGCATTGGATAAAAAAGTGTAGCAGCATTCCAGCAGCGCCTACATATGGAGCATATATCTCCCAGTTGATACGATAATCCAAGGCTTACGTTTCCTATCATGATTTTCTTGTCTAAAGGTAACTGCTTACATGGAAGCTTTTGCATCAAGGGTTCCAAATGTTAAAGTTAGTTGAGGTCATCCTTTCGAACGATTTATGGACGTCATCATGATTTGGTAGACTGATGGATTATCTGATTATCTGTGTCATAGATGAACACGGATATATCCCACCTGTCATAGCCACAATACCGTCTTCTTTTCCTCGATTGTGAAATCATCGAATGCGAGTTATTATCAAATCTTTACTTGCAATGAGGAACACGATGGGTGTCACTAGCAGAACAGGAATTACCTGCACTTCATGAGCACCTGAGTTCACACTGGTGTTCGGAGGGGTACGTGTTGCTCAATCATCAGTTTACCCGTCGGAGTTTCAGTTTTCCCCTCGGAGTTTTGTTATTGTTGTTTGTCTTTTCGTCGTTTTTACTTCTTGGCCAAGGTATTGTCTGTTTTTATTCGACTTACTCATTTTGTTATAACCTTTTTAGTATCTTCACCTTCTTTTCAAGCGCAGTGCCTAATTTATGAATATAACAATGATTAATTTTCACTGCTACGATTACGTGCGATCAAAATTTTAATGTTTGAAATAATTTGTATTTAATCAAAACTGTTACACAATTTTGTTACCGAAGACACCACAGGGGCATCGAAAATCATAAGTCGAAGAAAGACAGACACCATTGTCTAAATGAAAATAACAAAACAACATAAAAGATGAAAAGAAAAACAACAGTTAATATAAAACGAGACGGAAAACCTAAGATTGAGCTGCAAGAACCCCGCCAAAAATTGGGGAAGAACTCAGCTTTCCGGAAAGGTAGCAGCACTTGCTCCTCGGGTGGCAGCCGTCGTGTTTTACATCTCATATATAACAAAAAATACAATATTTTTTTCATTTTATGCATCGAATTTAATAATTAATCGTAGTTAGGTATCTACCAATAGATGATGAATCCGGCACACATTCATGAGGACTATACAGTCAACATTGTGTAAGGAAAACAGTTAAAACCGCTGCTAGCGGCCGTCTTGAACTTGCAGTTAGGTATTAACTTTTACTCAGAAATGAAGGGCTCACTGTGACTTTGAGGTGAAAAACAGCAATAAAGCAATCTTCCTTTGTTTTGTCAAGTACATGTTGGTTTTTTTTTTGTCATGAATTAATCCTTTTCTATTAAAGAAAAAGGGTGTTTATGTCATAGGCCGATGCATTCAAGTATATGAATAATCTACGGTTTTACCCAACCTTATATAAACTTAATATGAATAATGAATATGTACGGTATCAGTCAATTAGGCACCGGAGCAAATTACACAAAAGACCTAAAAGACAAATAGAGGCGTATAAAATATTCTTTTATAATTATCGTCTGACTGTTTACTTTTATCTGGTATCAATTTAAAACTCAAAATTAATTGATTGTTTGATTGTTGATGTTTAATGCCACTTCCAGCTCTATTGGTTATATCGTGACGATCAGTTGTTATTGGTGAAATTGATTCAGTAGCAGTAGTTAACGTCACATACGACTGGGAAGTAAGTAAATTATACAATAGTTTATGGAGTATATCTCCCAGTTGATACGATATTCCAGAGCCTGCAACTACCTATTATGATTTACTTCATAGAGGGTTGCTGCTCACATGAAAGCTATTAAACAAAGGGTTCAAAACGGTGAAGTTGAAATCTTCCCTTCGCAAATTTTACGGAAGCCATCACGAGTTGGTTGACCGTTATGGGGTATCTGTTTCACAGATGACGACGAATATGGTCCAATAGTCGTAACTACAATTCCGTTCTCTTTTCCTCGAATGTGACCTACCGAATTAAACTGACCATCGGGTCTGTACTTACATCAGCAACACGACGAGTGCTACATGTGGCGCAGGATTCGCTTACCTTTCCGTTTACTTCTCTAATGATATGCCGCTGACCTATTGACAATCTGAAAGACAGATTTGAAGCTACTTTTATGTTTGGAAAATGCTATTGACAGATCAGATAAAAGACTCATATTTGCATTCATTTATATGATAAAAAGACGATATTATTGTGTTAACGTTAATAATAATACAATAAAAAAAATCATTTATGACAGTTGGTATGGGGTTAAGTGAACCTCTGACAGTTGTTATGGGGTTAAGTGTACCATTCAATGTTAGCTAAAACTGTGACTTCTCAATAAATGGAAAATAATATTTCGGCTGAAACGGCGCTTCTTTTTCTATTTGCATGTAAAGTGTCAAATATGTCTTTCGGCACTGCAAAGACGGTTATATGCATATAATTCTGTCATCTGTTCAAAAATCCATATCAAAATTTGAAGAGAATTGGTTGAATGATTTTCAAGTTTTGATATCGGTTTCAAACCGCGCAACCGCCCTCGTGAATAGAATCGATTACGTGCAACCGCCCTCGTGAATAGAATCGATTACAAAATAAACAACACTATAATATACTATGCTTTTTATAGTATGTAGTATAGTGTAAAAAAGCAGCAACGGAAGATATTATTTTTATAATGTTACACCTAATTAGCACTAGATTCCGGTTGCTGAAAATTATTTAGAATATTTGATATAATTAAATACAATTGTGTAGTTTTTCCCTTATAAAAATAAGGAGATTTGGTATGAAGGCAAATGAGACTGAAATTAACTGTATAACAGCTTGGTATGTTTATGTTAAGGTTTTAACAACATTTTGACTTATATCCGAATATGTTTCCAAATCATAAATAATTATGTCATATTGTGAGAATATATGAAATATTGAAGAAGAAATTCAATCAAAATTAAACCTAGTATGTACTGTTGAGAGTCTGGATGAGGGTCCTTAATTTCTTTATTCTTTAATTTTTATACCATTTTTCTCAATTCTTTATCTATTTTGCCCATCCTTCTCCATTTTTTTTTATATTTTAATACCAATTATTCTCTAAGACTATTTTCATTTTTTCAATTATTCTCTATTCCTTATTTTTATCCTATTTTCTCTATTATTTTCCCAATTTTTCTCTATTCTTCATTTGTTTTTCCCTTTATTCTGCACTCTTTATCCATTATTCTCTATTCTGTAAACCCCACCCAGACCCTTTAATATTCCAGTAATACCAGAAATTCTAGCAGGTTTCAACAACTTTTCGATTGTTTTACCCTTTGAGTGAAACAAAAAAAAAGAGAGAAATGGTCATACTTCTTTTCAACCATTCTATTAGTTTAGTATCGGTAGTGAAAAAATGACAAAAATGGTAAAAAATCATTTTATAATATCGACCCTTGATTAAACTGTTCAAGAAAAATGTTACGAGAATAGTTTACGGTCTTCACATTAAATTTGTGATTTTTCTTGTCATTACAGGACAAATAAACCATATCCTTATTAAGGACTGTTACAGATAACTTAAAGATAATTTATGTTATCAAAGTGTCACCATCCATTACAGTATCTTTATATGTAATCAATTCCATCTTCATGCCTAATATATCATGTACTGTGTTAAAACTCTAGATTCTACGGACTAGGAAAGGTAACACTAGGCCACCGAAAGCTTAATTTTTAGTTCAGTCTAGGTGGCCGAGTGGTCTAGAGCAGTACAGGCGGTGTTGTCTCGATATACCAATAGCATGAGTTCGAATCCCAGCGATGGAAGAACAAAAAATTGCTTCCGCAAATTTGCAGATTCAACATTGTTGTGGTGATATTTAGAGTAGTTATGAATATAATATGTGTTTTCAGCCGTGTATCACCTTCACTGGTGATCCAATCTATGGATCTCTCGTAGAGTTGTCCCTTGACTAGACGTATACTTATATGTACATAAAACCTAACATTTATTGAAAGGATGCCAACCGAAAACGACTTATTAAAAAAGACATCTAATACATACATAAAAAGACAACTTTTACATACATGTATAAGGTCAAAACCTTGTTACATACAAGGGTAACCTTTGCCACCTTACACAACAAGCTATCAAGCTATAGTGGGTCAACTGGAAAAAGTACAAAACAATATTAAAGACAAAAATACAAATAATGTAACAAAAATACAAACATTGTATCGACAATAAACCCCGAATGCCCTTAAATAGCAATAATAATTATAAGTTGTCAACATACATCAACGATAATGACATGGTCACTCAGTTATGCAACGCAAATGACATGCTAAAGAACATATCAATAAAAATAACACAATGAAGAACGACTAGAGGCCTTCCTTGTCACATGGAAGTGACATTGATGTATATATCAGTCGTTGCATTCAGACAAATCTGATAAAAACCTCACATAGTGTTTCATATATATGCCAATAGTTTATTGTTGCGTTAACGTTATTGATATTAATATTTTGGCTCGAACAATGTTCTCATTTCTGTTTGCACGTTATATGGCTAGTCAGTCTTTTAACGTTGCATGTACATTGTCCGTCAAAAGTTATAAACATTTTAGATTAAACGGAAGTCATTTTTGCATGGTAGCATTTTTGAGTTCTGTGCTTTCACTATAAATAATCCGTAGAAAAAACTGTCAAATTCAACACCTTTGGGTGTGAATTAATCCGCAATACACACATGGAGCCGCAGCTTTTTTGTTGTTGAAAAATAACATTTTTAATGGTACTCTATGATTCCGGAATGTTCGAAGTAGTTTGAAAGAGTAAGACCCCTTGCTTAATTTTGCATATAACATTTGCTCATCACAAAGAGTTTCCGTCAAATTTCCCGAAATTCAGTTCTCACTATTTCAATTTTCTTTTCTAATTAACAGGACAACTGGAAATAAATTTACTTCTAGCTATTATCTCTGATGTGAAAACTAGGTGGCGCCCGTCATCTTTATTTCCTTTCTTTTAACCATATAATAATAGATTATCATGATTGTGATTGTACATTCAAAATGTAAACGATGTATATGTTCTCAAACATATTCTTAATTATCGAACGAATTATGAATGTACACGGCTATCGTCATTGACAAGGAGTCACAGGCAAGGTGTCCGCTTAAAACCTCCATTAAAGAAACACCAAATTAAATACTGTCTTTTCGCAGTTTTTAGACACCGATCATTCATATTTCGGGGGCATGTTTCCTTTTCTCTTGACAAACCAGACCCTCATAAATGTTCGGTGCATAACTTGTAGCTCTATCAATGTTCCTAGTTGTATTTCTATACAGTTTAAGCAAGTCTTCTTCAATGCGAATTTATTAAGTTGGGTATCGATCTTAAACACAGTTTAATATGACACAAACAATCAAGAAAAATATGGTTTTGTGCAACAAGTCCAATTTAGAAAAAAATAAAAAGATACATGTATACAGTGACTGTATATTTTCACTAAAATATATTTTTTAAAAGTACAAAACTTAGTTTCTAACACCAGAAGTCAAAGTTGACCTTGAATGATTAAGTGTTTGACCGGTTTTGTTTTTTTTTCTTCAAACTTTTCAATCTTTTGGTATGAAATATTAGTTTAGAAAAACGTACGTACTGAAATAAGTATCTTATATTGTAAATCATTTTTAGTTTTAAAATATCATTTTAAAAACGAGAGCAAACGCGAAGCTGCAAGACTTTAACTCTTTAATTTGAACACAACCTTTAGAATATCATGCTACATTGTTGTATGGTCGCACAAAAGTAAGCATAGAAGTGCAAGGGATCAAACATCGAGTTCCCATAATGCAAGGTTGAATTTTGTATAATTAAAGCCTTGCAAATATAAGTAAGAAGATGTGGTATGAGTGCCAATGAGACAACTTTCCATCCAAATTACAATGTATAAAAAGTAAACAATTATAGGTCAAAGAACAGCCTTCAACACGGAGCCTTGGCTCACACCGAACAGCAAGCTATAAAAGGCCCCAAAATGACTAATGTAAAACAATTCAAACAGGAAAACCAACGGTCTAATCTATATAAAAAACGGGAAACGAGAAACACTTGTGAACCACACCTATAAACGACAACCACTGAACAAAAGGCTCCTAACTTGGGACAGGTGCATAAAAATGCAGCGGGTTTTAACGTTTTAACAGGCACCAACCTTCAACCTAACCTGAGACAGTAGTGTAACATTACAACATAAAAAGAAAATTCTCTTGTGACAAATGACCGTTTTTGAAGAGTATTGTTTTTCTTGACATGCAGAACTTGGCATTTTCCAAATACATACTATAGAATAAAAGTACCCAACTAGACAAGACGTCATGATTTTGTATCTATACATACCGTACAGACAATGTGACCCTCCACGTACCGACTTTTCAGTACTCGACACCAACTTTTGAAAAAGATTTATAACCTAGCTATAAACACTGTATGGCATTTTCGGGAGAACTTATTGTTTCCGTGCAGTCTGACTACACAACGAACATATCAACGAATGTCATTATTTAATGAAAGTATCATTCTTATAAATGGGAAAAGCACAAAACCAAAAAGCAGATTAATTTCCGATATTTTAGATCGTTTGATAAAATGATATTGTTAATATAATTTACTGATCAACATACACGTTTTATAGACACGACAAATGGATAACTAATCGGCGGTCACTCTTCTAAAAACACCTTATATGAAGGTGTGTATACTGAGGGGTGCTCAATATACTGTTGTATAGAAGCAATATTCACCTTACATACAAACCACACGAAAGAAAATTATAGCGAAACAGTACATTGTTGTTTGTCGCTGTCTATAGAAAGAAAAACTAGACGAATAACAAGAGAGGTTTTATGAAAGCACTGACAAAAGCGGCATAACTCTAATTTTACTGTTTGATTTTAAATAAATATTTTGTTGGATATGTATTAACCCTTTATTAGTCTCGCATTTAGTGGTTGTGATTTATTCAAAATTAAATATAAAGATGTTTCATTCACTCAAATAGACCCTTGCAGATCTAATATCTTGAATATATAAACAAAATGTGTTTTTTTTTTGTTTAATTCTAAAATGAGGATAAAACTTATAGTTTTATGATATCGTACTGATAAAACATGAAATATTTGCCACTGGCTGGGAAACAATCTATTAGTCCATCTAAGGGGACGACCATTTGATATTCTGGGGGGGGGGGTGCAGGAGGATTTGTTTTGGATCGGTTATTTATTTTTGTAAACTAAGAGGACAGATTATTTATTTTCTGCACTGTTGAAGCAAGATTTTTCATTTTCATTAAAACAAGGGACTGATTATTTATTTTCATAACTATATTAATAATATTTGAAAACATACAATTTTTAAATTCATTTTTTATTATAAATAATACATGTACAGTCAAGTCATTAATGTACCATTTAATCAGAATTAATCATCATCCTCTGCGGAAATGAATCTTCTGAATTCCAAACTGCATATACATGTATTGCATACATACACGTTATTAGAGTTGGGCTGTGACTAGCCTCTTTTAAAAGTATTGCCAAACATATTTACGCCGATTGGAGCGAGGCAAAAAAAAAATTGAAGGGTTTTGAAGCCGCTGAAAGCACAAAGAAACTATAGAACAAATGATGCAAAATCGTGCTTTCTGGGCGTTCCCAGACCCTTTCTTATTCTGAAAACGCAAGTTCTGTTTTAATAATTTTTTGACAATATTTTGGTCTCAAAGCAAAATGTATAGATTCAGCGTAAGACTTAAGTTTTTATGGACAACATCAAAAGACCAATATGAAGAATAAAGTAAAAATGTAATTCACATTGTTAAGTATGTGGCTGCTGTTTTTTTTTTTTTTTTTTTTTTTTTTTTCTTGTTTCGGCATGCAGAATTTAAATCTTTTATACCTGTAAATTATATGGGGTTTTATTCAAATTAAGTTAAGAGGGGACTGATTATCAGCGATATAACTATGTCAAGTAATTTATAATAACACATTACAATTACAACTTGATGTAGCTCTTAACTGGGATACAATTTAAAGTAGTTAAGTTGTAAAATTAGCTAAAAAGTCTTAAATAAAATAAAACTCATGATCAAGTTGAAAACAAAATTACTAAATCACAAAAGGAATGCAACACTAAGAGAATACAGAAGGGCAATCAATGAACAAAAGACAAATTTAAAGAAACATTGATCCCGAAAAAACAGGTGCTACGTCCAAGGGAGAACAGAACTTGCTTCTTGCAAACACTCGCTGTGAAAACAATTTGATATGAAGACAAGCTTTTGGTTTTAAAATTTCCTACATAAAGGCATTTGCCTCAATGTAGTTACAGCCCTGTAATAAAAGTGAGGTAAGTGTTCCTGAGCCAATATACCTCAAGTTAAATGAAACCCATTTTCAGACATTTCAAGTATGTTTAAATAATATTTATACCTTTATTATTAAAAGATTTGGGAAGTGTTTCCCGAATTTTTTTTTGAAAAAAGATGCATTTTATGAAGAATCTGGTGCCACCTCATACTTTCGAATAGCATTTATAAACGGCTCAAAGACCTGCCGAGTTATTCATTTTCAATACATTGTAAGTCAGGTTATTTATTTTCGAACTACCACAGAACAAACCATTTATTTTTGTGATTATCAAGGCTGAGTTATTTATTTTCAAAATCCTCCTGGCCCCCCCAGAATATCAAATGGTCGTCCCCTAATAGTTTCATGAAATATATAGACCAAAATTTAATTTAATAAAATGAGAAATTAAGTATAAGTCAATGAGACCACAACACAATAAGCTTAAGACGATAAAATAAGAGAATAGAATAAGAATAAAGAATAAGAATAAGAATATTTATTATTCCAATCAAGGGCCCTTGATGGGCAGCATAACATGTACACATAAAACAATACATCATGTAACAGAAAAACATTTTTATATATTAAAATGAAACATTCAAAAGTTCAGACAGATGTTATTATCTTCATTCTATAAAAATCACATACATTTAATTCCAAGCAGGATCAGAACTATAAAATCATTACAATTATCATTGTTATTACATACATAAATTAATATTTCGTCTAACATCTAGACATGTAATAATATAGCTCCCTAAATATTTAGGTATAGACAAATTTTCATTAGTAAATAACCAAACAAATTTTGCCTCATTTGAAAGATATATAAAATTGGGACAGATACAGTTTATCTCCTTGAAAAATATCTCCCTTTCATTTTTGTGTGCTGGACAACTAGTAATAAAATGTTGTTCATCTTCAACCAGATTTAGAGTACATTTCTTCCAAAGCCTTTGGTCTCTTTCTATATATAAAGTTTTATACCTGTCTCTTTCTATTTTGAGATCATGTGCACTGATTCTGATTTTACATATGGCACTTCTCAATTGAAAATTGTTTAAAGATAGATACATTTCTTTCGAAAAACAAGTTTTAAGTTTGAAATAAGTATCTAATTTACTACTCTTAGTATCTCTTCTTTTTGTGTTCCAAAATTTTACAAAACCATTACAAAGTTTTTGCTTAACTGATTTGATAAAAAAGTTGAGCTTTACCTCCAAATTATGAATATTCAGCTTTTTAAAAATGTAATGTATGGATGAATACCAGCATTCAATATTATTATTAAACATGTTTTTGTTACACATATAGGTATCATACAGTAAACCATCTTTCATATTTTTTTATTCTAAACCAATATTTCAGCATTGATAATACAACTGAAAAATATAAAGGGAATCTACCAAGCTCTCCTAGCACAGCTAGGTTAGAAGACTTTTTGTTTACACCTAATATATACTTCATATATCTTAAATTGGATTTATCTAAAAAATCATATAAATGTGCTGTAATAAATATTCACTTTCTTTCTGGCATGCTGCAGAGCTAGTTTTAAACATACCTGTAATTTCACTGCCATACATTAAAATGAGTTTTATTGTATGGTCATATATATGTAATAGAGTAGAAATACTTGGATTGGAAGATGATAAAGATCTTTGCAATTTGAATACAGCTTTTAGTGATTTTTTGTATAATTCTTCCTTTCCTTGCTTAAAAAGTCCACTAGATATAAATTTTAAACCTAAATACTTATAATTGTTAACACATTCTATTGTATCTTTTTCGAAATAAAAATATTCTTTTAAAAGTTTACCAGGTTTGTTAAATATAATAACTTTGGTTTTAGATAGATTGACCTCTAAACACCATTTAGTACAAAATTTGGATAAACCATCAAGTCGTTTTTGAAGACCTGCCTTGGAATTAGAAAAAATAACAATATCATCTGCATACATAAGGCAGTCAATCCTGCGACCGTTTATATCAACAGCGTCTGGGCTTTCCTTAAATGCACCCGGTAAATCATTTATAAAAATATTGAAAAGGTTAGGACTTAAAACATCTCCTTGCTTTACTCCAATTTGAGAATAAAAATTAGGAGTAAGCACATCATCTATTTTAACACATAATTCACTTTTATTGTACATATCTCTCAGGATTGCATAAAAGTTACCATCTATATTATGTTTTAATAGCTTATATTTTAAACCAGAATGAATGACTTTGTCAAACGCTTTTTGAAATCAACAAAGCAAGAATAAAGCTAGAGGTCGGAAAGCAAGAATAAATCTAGAGGTCAATACAAGATTTAAATAGCAGACCGATATTTACTGATATATGCCAAGCTTTAAATCGCCATAAAAACCGGGACCTATAGTTTACAATGCGGTATGGGTTTCCTTTTTTCTAAAGGCCGTACGGTTACCTGTAATTTTTCACATTTTTGCGTGAACTGAGGGGTTCACGCTTATATATTGGCGAGTTTTGGAAGTGTCTATGGGCCACTCGATATCCTCGGAATCACGATTCTCGAAACGTCTCGAAAATTTTCCATCATTTATACAGGTAGTTATTTATGTCTTTGATACGGTTCCTCTATGGATAGGCTACAATGTATATTTCAACAATCCGGCAAACGGTTCATTTGTAGATTTGAAAGTAAAACAATAAAGACTAGGTTGCATTCTAAAAATTATTTATATGTTAGAACCTATTTGCCTTTTGACAAAATAATGTGAATGTTTATTAAATATAAAGTATAATGATAAC
This sequence comes from Mytilus californianus, assembly GCF_021869535.1. Classification (NCBI taxonomy): domain Eukaryota; kingdom Metazoa; phylum Mollusca; class Bivalvia; order Mytilida; family Mytilidae; genus Mytilus; species Mytilus californianus. The sequence goes on from NW_026262593.1 coordinate 48,555,063, forward strand.
GCAATTATATAATTTATGCTTTGAGACGGTCCCTCTACGCGTTGTGTGTGTTGTATTTAATAAACCTTGGAATAGTTTATTGATATACAATGACCCAGAATAAACTGATTATTTCTGAACGTTAATCATTTGATATTTAGTATTTCAATCATAGCACGAGAAAATGTCGGAAAGAATGAAGAAAATTAAGAAAACGATATTTCTGTCAAAAATATTTATCTAAGGTCGGAAACACAGTGGTCGGAAAGCAGAAAGATAATCAAACAAAAGAATTTTTCTGTAAATATCTAATTTCATTAATAGATACTACCAGACTAAGAGAATATTCATTGTTAAGGTAAAACTGAGACTGAATTTATTCCTAATAATTATAGATTATAATTAAAATTGTAATGTATACGTGCATTATGTCTCACAGGTTTCATCAGTCATTACATTTATGAAAAATATATGTAACGTATGAGCACCAATGAGCAGCGATGCGTACTCAAAGTTAGCTAGATATCTAAATTCTAAACGGTCGTGAATGAAAAAATTACTTGCGTGGTTTCAATTCACAAGGATTTTAAATCCTTGCATATCACAAAAAACGTAATTAATATTTAACAATAATCATAACAAAATTTAATTGAAATTATCATAATGTTAATTATTTTTTTTTCTTTTATTAGTTCAACCTTATAGCATCTAAATATTTGTCCTATGGTACTGTTTTGAAAATTGTATTCATTGTGTTGGTCAGCTATCTTACACGTCTTGATTCAGTCACATTATACATCACCCTGACCACACGCACACTATCGGTTTGCGTTCGCAAAAATTCCGGGTAAAATGTCAATTAATCCGGAGTCAAAACACTTGAGGTAGGTAGTTTGACATCCTAATTCAAATATTAGATTAATATATGCGATGACTCAAATGCGTATTCTTATCCAGAGTATCAGTGCGTATGCTTTCAATTTACTATTTCTTGCGCAAAAATACCACGTTCATGCATAAATATTAATTTCACTCGCGAATGCGAATTTTCGCATTTCTTATCTAAATTCAGGACACGGCAATAAGAGCTTGCCATGTGACTTTCAAGCACGGTCATCATTGCTTACGGTATTCTGACCTCTAGCTGTTTCTCTTTTGTTTTATTTTTTGAGTCACTGTCCTTTTATAAACTTTGACATTTTCGAAATGCCAAGGATTTTCGACCCAAGGAATAGATTACTTAACTTCGTACTTTATTTGGCCTTTTTAACTATTTTTATTCGAGCGTCACTGATGATTCTTTGTAGACTAAACTCGCGTCAGACGTACAACATGTTAATCCTGGTATCTTTTTATATCTACATGTCTTTTTATATAAATTGGTTCTTTTGAGAGTATGTACAGGTATTCATCAAACTTCTGAAAATAAGATATTCTTCAAAACCAAGTTTCCCTGTAGAATATTTGGATTGATTTAAGTTATATCAGGAAATCCTTAAAATTTGAGATGTTTTATGAGACCAAAATAAGTCTCTATATAAGAGGTCCAAATGAAGCTGGTGTGTTACTCTCAAGAAAAATATACGAAACCTTCTTATAAGTTGCATGCCACAGGGTTTCACTTAACATGGAAAATGGACTTTAAATTTATCTGTACAACATCTACCATGAGTACAGACAACTTCAATAACAAGTTGAGAATATGAAGGCATCCATGCAGGAAACAAAATATAAAGATGTGATAGATAAAATAAATGCATCCAGATTATAAAGCAAACCGAGTGCTTAAATTTATATTGTGATTGGTTTGTGCAATTTGCATTATACATCCGTTCTATTTGCCATAGGATTATAAAAAAAATTATGTACAATCCCAAGTAATAAATGAAATAGTCGAGCTTTAAAATGTATATTCAAATAGTAGCTGTATATACACTTTTCTATTCACACCTATCCAACATTGCTTTCAACTGACTTGTGCAAGAACGTACACACCATTACATGTTTTTAATAAAGGTAGTTTAACTTCATCATGATCTTCTTCTATTCACAGTCAATTATTTCAATTCAAAAGCAAACAAAAATTCAGCAACAATCTTTTGGTGACCAGTCAGCGGTCTTAGGTTCACGTGTTGCTTTTCTTTTTTTAAAGAAAGCAACTTGTTTTCTTTGGTCTTTATGAATAAGTTGTCTCAGTGTTAATCCTAACACATCTCCTTATTTTCATATGTATAACTTTTATGAATGTTTTGTTAATCAGAAAGACCGACTTTTCGTAAACTCTTAAACTTCATCTGTACGAAATGCATTTTTTTGTTGAATTCCGGCAATTGAAATTATACCCCTTTTAAAAATCCTTAAATTGTCGTTACATTTTCATCCTGGTCAATTTACAATATATGCACTACTGTAACAGTTGTTAAATGTTTCTTTTGTAATGCATTACTCATTCATTTATTTGCGAATACTTTATGTTATAGAGAAAGTCCAAATAAATGTCCATCCCTGGGAAATGATGATCAAGCTGACCATCTACTAACTAAATAGAGTATTTGTGGATATTAGAAAATACACCATGAAAAAAATCTTGAATACAGTTCATCTAGAAAGTCTTTCTTGTAGTGATAATGAAAGGAGACTTTTTTTTGTCTTTAAGTGATGTTTCAGAGAAAAACACATATTTATGCATAGAATCATATGTTTTACCCTTTTGATATTGACGTTGATGTTGATTTTGATTGTATACACTGTCACGTCCTTGGACGTTACTACATCGAGCGTGTGACCATCTACGCACTATAGAGTACTAGTAATTATGGATATTAGAAAATACACAATGAAAAAAAAACTTGAATACAGTTCGTATAGAAAGTGTTTCTTGTAGTGAGAATGAAAGGAGACTTTTTTTCTTCAAGTGATGTTTCAGAGAAAAACACATAATTATGCATAGCATCATGTGAATTACCCGTTTGATGTTGACGTTGATGTTGATTTTGATTGTAAACGATGTCACGTTCTTGGACATTACTACATCACGCGTGTGTTTACTATAATAAAAATCAAGACACCCCATACAATTTATGTGAACAACTTAGCTGAATATCTTAGTGATCATATCCGGAGGTAGGGAGATTCAATCTTTAATTGTATTTGGATGGAAGCTGATTTTTTCAAGGTGTCCGCCTAGGAAGGAAATCTGAAAAAAGTGTTGACTATGCACGTTCTTTGTTGTTTTTTTGGTCGTTGGAGATAGTCGTTAGTTCGGCTAGATGGTTTATGTCTTTGCAAAATAACATCCGTCTGGTTTCTCCTCGCCTATCTTGAAGGGGTTATAGTTTGATTTGCTTTAGGATCAAAGTCATACTACCTGGTTCGTAACTGTAGTTATATATTATGCATCTTGCTGCTCTTTTCTGGACGTTTTAAAGTTTTTCCTGTAAATATATATAATGAGGGTCCCATATTTTAATCGCATATTCAAGGACAGGTCTAATTAGTTCCTTGCGTCTGCAGCTTTACCTCCATATGGCATGATGGCAGATTTCGTTTTAATAACCCAAGTGTTCTGTAAGATTTGTTGCATATATCATCGATGTGTATTCCCTAAATGTAAATCGCTCCTAAATAAATGCAGTATTAAGGTATTCTATTGATTTCAGTTCTATGCCTTTCAATGTGTCCTTACATATGTGGTTTTCTTTTTTGCGACTTATGGTCATCATGTTGATAGGTTGGCAATGCATTCCCAAAGTTTCAGCCCATGTGCCTAAGATGTCTATGTCTTTATGTAGCTCCAAGCAATCTTAGTTGTTGTTTATTTCTCTATAGCAAAGACAGTCGTCTGCAAATAGTCTGATCTCTGATGTCACATGATCCGCTATGTCGATAATATGGACCAGGAACAAGATTGGCCCATGAACTGTTCAATGGGGGACTTCTTAAAGTACAGCTGAGTCGCATAATGTACTCCCATTTACAACTACACATTGTGACCGATTTGACAGGAATGAGTCTATCCAGTTCATAATGCTTTTGCTCGCCACGTTGGTGGTGTTTGCTTTTCAGTAGTTCATGTGGTATCGTATCGGATGCCCTGCCATTTTCTTTTTTAATCTTCTTCTGTTAGTCTTCGTGTGATTTCCATATGTCCTGTTACGTCCTTTTATCAGAGTCTTTATGTTGTTATTAGTCCATGGAAGTAAAATTGAGAATGGAAATGGGGAATGTGTCAAAGAGACAACAACCCGACCATAGAACAGACAACAGCAGAAGGTCACCAACAGGTCTTCAATGCAGCGAGAAATTCCCGCACCCGGAGGCGTCCTTCAGCTGGCCCCTAATCAAATATATATACTAGTTCAGTGATAATAAACGCCATACTAAACTCCAAATTGTACACAAGAAACTAAAATTAAAAATAATACAAGACTAACAAAGGCTAGAGGCTCCTGACTTGGGACAGGCGCAAAAAATTGACTGTTTACCTTTTGGTGTTTTCTTTGGTATGTTCTTTCCAGATGTTTCCAAAACGAAAGTTTAATCGATTTCCAATTTTCCTCTACATGATGCCTATTAAAATATTTGTCGCTGTTGAAATTTGTTATGTCCTTACTCATTTGATTGTAGTCTCCCATTGAGTATTAAAAGTATGATCTTTCTGGTCTAGTTTCCCTACACACTGTACATTTCATTGTAGCCATATCTATGTAGAGGTCGCTACAATGTAAGTCTATCCGATTTATGAATATTGGTGATCTGATAGCGTTGTAATTATAAGGTCAAATTTCGGCACAAGATGTAGAATAATTCCAGGAAAATGAAATGGTACATCTAGGATGATTGTCCAGGTATGTTACAATGTAGACCAGGTGAATTTTGTTTTAACTTATAAGGGTGTTCTAGATTATTAGTGATTTCGGAAAAAAATGTCATTCTAATTTCAGTTCGTTTTATCAGATGCAATAAAAACTTAACAAAAAGTGTTGAATGCATATTCCCACATTTTTCTTTGGCTTTGCTAATTACAACGAACCAAAATGTTATTACGTTTACTACGAAAAATGAGGAAAAAAAATGATTCAAATAATAATAAAACAAAACATTTATATCGAATAATATAATTAATTACTTTGAACACGGAATCTTGGGTTTTCCCCTTTAATATTGGTGGATCCAGGGGGTTCCAGTTGAAACCCCTTTTATTTTAATTATGTAAACGTTTGGATTGGAACCCCTGGCTGGATTCGCGCCTGTTTATCATAAAATGATACCTTAAAATGATCATTTCACTAACCACATTTGTGTCCTCCTGGAACGCCTATATATAATTTATTCTTCGAATGCCAACAAAATATATTGAATAACGTTGTTTAAGTTAAAACTAATAATTAGGAAAATAGCAGTTTAAGGGTAAAAAAATGTTGCACCTGTATTTTTCCAAAAAACAACCTTCAAATATAGTGCTAAATCATATACTTGCCAAATATCGTGATATGACGATAGCACACACGTTGTTTTTTATTAGATAGACGCCGAAACTAGTCTAATCAATTCATGTAAGCGACCCTTAAAACTTGTTGTAAGTGATATGTACCAGCGATAAGGTTCTTAATGTCAAATTTATCTAATTCAAACATGTTACTCTCATTTATGTTTGAAAAGTTTAAATCTGCTTGACAATATATCATTAACGCTACTTCTTTGTTTCGAGATAAGAATGTTAATGTTGATCAAAAGGTTGGATATATGAAACCCATTAAATCAAAGTGAAACGTTTTTTTTGACCTTTAAGACAAAAGTTTAGGAGACAATATTGCCTATGATCTAAAAATGTATACCGGTTGTTACCAGTTTAAGTATTTTGGTCCACAGGTAAAATCAAGCATAACATTTGGACCAACATGATTTGTTTTCCATAATAATATTGGTCCAATGGTCCATCACTGGGATTAAGGTACATAATCATTTTTATACATGTTCACAGAGTTCATTATTTAATTTCATATCGTTTAGATTACAGTAAGAAGACATTTAGGTGGCTATAGAAAGTCAGGCGTTTTTTTCACAAAAATCTTACGACAAACGTTGATCGTTAATCATACTGAAATGTTCATGACTTAAGAGTATTTTTTCTCGTTGTGAAATTGAACACAGGCAACTAGTTTTATAATTGTAAAACGAAGAAAGTACATATGAACAAAAGGAGATGCGCATATACTTCTTTGAAACAGCAGCCTTACAGACCAAAAATTCTAAATATACCTAGAAATATGTTCAATTTTTTATTGCAAGTCCAGGTTTGTGTGTTAAATGAAGCTATTGATTAAGCTAGCGTTTATCATAAGAAATACGCGAGGCACGTGTGGTTATAGCAAAAAATAAACTGCTTTCATATACTATTGGTTTTGAATGGTTGCACAAAAACCTTAGTATTTACCAGGACTTTATATAATAAACAATCTAATTTAACTTTCAATATATTATTAGTTACAAGATTAAGACACGTTTTTAAAACGCCTTGCTATGACCATTAAGAATAAATGGTTCAACACACTGTATAAGGAAATGATGTAAACTATTTGCTTTCCATTTATTGTCTTTTTTTAATCTAAATTGCTGTTGATGTTGATGTTGATGTTGATGTTGATGTCGATCTTGTTGTTGTTGTTGATCTTGATCTTGATCTTGATGTTGGTCTTGATGTTGCTGTTCATGTTGATGTTGGTCTTGATGTTGATATTTATTGTATACGATGTCACGTCCTTGGACATTACAACATCGCGCTAGTGTCAAGGTTATTAACTTACTTACAACTTGAGACATCCCTTACAATTTCTGTAAATAACTTAGCTGGCTATCTTAGTGATGATATCCTGATGTAGGAGGTTCCAATCTTTATTAAAGCTGAATTTCAAGGTGTCCGTCTTGGATGGAACTCTGAGAAAGAGTTGACTATGCACGTTCTTTGTTGTTTTTTGTGGTCGTTGGAGATTTTCTATTAGTAGTTCGGCTAGATGGTGTATGCCATCGCAAAATAAAAATCAGTCTGGTTTGTCCTCGCCTATCATTAAGGGGTTATAGTTTGATTTGCTTTAGAATTAAAGTATTACTACCTAATTCTTAACTGTAGTTAGATTTTATACATCTTGCTGCTTTTTTCTGGTCGTTTTCAAATGATGAGGGTCCCATGCTGTGTTCAAGGACATATCCAATTAGTCCCTTGCACGCCTGCAGCTTTACCTCCATATGGCATGATGGCAGATTTCGTTTTAATAACCCAAGTGTTCTGTAAGGTTTGTTGCATACATCATCAATGTGTTTCCCTAATGTAAATCGGAACTAGTTCACCCTCCAAGGTATTTTATTGATTTTAAGTTTTCAAGTTTCTGCAACTTTGTTTTCTTTATTATGATAAGGTGAAACTCCTTGCTTGTCAGCCTTTTGGTTGTTTATGTACTTTCAAAAATAAATCCTTTCTGATATCCATTTATAAGGATGTGGACATTGGTGTCTCAGTTGCATCCTTGTTTACCGATCCCTATTTTCCTGCCATTTTCTTTTTAATCTACTGCTGTTAGTCTTCGTGTAATTTCCTTATGGCCTGTTACGTCTTCTTATTATGGTCTTAGTGTTGTTATTAATCCATGGTTGACATTTGAAATATTTTCACTGATAAAATTTTAAGTGTCCTCCCTCATTAGACTGAAGTCTCTATTTGAGTATTGATAGTTTGATCATTCAGGTCTAATTTTCCTCGATATTGTACATCTCATTGTGGCCAGATCTATGTCGTGGTCGCTAAGTCTATTCTTATTTTTTTAAATTTTTATTTAACAAACCTCGAATATTTTATTGCCCTCATAGTTGTGAACAATGTCCCTATGCGTTACAACCATGACGCCAAGGTTCTTCACTGTAATTGCTAATAAAACCAGGGGATTAAATTAGCAAAATTATCATAAATTTATGTTCTGTGTTAGTTGCATCTTACAAAGTATTTCTACGAGCACACACACATATATACATATCTGGTTACTCTTAAACGATCAAAGGAAGAAGAAAATCGGATTTTTATCCGTCTTCTGTTTTGATATTACATTCGAGTTTCTACATCGAAAGTAGAACTAATAGAACAAGTATATGCATTGTTGACAACATGGCTTGAAAAATATTTTCATGAAAAGACAATTATTATGATTGTCTTTTCAATGATATCTCATTATTCAAAGAATTCAGACACGAACGAAATGTGTTTTTGATTCCCCTCGATTGATTAATAATTTGTTTGTTGCTTAAAAACTATGACATATATTTATAGTATAATTTTCATATAAAAAATGAATATAATCAAAGTTCTAATATTTTCCTATGAAATTTTCTCAAAAATTAACTATCTGGATGATATAAAAAATTTGTGTTTCAATTTCAGTTTTTAGACTGACAACATATTCACAAATCTATTTCTCTTTTCTGATAAATAAAAACATTTATAAATCACAAAATAAATCAGTGTCAAAATATGATTAAGTGTGTAAGATTCAATATCTTCAGTTTTATATCCAAGTACAAGATTTTTAAGACAAAAGACATGTCGATCAATAATAAAATACATAAATATGGTGTAAATTATTGACCAATAATTTTTAACCAAAAGAAAAATTGTTATAGTTATCACATTTGAAACAGATTTCACAGTTTGGATTATTAGATACTTTCCAACGATACAAATTATGATTGATTGCTATAATGTTATGCAGTATTTTCCATCTGAACATTTTCATTCTATTACCTTTAAAAAAACGGAAAAAGTTTTTTTTTTTTTTTTGAAATAGATAACATTTTCAAAAGTGAAATGATTTGTCCATAAGCAGAACCCTACTGCTCTTTATTAGATCTAATTATTATATTATATATTTCGTTGAATGTAAGTTTGTCCAGATTGTAATACAATCTATAATGACAGATCACCTTTATATCTCGTTGAATGTGAATTTTAGTTTTTATTGATGTTTTACTTTTTAATTTCTCTTTTCAAGATTTGGGTTTTGCTTTTCGTAGAGTACATTGTCTCGGCTATCCAGTTTTGTTTCTGTTTTGGTTTATCCAAGATTTTTTTGAAAAATTTCGCCTTTATCATCAATTACGTCATTAATAAAAAATTGTATCCTCTTTTACCCAATGACTAAAATATATACTTTTACCTTGACTATTTATATATTGATTTCCCCATAAAACTTGTTATATCTTTATAGTTTTCAGGTTTTTTTGTTTCCCCAACTCCATTTTTAATCCAACATTTCAAGATTTCTAAGTAAAAAGTGGGCCGCTTTTTTATGTTTTCTAATGATTTATGAGAACCAAGATTCAATTTAAATAGCAGGGTTTTACCCCCAAACTCACTGAAATAGTAGGAGGGAATGATTTTCCAGTTTGCCCAAGTTTTTTCATCTGTAAGTCTTTTTAACGCAATCTATTTTCATTGCGTCAATGTATGAATTAATATCCGTCATTTTTAACCCCCCCCCCCCCCCCTTCCAAATAATCTTTACTTAACACTGAGCGTTAACTTTCTCGCTACCACCATCCCATAAAAAGTTATATATTATTTTCTAAAACTTCGATATAGTTTCTTTGCACATATTTATTAGTGATGCAACGTATGTTATATTAGGTATAACCAGTGTTTAAATGATAGTGATTTTCCTAATTATATTTAATTTCCTTTTTTTCAAATCATTTATCATTTTTTCTGATTTTTCCAACTGTTTCTCTGTATTAAGTGTTCCTTTTTTTCAAATCATTTATCATTTTTTCTGATTTTTCCAACTGTTTCTCTGTATTAAGTGTTCCTTTTTTTCAAATCATTTATTATTTTTTCTGATTTTTCCAACTGTTTCTCTGTATTAAGTGTTCCTTTTTTTCAAATCATTTATTATTTTTTCTGATTTTTCCAACTGTTTCTCTATTATGTTAAGTGCATGCTTTATATATATATATGCTAGCTATCAAACCAGGTTCACTCCACCATTTTCTACATAAGAAGATGCCTGTACCAAGTCAGGAATATGACAGTTGTTATCCATTCGTTTGATGTGTTTATTTTTCTCAAATCCACCCATTATTTAAAATATATCCTTTTATGTCAAGATATAGGGTTTTGACCCACTTCTGAAATAATTCATTAAATCCAAATGTCTTTAATAGATTCAAACATCAAATCCCATTTTAGTGAATCAAATGCTTTAGAAACTTCATTGAATATTATAGCTCCATCAATATTAAAATTTTCAGAATAATCTATAACGTCTTGAATTTGACGTACATTAAATCTTATATAACGTTTTTTATATATCCATTTTGGTCTCTATGGATAATTAATGGTAGTTTTTTTAGGTCTTTGTGGGTATATGTTATTAATTTCACATCTGTATTTAATAAGGTTATTGGGCACATCAGAATTTAATAAAGTTAACAAAATCTAACAGATGTGTGAATGTTGGTGAACTGATCAGTTAGTGTTGTAATTTTTAGGTCTAATATCGGCACAAGATGTAGAATAATCTAAGGTAAATGAAATGGTATATCTAGGATAAATGTCTAGGTATGTAACACTGTAGTCTAAGTGTTTTAACTTATAAGGTGTGCTCGATTATTAGTGATTTCGGAAACAAAAAGTCATTCTTATTTCAGTTCATTTTACAGATGCAATACAAATTTTACAAAAAGTGTTAGATGAATATCTCCACATTTTTCTTTGGCTTTGCTAATTACAACGAACCAAAATATTATCTCATTCACTACGAATCATTAGAAAAAATTAATCAAATAATAATAAAACAAAAAATCTCCATCGAATAATTTTTCACTTTTTATGTAATGACGACAAACAAATAGTTGATTTGAACAAAGATTTTTGAGTTTTCCCTTTATCATACTGATCCAACAACACAAACGTATTGTTCAACAATTCAAAAAAATGTCGATAAAGTTTTTTAACTAAAAGACTACATGTTATAGACAGCATTTGGTGCATAGAATACTCGCGTAAGGTGTATTCACTGAAAGTATTTTTTATTCTTCCTTATCATCAGATAGGAAACAATTGGATTCCGTCTTGTATTTCTTTAAATCAAGTGAAAAAATACCTTTTAAATTTCATTCAAACATTTCAAGAATAACTTTTCTTCGTCATGTACAATGCCGATATAACTGAAACAATTGCCACTGGGCATATAACAAAAAAAAAACAGTTTATGAAATCAAATATGTTCCGCGTTTCTGTCAAAAATTGAATAGAAATGACGACAAATATTAATCAGTTGACCTATTTTAATTGTATCCACACATAAAAATGTATCTCTTAGTACTTTATACTTTTTTTAGAATAAGATCGAATACATAATTTCTACCATTTCAGTTTCTATAACTGTTTATTGTAAACACAAAATTGTTGAAGAAACTGGCAGTTAACGATAAAAAGTACTAAGGTCAAGGTACAGAAAATGAGATACTAGTATGTCATAGATTTTGGTATAACTTTGCATTCAACTTTTGAATAATCAATTGGCTCGTTGAACTATGACTGAAAATCGAAAAGAAATAATACATTTATCTCTTTTATTTTCTGAAATAATACCGATTTGATTCTTTCAAAATAGGTGAACAGTTGTATAGAAAGCACATATAAAAACGTCCAGATATTTGGCTTAAAATCAACATGCAGATCTCCAATTTAAAATCCATAGGTTTTCTTAAAAAACGATATGTTGTTGAAACATTCATTTCCGTTTTAATGATGTAAAATAATAATAGAGTCACCGACTTCGTTTTTACGATATAAAAATACTCAAAGTGGTGAAAAAAATAACACAAAACGTCGATATAAACGTCCTCGCGTTGTTAGTCGTAAAACGTCGACTTTTGACGTTTTTCACTGCCAACTATATATATAGATGTTAAAAATGGTTAGATCGATTCGAAAACATCAAAATAAGTGAATGTAACAGTGGTGTCTTCTTTGAATGCCAACGCAATACATTGCATAGTTGTCGTTTTAGTTAAAACTTTAACTATTAGGAAAGGAATAGATTAAAGGTAAAATAATTCTGTACCTTAAAATGATCATTTCACTAACCACATTTGTGTCTTCCTTGAACGCCTACATTTTATAAAATATAGATAATTTATTCTTCGAATCCCAACAAATTAATTGAATAAGTACGTGTTGTTTTAGTTAAAACTTTAATTAATAGGAAAATAGCAGTTTAAAGGTAAAAAAAAGTGTACCTTAAATTTTTCAATAAATAAAACCCTAAAATACAGAACTTATTTATATACCTACCAAATATCGTGATATACCGATAGCACACACTTTGTTTTTTATTAGATAGACGTCAAAAAACTTGTTTATTCAATTGATGTAAGCGACCATTGAAACTTGTTGTAAGTGATATGTACCAGCGATAAGGTTCTAAATATCATTTTGAATAATACATACATGTAACTCTAATTTATGTTGTAAAAGTTTAAATCTGCTTGACCAGATATCATCAAAGTTCATTCTTTGTTTCGAGATTCGAACGATAAGGTTGATTAAAAGTTTAGGAGGCCATATTGCATATGATCTATAAAAATGCATTGCCGGTGTTGACCGGTTTAAGCAGTATTTATCATTTTCAAATTTTGGTTTATTTCGGTTCAAAGGTAAAAATCAAGCGTAAAATTTGGACCAACATAATATATGTGTTTTGCTTAATAATATTGGTCCAATGGTCCATCCCGGGATTAAAATACATTATCATCTTTATACAATTTCATAAAGATCTTTGTTTAATTTTGTATTGTTACAGTAAGAAGACATTTTGGTTGCTATAAAAGGTCAGGTAACTAGTTTCCGAATCTTTAAACGAAGAAAGAACATATGGACAAGGGAGATGTGGTATTTAAGTCGTTGAAATGCCAGCCTTACAAGACAAAAATTCGAATTATATCTGGAAATATGTCCAGTTCAAATGCCAGACAAGTTTCTATATAAAATGTGTATGTTTTATGAAGCTTATAATTACGCTTGCGCTTTTTTGTCGCAGGAAATACGCGAGGCACGTGTGATTATATAAAAAGAAGAAAACCACAAACACTGCTTTCATAAACTATTGGTTTCGACTGGTTGCACAACTGCCTTAGAATTTACCAGGAGTTTATAAAATAAACAGACTGGTTTAATTTAACTTTCAGTATAATATTAGTTACAAGATAAAACACACGTTTTTAGAACGCCTTGCTATGGACATTAAGAATAAGCGATGCAACACACTGTATAAGTTAAGGCAATGATGTATACTTTTTTTTTCCATTTATCGTCTTTCTTAATCTAAATTATATACCTCTGGTCAATGTTATTGTATTTTTTTTTTAAATTTTAGTCGTAAAAGTTTATTTTTGAGACAAATGAAAAAAGTCAGCTTAACAATCTAAATTATATACTTCTGATTAATGTTAATTTTTTAAAATTTTAACAGTCGAAAATTGTTATCCTTTAGATAAATGAAAAATTCGGAATCACAATGCTGACAAAACACAGGTTCTCTTTTGACTGTTTATATATTTACCACTTTTAATATAAAAAAAAACGAATTTTGCAAGACTCGGCTTCAGGTTTAAGTCACAATTACAAAATGTATGAACTGTAAGTTATTAGGGTTGTTGAATCTCATGCCGTGCCAAGAGGCCGATCTTAAGGGAGGCGACATTCACGTGTCTTAAAAGTAAAACAGCAGTGGTACCCTTGAGAGAGAGGAGGGGAAAGTCCAAAATAAACTAACAACGCCATGGTAAAAAAAAACGAGAAAAGACCAAAAGACAAACTTAAGTATACAGAACACAACATAGAAAACTAAAGACTGAGCAACACGAACCCGACCAAAAACCGGGGGTGATGTCAATGACATGTGCTCCGGAAGTAAGCAGATCCTGCTCTACATGTGGAATATATCCGTCGTCATCTGTGAAACAGATACTCCATAAAGGTATGTATAGTTGCAAGTGAAGAATATCGCGATTTTTGAATGGATTCAATACAATGTAAATTTATTTTGGCATGTCTACAAGGTATTATACACTTACCATTAATACATGTTTAAGTTTGATTTAGATTTTACACAATATGACACTCATAAGAAATGCATATATTATAAAAATGAATGTGTAAATGAAATATGATATGATATAAGAAAAAATTGTACACAATTAAAAACCAATTGTTCAGAGAACAATTGAAGGTCTTTCCACCCATAAAGATCTATTTTGATATAAAAATATTAAAATTCGGTTTAAAATGTCATTTCCAGCGTCAAATGATAGCTTATTGTACGCTGATTCCAAAAATATATGGTTTCTATACATTTTGTTTTAAATAAGGGAGATGATTTGTTACTTCCGGTTTGAAAAATGTTACTTCCGGTATAATTTGAATGTTTACTTGACACTGATTCCAAAAATATATGGTTCTAAATACTTTTATATTAAATAAGTAGACAAAATAGCTACTTCCGGTTTACACAAGGTCACTTCCGGTTGGATTTTTCAACGTCAAATGGCTTGCAACCTAATGCAAAAAGTCCCATGGCTTTATCATGTATACATATGAGGTAAAAGCAAAGGTCAAAATCTAGAACGTCAAATTTACCTATGACCTTGAGCTCAATTTCAAGGTCATAAACCAAGGACCTCAAATCAAAAGACCCTAGGTCTTAGTTGTACATGGTTAATGAATTATATCACCATACGCGTATTTTTAAATACAAGAGGGGAGAAAACTCTAATTTAATGTTAGCGCACCCTTTAAACCAAAATGTATGTGTTACAACATGTCGCAACTAACAATTTAGTAATGATATGTTGTCGATAACTTATACTGTTTTTGAAAAGAAGTGAAAATAAGCCAAAATCAAAATTTAGAATATGACCTTGACCTTTGACCTTGACCAAATTTTCTTTTTTTTGGACTTAGGACCTCAAATCAAAAGACCCTAGGTCTCTAGCACTTATGGTTTACCAGATAGAAATGCATATCACTTATATCAAATACATAAGGGGAAATAACTCTCATATGGAGTCTCCGGAATGCTTCGGTGAAAACCAAACTCAACATCCTGAAGTTATAGGGAGCAATTTGGTAAAATAAATTTGTCGTAATCTTTTACGGTTGCGAAGGAGTAGCGGCCACAAGAAAAACAGTGTTTGGGGAGATAACTCTTACAACGTAAAGTATTTGGTTAAGCGGTTGTCAGTTTCAAAAGCGTATAAACTGTTCGATATCATATACCAAATATCTAAGCGACATCTTATGAAACAACAATACTACGCAAGAAAAAAATTAGGCGGAAGAAAAAAAAAAAAATAATAATAATAATAATAATCAGAACAAAAGCAATAGGTCTTTCCACGGAAAAGTGGAAAGACCTAATTACAAAATTTATGAAATATAAATTTATCATTTAGCATAATGCGTGTATCGATTTATCGGAGATTCCAAACTTGATTGAGGAAAAATAGAAATTTGTTTTCTCTCGTACTGACAAAGATGCATGATAAGGGGAAACCTAATTGGTTCTGCGAGATGTAAAAATAATATAAATACAGTGACACGTCCGTTCAGAAGCGGTACGGTTAACTGAGGGCCGTGTCTGGAGAGACTCATACGCCCTTTGTAGGTGAAACATTCCTTGCTTTTACATAGGTGGCAAGTTGCAAGGCCTGTATCCTTATCCGACATGCTCTCTTGTCCCATTTGCTATATGTTTCATCCTTTATCCCTCGGTAATCCTACTCTTTGATTTATGTTTTTTTGTTTTCGTTCTTATTATGAATGAAAAAGTATTTGACATTAACTTTTATTCAAACAACAGATCACAAATTCATTGATAATTTGAAAACGAGAAAAAGCTTTCCAGAGGAAAGATGCTTGTAAACATTGTCAAATTCTGTACTTGCCTGTCTCAAGTCAGGAGCCTGCAATTCAGTGATTTTCGTTTGTTGATGTATATCATATTTTTTGTTTTTCATTTTTGTTTGTACATTTACATAAATCAGACCGCCGTTAGTTTACTTGATTTAATTGTTTTACATTTGTCATCTCAGACCCCCCCCCCCCAAAAAAAAGCAAATAAATAAAAAATATCAAAAATATAAGAACATATATCACGTGACAAATCTCAGGCTTCCCTCAACAAACAAAACAAAGCTTAGTCGTGTGTCATGTAGGTCGATTTAAGTTACAAACTAAAAAAATCATTAGTAATTTGTCACTGCACTTCTACCCATGCAGAATTAATTCTTTACAGCTTGTGAAAATACGGAACATGTATTATCTAGTATGTAGTTAAATATATCAAATATTTGACCTTGCAGATATCGATACTGTTAACTTCGTCAAAAGGTTATTCGTCAAATTGTTCTATTTCGTTCAATTAATTGTTGCTTTGTGAAATATTTATAAAGCATTTTGTACTTGATATGGTATATGACATAAAAAATAACTAGATCATACGCGTGTCATACACTATAAAAATAGTTTTCCATTTAATGAGTTTATGCTCTTTTGCAATCCTTCTAGCATTGTGCATATAATTATTGATAATAATATTAATTTGACCGTTAAATAATGAGTAAGACAGTGTTTGGTGTTTTATCCTAAGGACAATTTCCACTGCATTTGAGTTGTAATCTTGCATTCAAAGTTTATTAAACCTTATAAAACAAAGAGTATCTTTGATAATATATTTAGAAAATTATAAATTCAAAATCTGATTAAAAAATTTCCCTTCTGTAAAAATTGATGTAAAAAAAAAAACATAATCAAGAAATGTGTATCTGTAGAAATAAGAATCAATATATTATAAGTTATTATTTTTGACCCCACTAATATGATTATTTAGACTGTGTCGAAAACCGTTGAACGATGAGCGCGAAAGTTCCAGCTAAATACATAACTTTTCCTATGATGTCTTATTTCAGGTATCTGCACTTGATTTCTCATAGGGTTAGCAAAACGTTTTGATATATATGAGATATCTACAAAATAAGTTATCAATGACTGCATAAGACAGTGATCACTGTATGGATATTTCAGGAAAATAGACGAAAACAAACATGGATATATAAAAACAAAGTGTAACATCTTCAATTCGTGATCTTAGTATTCAAAATGTTTTTGCGAAATTCGCACACGATAGGTCAGAATGAATATTAACAGTCCCTTTTTGTGAAGAAGGTCCAATTTGTCTTTCGGGTTTTCAAAATCTGTTGCTATGGACGTTACTGATAAACGTTAATGTAGCACAATCCTTCGGAAGCATCGAATTCGTTTGTTTGTTTTTTTTTCAATTTTTACTTTACTACCATTGAATGGATATCGATCCTACATTTCTGTCGTAACATTCAATGATATCACCCTCCAAGTCGTCTGTGATTCGCAACATGCAGGACTTTCATATATACGTACAAATACGTTTTGATAAATTGCAAGAATTTAGATGTTTTGATTTCTTGTCTGCTTTTACTTAAAAAATCAATAATTACTTCATTGTAACATTTTTTATTTCTCCTTTCGTCGTTGTATATCCTGGTTATTGGGGTTTTTTACGCATAGAGCAAAATTAATGTCTTTTGTACATCAAAAACAATTAAAATAAGACCCTTCTTCACCAGATTTGACTCACTTATGTTATTTCTAGGAATGAAAAAAAAAATAAGAGTAAACAATATTTAAGCTTTAAGTCCTGAAAACGTTAAAATCATTAAGATACGATAATAGACTTGCTGGCTACTTTATTCTTGAGGTCAAACTCAAAATAAGAAAAAAAGCATTATGACACGTCTGTACTATATCGATATTCAGATGTATGGTATGTTTTATATTTTGGACGACGTTCAACAATCAATTATATTTTGAACTTTTGAACACGCTACAAGAAAAACGTAGTGATTGTAGTTTCCAAACACAGAAATGTCCTTTCTTGAAAAAGCAACATACTACACTAACATCAATTGCGTATTGTGTAGCTATATCAAAGTCGGCTATTTATTAAATATAAAGAATTAGATGTTTTATAATTGCCAATGAGAAAACTCTCCACCAGAGACCAAACATGAAATAGAAGTTAATAACTATAGGTCATCGTATGACCTTCAACATTGAGCAGATCCCATACCGTATAGTAAGCTATAAAAGGCCCTGAAATAACAAATGTAAAACTATTCAAACACGAAAACTAAAGTCCTGATTTATGACAAAACAAAAAGCGAAAAACAAAAATGGTATACAGCAACAAACGACAATCACTGAATTACAAGCTCCTAACAAATTCAATGCACTGAGTTAGATCTAGACTTCTTCGAGTTACATGTAGTACATGCAAACCTCAACGGTCCATTTCGGGTAAATTAAAGAACCTTAGTGAGCGCGCTCACATACCCCACGTCCCACATTGTCATTGGAGAAATAAGATGAGTGTAAGAAAAAAAAATGAATCATAATTTCCGGTCAATATGCACATCTACATAGTATGTCCTTATTATCTACAAAGTCTGATGAAATTCTGTTGTGTGGTTTCAGAGGAGTTACGATGACGAACTGTTGCAGAAGTACATTGACGCAAATAAGTTCAAAGGGGCGCAACTCCTAGAAAAAAAATTGAACCGTAATTTCCTGTCGATATGCACATCTACATAGTATGTCCTTATTATCTAAAAAGGTTTCATGAAATTCTGTTGTGTGGTTTCAGAGGAGTTGCGATGACAAACTGTTGCTGTATTACATTAAAGCAAATAAGTTTAAAGGGGCGCAAATCCTAGAAAAAAAATTGAATCGTAATTTCCTGCCGATATGCACATCTACATAGTATGTCCTTATTATCTAAAAATGTTTCATGAAATTCTGTTGTGTGGTTTCAGAGGAGTTGCGATGACAAACTGTTGCAGTAGTACATTAAAGCAAATAAGTTCAAAGGGCAGCAACTCCTAGAAAAAAAATTGAATCGTAATTTCCTATCGATATGCACATCTACATAGTATGTCCTTATTATCTACAAAGTTTCATTAAATTCTGTGGTGTGGTTTCAGAGTAGTTGTGATGACAAAAGGTTGTAGTAGTATATTGGACAAATAAGTTCAAAGGGGCGTAACTCCTGGGAAAAAAATTGATTCGTAAATTCCTGTCGATATGCACATCTACATAGTATGTCCTTATTATCTGAAAAGGTTTCATGAAATTCTGTTGTGTGGTTTGAGAGGAGTTGCGATGACAAGAAACAGGACTGACGGACTGACGGACGGACGGACGGACGGACGGACGGACGGACAGAAGGACGGACAGACGGACAGACAGACGGACAGACGGGTCAAAAACATTATACCCTTCGCAAAATATTTGCGTGGGGTATAATTAAGTGTGCACATGTGTGTGCATCACATTTTCTACTAGATACATTTGCGAGTACCTTATAACGCACTGGTACCGACGTTTACATGCACCCAATTTTAAGGCTGGTTTTATCATTAATTTTAATTTCACTTTCCGCTATACAGATGATGTCTTTTAACTGAATAATTCAAACGTTGGTGACTATGTTGAATGTACCAATACCAACGAACTTGAAATAAAGGGTTCAATAGATACATTCAATTATACCTCACATTTTGACTTACATCTAGAAATTGACAATGAGGGTCGGTTGGGAACCAAACCGTTCGACGTAAGAGATGATTTCATTTTTCCAATTGTGAATTTTCCATGTCTATGTAGCAGCACTTAAGCTTCGCCTGCATACGGAGTAATTATTTCCCAATTGAAACGATATTCCTATCATGATTTCCTTGATAAAGGGTTATTGCTTAAAATGAAGCTTTTGCACTAAGGGTTCTAAGTGGTAAATTTGAAGTCATCCCTTCAAAAGTTTCACGGACGTCATCACGAGTTGATTGACCGTTATGGAACATCTGTGTCACAAATGACTACGGATATGTTCCACTAGTCGTAACCACATTCCCATCCTCGTCTTCTCGATTTTTACATTACCAAAAGTTTCTTAATACCGGATTTTAACTTTTTTTTAGCAACACGACGGGTGCCAAGTGTTGAACAGGATCTTCTCTATTCTTTTTTTTATGGCCTGTTATTCTGTATTCTGTAAAGCCCCACCCAGACCCTTAGTTCTGTAAGTTCAGATGAGTTATGTTAAATCAGAATGTATATTTTACAATGCTTATATAGGGTAAGCCTTGGGCTGTTTTCTACTCTTTAGTCGGGTTGTTGTTTTTTTGACGCATTCCCCATTTCCATTCTCAATTTTATCATCTATTACTAATGATAGTTACCTGAGACAATGCCCGATTTATAAGAATAATTCGTTAATACATTAACCACGAAATAGGGTAAGGGGACTGGAGCCAAGTAGTTCAGTGGTTGTCATTTGTTGATGTATATCATAGTTGTTTCTTAGTTTATGTGTACATAAATCCGACCGTTAGCCTTTTCGTTTTAATTGTTTTACATTTATCATTCCGGGTAATTTTATGCTTGCTATATATGCGGTATGGGTTTTGCTCATTGTTGAAGGCCGTACGGTGACCTATAGTCATTTGGTCTCTGGTGAAAGGTTGTCTCAATGACAATAGTACGACATTTTCTTTTTTGTATAATAAAGCAATTACAGTAATCATCCTTTTTTTCATCACATTAAATATTTGGAAATCATGCTACATCTTCTTGTTTTTACGAATCAGTTTGCATTTGATAATTTTCATTCAAAAGGAAAAAATGAAAATAAACAATTTTTTTCAATTTTTTTATTAACAAATATAAAGACGCGATCATATTTACAAGTTGATATATTTCAATATATTTATATCAATTTCAATTCAAAAATGTACAAGTTGATAATTTTTTTAAATAAAAAAACATCATCAACATAAAAAACAAAAAACAAACAACAATTGTCTTCAAGTGTCCCCTGTTCTCAATTCCGTAAACCGTTAAACAATCTAGCCAAAAGATTTTACAGTATCTTAATTTGTGATGTGACTATACATGTTAATTGTTATATAAATTATGTGATTGGTGCATGTGCTTTGGTATTTGTGGTGCCTTCTATAGTACTTTATATATCTTATATGAAATTAACATTATGTGTATCCACTGCCATTGTCAAACAGTCACAGTGACTTGAATACATATATATATATTAAACATATACATTTTGCTTATATCATATGCTTTCATTGAGGTGTAAAAAAAGCTACAATGTGTATTTCAATCCCTACAAAATACAAACTGAAAGATGGTAATATTACTTTGAATTTTAGTTAGAAGACTAAGATCACCCGCACAGGTTTTAATTACTGCCTGTTTTGACTACTATACACAAAGGGTGCACTGGTTGCCTCTAAACTGGTTACAGCGTCTTGTAGGTTTGATAAACCTTTTTTGGAATAGCCAAACAGGTTTCGCATCGTTTCTTGAAAACTGAAACCAGTTTTATAAGCTTATCAAACCCCGTCGGGTGGTTTGAACAGTTTAACATACCAATGCCAGAACTTACATTTGTTTCAAAACTGGTAAACCGAAAAAAAAAAAAAGTTTAAAACCATGAAATAAATTATTTTCATCAGACACAATTCCTCGAATGCTTACGAATTTGACCTGTTATTTGTTTTAAGGGATAATCCATACTGTTAAATGAAGATAAACTGATAGATGTGCGACTTAAAAGAAATATTTCAATATGAGACTAGAAAAAAAAAAAATGCAAATTAAAAAAAAAATATGTCAGATAAAAGTCTTTTCGTTGCTTTACTTTAATAAGTTTTTAAGGAGTTTTTAAGCATACATATCTAAAATATAAACCGCAAAGAAGGACAAGTTACAAAGCATATAACTTTGTTTCAGAAAGTAAACAAACAAAACCGTATTTCTTTGCGAAGTCGTATGTTATTTTCTTTGATGTCGTTGAGGTTATTTTGTTGCGTTCGGTTGCTTTCTCAATTTTGCAAAGCAAACATCTTCAATTTAATCATAAGTTTCTAAAACCTGATTGCAAGAATGAACTACTTTTTTAAGAAAAGGGAATAGTAAATTTTGAAATTATTCTCGCGTAATGCGCTCCTAATGCCACTCATGCATTATTTTTTTTTAAGAATCTACATTTGCGGGTCATTCCCCAAACAGATTTGCTACATGTACCTACCTTAGGTCATTTTTTGGGGTATAATGTATATGTTACTAGTTTAGCTTTATGCTTAATAAGTATATTTTTAAGTCGATAGTATTTGTTAAGTTCTATACAATTCCCTTAATTTGAAAGATTACACATGGGGGAAAACACAGTAACGCAAAAATAGAAATGTTTTAAACATATCTAGGAGACAACTTTCATTGAATACTTTAAGGATCTAATTTCTTGTACCCTTACAAAATAGACGTTACAGAGCAGTCTGTTGTGAAATACATTTCAACTGAGTTGTCTCTTTTTTAAAGCCAATATTTTTTTTAATAAATCAAGTTTATGTTAAGATAAATATATACATGTTTATGCTACTATGTCTGTATATTTCATTATATAAACGTCTATCATATCAAATATATTCATGTAGGTCCAAATTTATATATAATTATTGATAAGGAATTTAGAATGCCACCACAATCTTTGGGCCAGGACATAATTTCTTTTTTGTTTTCACGCTACACACGCGAAGTAGACAGACTATTAAAGTTCTTAGAAAAGATTATACAAATTAAAATGGCATTTTAATCCTAAGTTTCAAAATGATCATTATAACTACTGTTAAAACTATAAATGATATAAACAAAATCCAAAACATTGCAAAATCTACAAAAGAGGTAAAATCAGACCAGGTCACCTTCTTTTTCTTCTTGGTATATTCCAAATCATTGACACGATTGTCTTCGCAACAACAACAGCAACATGCACATCGCATCAGTGTTTTAACCCAATCCGGCACCCTGCTCTGACTGTGATGCATGCGGAGCTCAAGTGCCGTAATACAAACTGTTATCACTCCGAAACCGAGTAAGACCATCAAATAATATCCGAAATAGGATCCGGACGACTTGGGTAATTCCGAACTTACGATTGTCAGAAAAACGGCAAATGATAAGAAAACCGTCATTGCGTATCCCATCTTTTCCCCACTGTCCGCTGGGAGGACATAAGTAAACACATTTAGAAGTCCTAGAAATATGACCGGGATAATTATGTTAAAAATATAATACCCAGAGCTCCGTTGAATTGTAAGTGTAAATGTGACCTTTGACTCTGTTCCTTCTTTATCCTCCTTTGCGGAAGTTGAAACTATGCTCCATTCTGCACTTTCTTCCATATCTTCTGTAGAAATTCCATCCGCACCTTTTGTAACATTCACGTCATCTATGAAGTATGTCCAAACAACAAAAACAAGGTCGCACGTTTGTTGATCAAAAGGAAAGTGAGTAATGTCAATCGTGCATTTGGATTCGAAAACCTCGAACGGCTGCCACCATACAAGTCCAATATTCATAATCTGGGCTAGGATAAAATCAGACCCAAGTGTAGTCAATTTGGTAAAGCCGTTTTTAAGTGTCAAATCTGGTTTCCATATTCTATCTTGTGGAACATACAGAATCATGACATCACCAGTGTTCCAGGTTAAATATTCGTCGGTCCATCTAACAGATAGGTAACCAGTTGTTGTTAATTTACCTTCAACTTCATCTAAACCATTAATACCAACAAGGATCATGTCTAGATCAACGTTCATCGGTTTCGAATAATCCTTGTTTGGTCGAACTATTGTACTATAATTTGAAAACAAGTCAGTGACAAGAGTCTGGGCGGCATCTCCTCCGCCCATCTGTCCAAGACATGGAATTGCTTCAAAAGATATGAACAGTGAAATTTTTATTATTTTGTCCATGTCTACCGATCAACGTTGGATTAATGAATGCATATGCAAACTGGGTTTAAGTCGATGTAAATATAATACTATGAATAGTCATATGTTAAAATGAAACATGGGGCCATTAAAGGGAAATCTCATTTTTTTTATTTTTCTAATGAGGTAAATAATGGCAATCTCCTATAGTATCTATATACTGATTTGAGACGAGTATATATAAAGGTTAAGATTTCCTACATTTCTTTGCAAAGAGTGTTTTAAGAGAATATTTCCTTAAATCTTCCCTCGCAAGTTTTTTGTCTTTCTTTTGTTTTTTGTAAGTGAACACGCTACCACTAGTATGATCAAGTGTAATCGATCTGCATAGATAATAAAAGAAATAGTGGAGCATACATTAATAAAATATAGCAACGACTAAAATTACGATCAAAACTTGTTTAAAACAATGATATCATTAACTAAATGAATTAAGCTTTAGATAACGAAACAGATACTAAATTACGTAGGTCAATTGTTTTAATGACAAATGTTAAACTATGTATAGATGACGGCCTGAATTAGGGGATGGGAGGGGGTCCTTCACTTCTGCATTCTTTAAATTTTAGGCCATTTTCCTCTATTCTTTATAAATATCGACAAGAATTTTAAGTATTATCTATTCTTTTTATTTCAGCACCCCATAATTCTCTATTCTGTATTTTTTGTTTTTACTTGAAAGTTTCTACTTCTTCTACTGCATCGTGCATTGTACAAATTCAAAAGTTCATCGACGAATTAAAAAGAAGATAAGATAAATACATGTATATAAAACTATGTCTGTATATGTAATTATATAAACGTCTATCATATCAATTATATTCATGTAGTTCCAAATTTATATATAATTATCGATAAGGAATTAAGAATGCCACCACAATGTTCGGGCCAGGACATAATTTCTTTTTTGTTCTCTCGCTACACACGTGAAGTAGACAGACTGAATTCTTAGAAAAGATTATATAAATCAAAATCACATTTTAACCCTAAGTTTCAAAACAATCATTACAACTACTGTTAAAACTATAAATGCTATAAACAAAATCCAAAACATTGCAAAATCTACAAAAGAGGTAAAATCAGACCAGGTCACATTCTTTTTCTTCTTGGTGTTTTCCAAATCATCGACGCGATTGTCTTCGCAACAACAACAGCAACATGCACATCGCATCACTTTTTCAACCCAACCCGGCACCTTGCGCTGACTGTGATGCATGCGGAGTTCAAGTGCCGTAATACAAACTGTTATTACACCAAATCCGAGTAAGACCATCAAATAATATCCGAAATAGGATCCGGACGACTTGGGTAATTCCGAACTTACGATTGTCAGAAAAACGGCAAATGATAAGAAAACCGTCATTGCGTAACCCATCTTTTCCCCACTGTCCGCTGGGAGGACATAGGTAAACACATTTAGAAGTCCTAGAAATATGACCGGGATAATTATGTTGAAAATATAATATCCAGAGCTTCGTTGTATTGTAAGTGTAAATGTGACTTTTGACTCTGTTCCTTCTTTATCCTCCTTTGCGGAAGTTGAAACTATGCTCCATTCTGCACTTTCTTCCATATCTTCTGTAGAAATTCCATCCGCACCTTTTGTAACATTCACGTCATCTATGAAATATGTCCAAACAACAAAAACAAGGTCGCACGTTTGTTGATCAAAAGGAAAGTGAGTAATGTCAATCGTGCATTTGGATTCGAAAACCTCGAACGGCTGCCACCATACAAGTCCAATATTCATAATCTGGGCTAGGATAAAATCAGACCCAAGTGTAGTCAATTTGGTAAAGCCGTTTTTAAGTGTCAAATCTGGTTTCCATATTATATCTTGAGGAACGTACAGTTGCATGACATCACCATTGTTCCAGGTTAAATATTCGTCGGTCCATCTAACAGATAGGTAACCAGTTGTTGTAAATTTACCTTCAACTTCATCTAAACCATTAATACCAACAAGGATCATGTCTAGATCAACGTTCATCGGTTTCGTATAATCCTTGTTTGGTCGGACTATAGTACTATAACTTGCAAACAGGTTAGTGACAAGAGTCTTTGCCTCATCTCCTCCACCCGCCTGTCCAAGACAGGGAATTGCTTCGTAAAATATTATGAACAGTAAAATTTTCATTAGTTTGTCCATGTCTACCGATCGCGAGCAACGTTGGATTAACGAATGCGAATGCAAATCGGGTTTAGGTCAATATATTACTACGAATAGTCACATGTTAAAATGAAACATGGGGCCATTAAGAAGCAATCTCAAATTTAAATGTTTCTAATGATGTACATAATGGCAATATCCGATAGTTTCTGTATACTGATTTGAGATGAGTATATATAATGGTTAAGATTTTCTGCATTTCTTTGCATAACGTTGTTAATTGATCTAGAATATTTCCTTAAATCTTCCCTCGAAGTTTTTCTTTCTTTCTTTTTTTTTGGAAGTAAACCGGCTACCACTAATATGATCTAGTAAGGATCTACAGATTATATAGATAATAAAAGAAATAGTGGAGCATATATTTATAAAACATAGCAACGACTAAAATTACAATAAATACTTATTTAAAAACAATGATTTCATTTAACCTAATGAATTAGACCATGGATAACGAAACAGATACATTATTACGTAGGTCGATTGCTTTATTGACAAATGTTTAACCATGTATAGATGACAGTTTGGAATATGTATTTTTAAATTTGCTTGTACTTGGATGCTTCTACTGCATCGTGCATTGTACATTGTATAAATTAAAAAATCCATCTACGAAATTAAAAGATGTTAATACTACTATTTACAAGACATTGTATTGATTTATGTCCATGTCCTATGTAAGAAACCATATAAGAATACGTAATTTTCAAGCAACACATTATTGACATGTTGAATTTGAATTGTCGTAAGCACAATCCCTCTCTTTTCCTCCAATGTGACCTAGTGAATTAGACTTATCTTTGAACTTACATGGGAGGAAATCGACAGGTACCACATGAGGAGCAGAATTTGCAGTATCAGTGTTTGTACATATAGGTTGTTGCAACTGCATTTTATCTTTATTTCTAATAATTCAATTAAAAAGTGTGAATATTACTAAAACTGCAAGTTACAACTAAATTTTCATATTAAGCAAAACGTTTGCTTGATAAAAGATAAATATATCATTGGACGAGCTGGATCTTAAACTTAAACTTACTGGGCTATGGGTTTGCATTACAATTCCAAGGTAGATGAGCTGCATAATTTTTTCATCTTAAGTATTAAGAAAACCAGCGTTCTATTTTAGTTGTAGGTGATTTCAATATGAAAATTTGCAGTGATTGTTTGTGTTGACTTTCCTACTTTTTTTTAATTCAGCCAGTTTTCAAAGAACAAAGGTCAAACAACTATTTGTTTTACGCTTTATATATTTAGTTTTGTTTAAAAAGAATATTATAAAAACACATTTCTTTCTTTTTGTTACCACTGGGTTACAACTGGTGTTGCTAGAAAGACAGTCACAAAGGATACAGTCAGACATGAAGACAGTGAGTGCTTTGGTTATTACATGATTACACTCATACGTTGAAGTTCCGAATTTGCAGTTGAGGAATCCTGATACGTTGTAGTTCCACATTCAGGTTATCCACATCTTCTTATCCTTCTGGAGTACCTGAAATCATCCCCGGTTTTTTTGTGGGTTCGTGTTGATCAGTTTTTAGTTTTCTATGTTGTGTTTTGTGTACTGTTGTTTGTCTTTTGGTCTTTTTCTTTTTTTGCCATGGCGTTTGTCAGTTTATTTTCGACTTATGAGTTTGAATGTCCCTTGTCTATCGTTAGCCTCTCTTTTGCAGTTGAGTTTCTTTGACTACAAAGTGTTTATAAATTATTAAAACCAAAATAATAAGTATTAACCAAGTTTTATTTCATTAACAATTTAACTTAAAATGAGCAGAGATTTTAGAGGTCGCAACTTCATTAGGCAGAGATGAACGTATACAAAAGAAGATGTGGTAGGATCGCAAATGAGACAACTATCCCCCAGAGGCCAAAGGATGAGGATGGAAACGACTATTGGGCAATGTACGACCTTCAACATAAGCAGTTGTTTTAGGGTGGGTCTCCATACGCAACACAAGTTTGAACCCTTGTTTCCAGGTTATTTTCTATAAGAGTAAAACAGATAAAAGGACAGGAAACCAGTCTAGCGGGTTTTATTGGTTCTGTTTCTAGTCTATTATATTCTAATATGTTTTGCTTGATTTTCTTAAACATGTGTATTTGGCCGAACGAGCGTACTTGATGAAACATGTTTCATGCGCAGTGAAATCAGATTCATATATTTTAACACTTTTTGGATCTCAAGTTACTGAATCTCTTTGAACACGATTTATATCTTACAGATTCAAACGCTTAGTTACTAGCAAGGCTATGGACATTACAGTGTAAGTTAAATTTTCAAATAATAAATAATCAAAATGTGCTTCAACTATAATGTTGTCGTTCCTTCAAGCATATTTGATTCTAGATGATTAAGAAAAATAAGGAGATGTGGTATGGTTGCTTATGTGATAACTATCCACCAAAGACCGAAGGACGATGATGTTAACAATCACAAGCATGAGAACATCCTTCAACAATGAGCAAAACATATACAGTATGCATATAGTAAGCTATAAAAGACACCGGTATGTCAAATATGAAATAATTCATTTATGAAGAATACATGCTTGAATTGTGCTAAAACCAATAAACGAAAAACAATGAGACAGACAACAACCAACGACAATATCTGTTTTACAGCCGACTGACTTGAACCCTTGTTTCCAGGCTATGCCTACTGACTTGGAACATGCATATTGGTATGAAGAACGTGGCCGGAATAAACATATTTGTGAGCGCTCATCAGACTCCTTCACATGAGATTGATTAATTGATTGATTTATTGGTGTTTAACGCCCCTTTCAGCACTATTGTGCTATTTAATGGCGGTCAGTTTTTAGTGGTGGAGGAAGCCTTTAAATGGGACAGTGGTGTTGATTTACCAACAAAACATATGAACAAACTGGTTAAATCAGTTGGAAAGGACTTATTTCATCAGACACTAAAAAACACAAAAAACTAAAAAACAACAATACCAAAAAGTTAAAAGTCACAGATTACCGATCTCAGAATTTTTTTTTTAATGATTTAAACCTTTTATAAAAAATATGGATATATCCATCGAGCAGAATGCATTATTTTCTTGTCAGCTGGCGTAAGTTATTGCTATTTTTTTATTCTTCATTGTCAAGTATTATTGTAGAACCTATTTTGTCTCTATTATACATAAATAATTACGAGGTTTTGGTACTCTTAAAACTACATGTATTATCGTCAGAGTTGCCACGGGTCTGCGGTACTCTTAAAACTACATGTTCTATCGTCAGAGTTGCCACGGTTCTGTGGTACTCTTAAAACTACATGTACTATCGTTAGAGTTGCCACGGTTCTGTGGTACTCTTAAAACTACATGTACTATCGTCAGAGTTGCCACGGTTCTGTGGTACTCTTAAAACTACATGTACTATCGTCAGAGTTGCCACGGTTCTGTGGTACTCTTTAAACTACATGTACTATCGTCAGAGTTACCACGATTTCTCTGGTACTCTTAAAACTACGTGTACTATCGTCAGAGTTGCCACGGTTCTATGGTACTCCTAAAACTACGTGTACTATCGTCAGAGTTGCCACGGTTCTGTGGTACTCTTAAATCTACATGTACTATAGTCAGAGTTGCCACGGTTCTGTGGTACTCTTAAATTTACATGTACTATCGTCAGAGTTACCACGGTTATGTGGTACTCTTAAACTACGTGTACTATCGTCAGTGTTGCCACGGTTCTGTGGTACTCTTAATACTACGTGGACTATCGTCAAAGTTGCCACGGATCTGTGGTACTCTTAAATCTACATGTACTATAGTCAGAGTTGCCACAGTTCTGTGGCGCTCTTGAAACTACGTGTACTATCGTCATAGTTGTCACTAATCTGTAGTACTCTTAAAACTACGCGTACTATCGTCAGAGTTGCCACGTTTCTAGTTTTTAATGCAATTCGTGTTTTTTTAAACGTTCAATTTTGGTATCACCGAAAACAAATTATTAGAGTGATTTTACTTGGCAAAAGCGATACTACGATTACAGAAAGAAATGCTGGCCCTATTTTTAAATTTGATTTCAAAACTCATTTGTAATTTTGTTCGTGTTGTATAGTCTCAATCTAATGGGTAGGGGTTTTGGGGTTATTGTCTATTTTTCAATAACATATTTTTCTTATTTCAACGGAAAAACACTGTTTTTTTTAACTTCCTTTCTGAAACAATATTTTTTTTTGTACGATTTGTGAACACACCCCCCTCCCCCCCCCCCCCCCCCACTCCCCCGTGTCTCCTTACGTATTTACTGAGTTGCATTTGTATACAAAATTGAAATTAACTTCCTTAGAGTTTAAATGGTGATCTCTTCAATTAGAAATTCGTAATTTGTTATTGTAATGTTGAATTTCCAACTTCAAATTTAAGTGCACTTTTTCTTCACTGTTTGACTGGTGTATCGAAAAATTGTCACATGAACTTGTCATGTCGGGCAGTAAGACTCGTGCTACGTCAGTTTAGTCACACGGGATGTATAAATACACAGTTACGTCTGGTCGCAAAGGGGATGTATAAACACGTACACAGTTACGTCTGGTCGCAATGAAATGTACAATTCGATGTCTCGAGTAAAAGTGCGCCATACTATTGTATGTTAAAATCACGAGAAGAATTTCGTGACTATATAAATTCCAACGCTGACCCAAAAACCATACCGTACACTAGATATAACAATTGTAGACGAATTAAAGGGCAATATCTGTGCAATTTAATTGTTTCGTAATATGATTTAATAAAAACAAGGTTAAATACAATGGACTGAATTAAACCGAAACTAACTAAAAGAAAAGGAGAAAAGAAATTGACAATAATACAATCTTTATGACTGATTAATTATTTTTTGTCTAAATTACACTACTGTCAGATTATTAAATTCATTTCAATTCGGTTGTAAACTGAGTATTGATATAACCAGTTGTTACCAGGTCATTTAGAAAAAAACAAGTATATCAAATGATAGAATAGAACAAAAAATACTGTCATGCGCACAGACTTTGTTCTTTTCCTACGCGCATGTGCATGTTAATCATACTTAATTCTTCGAACAGCTGGTGACTTGATGTAAAGGGGTAGGACCTTTTTTCCCCTGAATTAAATTTCCGGTAGCAACAGTTTCAAAGAGCCTTTCAATCTAGCAATTACAGTATCAGTGTTTGTACATATAGGTTGTTGCAACTGCATTTTATCTTTATTTCTAATAATTCAATTAAAAAGTGTGAATATTGCTAAAATTGCAATTTTTAAAAGTTTTCAACATATCATGAACACCCCTGTGTCATCAATCTATTATAGTAACAACATTAACGGTACCAATTTTAATGCATCAGATGAGTAGACCTGATTTTGTGCAGCAATTCTTACTGTTTTCCATATTAAATCAATCAATATGGCTCTCTAATCTAAAGGAAGTATGCAAACTGTAGTTTGTTATCCCCCCAAATGATTATTCATATTGGGTTAGTTGTGAAATAATATGAAGACAAAAAATTTCCGGATGTCCTTTCCGTCATCATCAGCGGTTTCAGATGTTATGCTTACTACTTCCCACTTGACTCCTTGATGGCTCCGCCTATAACAACAGTGGACTGATTTTTCCCTTTTTAATGTTGGTACTGGTGCACTATATAGCAATGAACAGAATGACGAATGTCACCCTGTTTACTCCTTGGGTTACTCTCACCAAAAGATGAATGTGGTATTGAACATTGTTGTTATTTGTGGACTTCGTCTATCCGGCATCTAAACCATGCTTAAGTGTCCGGTTAGATGTAATGGATGTATAAATACGCAGCCACGTCTGTTTGGATCAGGAACGTTTAAACGGATGCCTCGAGAAGGGAAGGTGTCCCGTTCTCTGCACAGTAAACCCTTCATCCCGGTCGAACCCCTTTGCAGAACATTCCTTTTGATTAATTGTCCATTTGTTTTTGTCCCAAATATATATGAAATATTTACCATTGCACGTTACGCAAACAACAATCAATCAAACAAAATGTAGCTTACCGCATACTGATGTGTTAAGTTTTGAAATCTTTAAATATGAATAGAATAAAGTTGTTGGTAAATGCTAACGAGAAAGTAAATCAATATCACAAATGTACCAGAAATATACGTTTAGAGGCAAATCTCTTTTGAACGACCATATGGTTCTCAACGGATTTCAAATGTGTTTTACAATGTTTTCTTTGTGTAATGCAGTGGCGGATCCAGAAGGGGGGGGGGGGGGTCCGGGTGTTGCAATCCCCCCTTTTTTTTGGACGATCAATGCATTTGAATGGGGACATATACATGTAGTTGGAACCCCCCCTTTATCCTGGGTTGAGAACCCACCTTTTAAAAATGGCTAGATCCGCCCCTGTAATGCTGTTAAATTATATTGAAATTCTTCTGATTTTTTTTATTATAATCAATGAACTTAAATGACATATTATATAGACACTAACTTGTTTATTGTTGAACACCGCAAGTTGACCAATAGATTTCATTTTTAATTTTGTTTCGTTTGGTTGATGTCTCATGGGCGCATACCCCAAATTCCGTTTTATTGATTTGTATGAATTATTGTACGAGCTAGGTTTATATGTTTAGGTATAGAAATCTTAAATCCTCCAATCTTCTACATTGGGCTATTTCAGTTTAACGTTCATACTGTAATGGTTGATGGCATAAAAGGGAGATGCATTGTATGATTCTTACTGTAAAATGATAGGTGGTAGGTTTGTGTATTTTGGACCTACATGCATTCAAGTCCTGCACACATCTGGAAAGGATCTACCTATAATGCAGGCCTTATTGGCATTATTATTCAAACTCAGTCTTATTAGACATTTGCGGAAACTGCCATACACCTACGATTAGGATTACAATTGCATCTACAGGTAGCATTTAAATCTTGGGTCGTCTCAAAGCGTAAATATAAACCGTCGTTCCAAACAAAGACTAACTCCTATGATGTTTTTCTATAGTTGAACAACTGGTACATATTTTACATGGAGTGATCCAGATTCAATATGCTGTGAATATACGGAGTTTGATAGAACGGACAATGATCATTTAAAACATTTTACATGAGACATGAAAAAAAAATCGCAATTGTCGTTGGCTAGGTTGGGACAATTAGAAATTAATTTCAGCAGGACTTAGTGTAAAGAAAGGGCGATCAACTAACTTAAGCATGTTGACAATATTGAATGTTTATGCTAAGATATTTTCCATATCTTGTTTGTAAGAGAATGAGGGGTTACAGCGGGTGGGTCCTTAAGAACTATTCTATCTAGTTTTTTTGGCATTATATTTGCCGTTCTGAATATTTTTATTATCTTTTATTTTATTTTTTGGTTACGGTTTTGGTATAACAAAAAAATATATACGCAAAATAAAAACAACACCGTTATCAATTACTAGTAACATCTTTGTGTCGAATATATATAATTTTAACGTCAGACTCTGTTGAAATGTAAAATAGGTATAATCAAATAGGTGGAATTTTGCTATCTACCTTTTCAAATTAAATAATAACAATACTGGGTCTGGTCTTGCGTTGCTGCATGTAATTGATTGGGGTTGAATGTATACTGAAACATAACTGATCATTCCCTTTCATTGAAGGCAAGAACATTTCGACGTCAATTCTGATTACACGCTACAACTCATCATTAGAAAGATGCTGACCAAATTAAAAATCATTCCCTTCCATACCAGCCGGGAAAACTTTGACGAAAATCGTCTTTGTGCAATGAATCTTGTAAAATTTCATACTATCGGCAAACAGGAAGTGGCTACACGGCAGATATTGTTTTGCTTACAAGCTGCAACTCATAATTATTAAGCTGCAGACCAAATATCAAATCCATTCCTTTCAGCGACACAGGTAAAAATGACTTCCGGGTTCTGATTGATTTTTTTTGTGCAATTTTTATAGAGATCTTAGGAATAATTTGGGTAAGGAGGTTTTTTTTCAAGGTGTCGATAATTCTCTCCCATGAACATGGGTGGGTCTGGTCTGCTCGAAGCATGATAAATGAGCAGTAACTTTCTTAATTTCTTGAAATTGTACTACAGAGTGCAACTATGACGGTCACACAAAGTTTATCCGCTAAATTATTCCGTTGGTTAAAAAAGATGAAAGGTGCAAAGTTATATTAGGCGAGAATGAATCGATAAAAAAATCTCACACTATTTAAGTCGGTTAGGGAGCAGTTGCGTATCAAAAAAGTGTAATCGTGAAACAAAGGACGTTTATATATCAAAAGGACTGTGCTGCGCGGGTTTGATAATTATATTGTGTAACTTGCTTACCGCATTTTCCCGTTGTTTTCAAGTGCACCGTTTGTAGATTATCCTCTGAAATAAATGTTTGCTGATTTTGCTATACTAAAATAGGGTAAGACAAAATCATTGAACTATAACTTAAAGAGAAGTACTCTGTTTCTAGGGAAAAGAGTATCGTTCTCTGTTGTTTTTTGGGGGCGACAAAATATATCCGAACAGTATTGCTGCCTTATACTGACAATACAATTGATTGTTCAAAAACCACAGAATATGTGGAAGAAGTTTATAAAATTAAATAGACCTATTATACACACTAGAGAGTAAAAGTTTGAACACGTCGTTGGAAAATTAAAAAAAAAAAGTACAAAGTTATTTGGATTTTTGGGGTGACATCCAGTACAGAGTTTCGAATCTGTTGTTATCATTTGCGCTGCATTCGTGTATCGTCGTAAAGACTTATTAACATAACAACAAAAAATCATTTGGTTTTACTATGTATCTCTATTGTTGTTGTTTTTTAATTTTGAGACGACCCCTTGTTTTTCGTCAACTGTAATCGTAAGTCTAAGTGTAATCCTAGGTATAGACCTAGTTTCCGCAAATGTCTATTATGCTCCAATTCATCGTATAAGTTTACTTTGTTCATATGAAAAATAGTTGAGCTTGGATCGTTAATCCGCCCTCTTGAACTAAACCAATCAGGTTATTTTATGTCAGCATTCTCTCAAGGTACAAACCTTTCAAGGCTATGTTGTTGAATTGCTTGTTCATACATGCGAAAAGTTAATCTGAATTATAAAAATCTAAAGAATGCTTGCAATTTTCATTTCAGTATAAGATTTGAACATACGAAAGGTCGTATCTGCCCGTAAGGAGATGTGTTGCAAGCGGTGTTTTTCATCGGCTTTCCACCAGTGTTCATGTGTTAAAATGAAGACTTAAAAGTTCGGCACAGATTTTATTCATACATAAAGGAGATTTCTGTATGTTTGTAAGTGAGACAGTTAATATATCCACCAAAGACCAAAAAAAAAGACGCCAAGAAGTAGTATCAACTTAGTCTAGTCACTGTGGGTCTTCAACATGACCAAACACAAAAAAAGGGTGAACTACTCTAAGAGTCTAAACAGGCCTACGATAAACAGAAAGTGAAAATTCAAAAGAAACAATTGACAACATAATTGAGTCAAAAACATTTAAATTAAACAATTATACATATATCAAAGGAAAACAACGACCAATACTTGACTGGACTCGTCACGAAATAGACGGACAAGATGGAAAAGATGATATTTGATGTTTTTGTATCCGTATCTGTTCTTCATCTTTAAGTCACAGTGAGGCCTTAAACACGGATGAAAAGTTCCCTCAACACCGGTTTGAGCGGAATTTTTTGCTAAATGAGGATAACACTAGACCTGTGTACTGCAGTTTGCTGTACTCACAGGCACTTGTCTGTCTCTGTAAACATATTACCTCGCAGTCTATTACTCTGTAAAAGTGTTATAATAAGGTATAGATGGATTTTTTTCAGTGCAATTACCATCATAACTAAACATTTTTGCGAGCGCTTCGTTCTGCCAAAATCTGTAACAGTTGTATCATTATAAAACTGCTCAACAGACTATAAAACTAAGTGATGTACATTTCATCAGACACATTCATCATCATCTAAATACAATAAAAACAAGAAACAAAAGTTTAATCAAAATCGTCTATAATT
Source organism: Mytilus californianus (assembly GCF_021869535.1). NCBI lineage: Eukaryota > Metazoa > Mollusca > Bivalvia > Mytilida > Mytilidae > Mytilus > Mytilus californianus. The sequence continues at coordinate 48,591,204 of NW_026262593.1, forward strand.
CAAAATCGTAGACATTATTTCATAAACAGATTGGTCTTCAATGATTATCCAAAATTTCTGTAGATATTTATATCCGTGATTTAAAAACAAATATTATCAACAATACAACTTCTTTGTTTATTTATCAACCACATACGGCATATGTATATTGATATAAGAAGATATTGTCTTGATGCATTTATTAAATATACAACTATAACGCTGCAAATATCCCAAACCGTATATGGACCTACAATAAGAAATAAATCATCGTGTAGCTGATGTATGGTGTCGTCAATTTTAAATTGTCGACTATGTTTCCAATTTTATAATGCTTGGTAAAATGTGACAACTGTCAAGTCAATCGTTACTACTCGGTCATTCTCGCTACGCCGATCGAGAATTGCCGATTATTTACGATTGCTTTTAACTACGTTATAGGACAGAGTGACTGTGTTCCCTGTCAATACAAACCTTAATGAAAGGAGTATTTTTAAAGCTGTCAACTTTTATTTCGTAACCAAGTATTTTATCATAAATGTTCGATGCATTTACGAACTCTAAGAATTATTTACAATACATGATGCATGTGCCCCTTACTATGAAGAGAAAACAGCCACGGTTTGTCATTTCAACAAAATTAAGTTGGAATCAAAGTCGGTAAAAAACGAACAAAAAGATTTATGTGTTTTAAAAATGTAATGTTTTAAAAGGGTTTGAGTGTTTACGCACCAAAACAATGTGTTTTACTACTGATACTCACCTTAAAAAATTTGGAGAACTAATTTAATTGGTTCATTTATAATCATTATCAGAACAGAAAGTGGAACGCGTGCACACGGGATCTGTAATTTAATACGATTATCTATTGTTTTGAGTCAAATTCAAGTTTGAGTTTTTCTAATGGTATATTTGAAAACTTCTTCTTGTAGTATGCACAACCGATTCTTGTAAAATGTTGTGTTTTATACATTGTATAAGGTTGATAGCTCGTTGGTCTGCATATAAAACTTAAATTGTAAACAGTTTCCCTTTTTAAAATTATATTGGTAGGGTTTGTGTTGCTAAGCCTTGGTTTTCAGGTGTTGTGTTGTAAACTGTTGTTTGTTTTTTCGCCGTTTTCCATTTTTTGTCATGTTTTAAATGGTTTCTCTGCGACTTGTGAGCGTTGTTGGCCTTACATTTGGTATATTTCGCCTTTTTTTTCCTATAAAACCAGTACACGAACTTACTCGTAAAATTCAGATTCTGAAGAAATTTTTTAATTGAATTGATTAAAAACTGGATATATTTCTCCAGCTGATATTATTCAAAAGCTGTTAGAATAGAATAGTTTTCTGTACCATAAAAACATCATACCTTGCACTCTACGGCATACTAATACAACCACCGTTTCCTGCAGTTACTTTGGAGGGGAAAATTCCACATAGGGTTTCAGCCATGTGCAATCCTGGCAGTTGGTTTACCTTACAAGTAGTGATCACTTCTGAAATGACAAATTATACGAGGTGCACATATCATATAATATACAAATATTCTGCCGATTGGAAAGGGTTGATTGCATAATTATAGATAGGAAACCGTCATTATTTAATGTTGTAGAAAATTGACAACGCTTCACAACCCAAAATGTTCAATATGTATCAGCAGTACGGTATACACATTTTAAATTTAAATGTACAACCCTATTTTTAAAGTTTGAGGGCTCTTTGTCTAAAATAGGTGTTAAACCTGTTTTGTATTCCCGACATTCACCAAACATTAATCGGGTCTGCATTAAATGCAAACCGAGCAATACCAAAACGGCATATATGCAATGGATTACAGTATAATCAATGGAAGTTCTGGAGAAATTAGAATATAGCTAACCTTATTGATTCTATAATGATTTGAACAAGAATTTAGTACACACTATATAAAATTAAAGAGATGTGGTATGCTTGCCAATGATACAACTATCCACCAAAGTTTAAATGAAGTGGATATAAGCAATTATAGAAAACAGTACCTTTCAAAAATGAGAAAAACCCATACCGTATAGTCGGCGATGAAAGGCTACAGCATGAAAAATATGAAACAATTCAATTGAGAAAACTAACGGCCTAATTTATAACAAAATAATTTACGAAAAACAAATATTTGACAGACATGAACTAACGACATCCACTGAACTACAGACTCCTGAATTGGGATAGGCACATAAAGAATGTGGCGGTGTTAAACACGCTTGAGGGCGCCAACCCTCCCCTAATCTAGAACAGTGGTGTAACAGTACAGCATAAGAACAAACTTTAAAAATCAGTTGAAAAGGGCATAACTCATCAGATCGATTAAAAGCAGAAAAACATCTAACACAAACACAGACCGGACGTTGCATATATACAGTTTGTTTCCGAAAGACAGCTTTTCAGCTTGATTTTGTACTTTTATTTGGTTGCATATGAGCTTTCTATAAAAAAAATTAAAGAAACTGGCCCAATGGCGCTGAACCATCGTAGCCCTATTCCCTCAAAAAAGCAGGGGATTTTTTATTCTGTCTCATATATTAATTAAAAAATGTAATCGAACTCAAAGGTAATTTAAAATGGGAAAGTCCATAAAAACAGACAAAACCAAACGCTCGATTATATTAACCAACGGAACGATTTGAAAATAATTGAAAACAATTGTCATATACCTAACTTGGTAAAGGTATTTTCCAAAGTGGTTTTAAGGTATACGCCAATGAGCACAACTATATACCACAAAACCCAAAAGATCAAGTGTCAATACCATATACCACCCCCTAGGTCACATGTACAGTGGTGGAGATAAAACTAGTTTTGTGAGTACTCAGCTATCCTCTTTTTATTTCGATCAGTAGTGCGTTTTAATTTCACCTTAGAGGCAGCACAACAACATTACCAAATTGTGTATTATATTGAAGTTCACAGACAAAACATATTCTTAATCCGTTCACAAAATAGAAAAGTCCGGAGAAGCGACTTATGTGTAAGTAGCGGACTCACCAGTCTTACATTTAATGCAATTGTTTAAACAAAAGTAATGATGAAATCTCAAAAGTGTATTTAAAATAACTGCACCTACCTTTGCAATCTTCCATGCAGGGTGGTATTTTTTTGCCCTCAATGCAAATCGGAACGTGTATTGCACATGCTATCAACTGAGATCTTGTCCTTTCTATGGTACAGAATTTAATCTGTTCGAGTATAGTGCCCAAATTGATATCTGCAATATCCACCGAAGTATGTCCAAGATAGTTCGGAAAGCTCGTCACATTGAATCCATATTTAGCACAATGTTTGCTTTGAATCGTCTGGCAAGCTGTGGAAGAGTAGAATGTTAGAATAGTAAGTAATGTAGCCAATCTGATTAAAATACAGATTGTGATGAAGCAGTATACATTTATTTTAAAGTAGTTGGTCTAGTGGTATCGAGCCTGCCTCCAGTGCGGGAGTGTGTGATTTCGATCCACTGCCGGGTCATCCAAAGACTTTCAAATTGATATTTGCTGCTTCTCCGCTAAGCACGCGACATTATGTATTTAAAGCAAAGACTGTTATCTTGTGAACTAGCACGTTTAAAATCTGGCTCAGAGTGTCTGTCTAGTAAGAAGCAGGATTCATATTCATATCGCATCGTATTCACGTAGACTTAGTCATATTATATATATATAGACATCCATAGAAGACCGTATGATAACTTCTTGATATTTTTTTTTATATCGGTGGGTTGCTGTCTCATTGAAGTATATCCCAAATTTCTTTGGCTCAATTTGTGCTCCTGATATGTTGAATACAACTTTACAGGTCATGTATATATTTCTTCGTTTTTAAAGTCGTAAGCTTGCTGTCTCAATATTGAAGTTAACCCTTTTTAACTTACGACAAAACATCTTACTAACGCATTCTATAGATGGGAGGATGAATAGATTGATGAATTGCACACGCAAAAGTTGTCCAGGTAAATATGAAAAATCTGGGCCTGTCCATTAATTAGAAAATCTTATTGGTCAGCACTTTTTTAAAATATTGACTTAACAAAATACCAGGATCACATGAATTGTAATTATTTGAATATGATATAAAAAGGAATGGCAAAAATATCAATAAAATGTACTCAATCATGATTATATTCAGCGTGTAGTAATGTACTCAATCATGATTATATTCAGCGTGTAGTAATGTACTCAATCATAATTATATTCAGCATGTAGTAATGTACTCAATCATGATTATATTCAGTGTGTAGAAATGTACTCAATCATGATTATATTCAGCGTGTAGAAATGTACTCAATCATGATTATATTCAGCGTGTAGAAATGTACTCAATCATGATTATATTCAGCGTGTAGTAATACTAAATGTATAAGATAGGTGGATGAGTGATTTACGTCCAGTTGCAAATATTACGTGCCTATCAGGACGAGAACATGTTGATGTGTTATGAATATGAACCCTGCTTTGTACTAGACCGACACTCTTAACCTTATATATTAGTACACAATGAAAATGTTTGCAAGACGATTTACATCCAACAAGCATACATTATTTGATACCGAGCCGAACAACAGTTTAGTCTTAGTCATAAATGCCGCATGCTTAGCAGAGAAGCCGTAAATACCAATTCTAAGTACTTTTATTTCGAAGTAATAAACCAAAAATAAATATATAAATGAATATATGAATAAATGAATGAATTATAAACAAGTAATATATAACAAAGTATATGAATTAAATAGTATTCTTATCTTACTCACATAAAGTATGAGGGTCTGGTCGGGGGTACCTCATTTCTGCGTTATTTTTTTTTTTTGCCGTTTTTCTCTACTCTTGACCATTATTCTTCATTCGGTATTATTTTGGCCTATTTTTCTCTATTCTTTATTAATTTTTTGGGGTCTATTTTTCAGCCATATTCTTTATTAATTTTTGGGGGCCTATTTTTCTCTATTCTTTATTAGTTTTTTGGCGTCTATTTTTCTCTATTCTTTAATTTCTTAATCCATTTTTCTGCTGTATTGACACACTATTCTATAAACCCCATCCAGACACTCATGTATTATGCTCGATATAGATTTTTTTCACGCTTTATATATTTTTTATTCTTAGTTTCCATATCACAAAAGTGGTGACAATTATTAAACCCCAAATTCACGTAAATAAGGTTACTTAACTTTACAGATACATTTTTCCCCAATAGATCTGCAGAGGCGGATTAAACTAGGGGTGGAGGTTTGCGCGCCTTTCCTGAATTTGGCATTTTTTTTCTTAAAACTATGAAAATATATTCGTTTTTTTTTTTACCAACGACCCCTACTTGACTCGGGAATTCTGAATCAGCGCCTTGTCAGCTAAATCTCTCTTTATCATTTTATACGCTTGTCAATTCCAGTAGAAGTCGTATATAACATTTGCATGTTTATAAAGTTAAGTGTCATATGAATTTATGTGTCTGTACTTATATAATTTGATTCTCAATTTCTGAATTCCTGGATAGGTAAATTGGACCACCTGCTCCCAACTTATATTTTCAACTCCAGGAATTTTGTTGACAGTATTTTAAAGAAATATATAGCAATAATTATGAAAATGACACAGCAAGTATATAAATGAAATTGACAGTACAATCCGTAGTGTAAGCTATATAGAATACACCCGATACATGAATTTCCGTACCGCCATCTATCATTAAATGTCCAACAGATTTATGTAGCTCTACACTTAAAACAAACATTCCTTGACCTATAATGGTTTACTTTTATAAATTGTAACTTGGATGGAGAGTTGTCTCATTGGCACTCATACCACATCTTCCTATATCTACTTAGAAAATATTTAGACCCTTGTATCTCTTTTGTTGAATATTTTTAAGTAGGTCGGTTTTGTAACACCTGTTGTGATTCAACCAGAAGTCAAACCTCTTATGGTATTTACTGGCACTTTAGTAAAGGTCGTTGGAAGAACCATTTCCACCTGCAAATTCAAGATGGGCAGGGGGTGGGGGAAGAGAGCGTACAGGGCGGCTAAATATTTTTTTTCGCATAAGATGGGTTATTAATAAGAATAATCCACCCATTATGCCTCAACCCTTTTCTTAATAAGCATCCTTCCAAGAAGAGAGATATGGTAAATAATTATTATACATACAGTGATATACTTGGAGGAGAGAATAGAAAAAAATGATAATTGTATAGAATTTTCAAAAATTCTGTCACGGAAAAATCCAAGTATTATTATTTTTTTCAATAATGATTTATAATATAAAACTGAGAAAATTAATTTTAGAAATGATATAGATTAACAACATAAAACTACATGTAACAAAGGTATTGTTTGGTAAATAGAAGAAAATAAAAATAGGGATAAATTGATAGAAAAACAATTAAGAAAACTTTACTAATTATCTAAATTCAAAGTAATATGAAATAATTATAAAAAAAAAATTAAAGTAAAATATTAAAGCAATCATCATTTAATCGAATAAATTGATAAATTCAATAGTTAAAAAGATTATAACCAAAGATATATCTTACCTGGTGGTGCTATACCGGGAAAACCCGTCAAACCGGGCGAGCCATTCAAACCAGACGAACCACCGAAACCTGGTATCCGAAAGCAAGTAACCAATACGCAGGAAATTAAAAAAATCAGAATTGCAGACACCACCGTTAAAGCCATTTCTATCGCAAGATAATAATTTTGTCTAGAATAATATCGTATTGTTTTATAGACAAAACAACTATTAAATGAGGCACCCAAAGGTTTTCGTTAAGTGATGATTCCGCCGATGGAATCTTTCGGGAACTGACCAATTGGCAAAACTTTTAATCGTTTAAGAAGAATTTTGTAATGGAGGAGTTTTTACTATACACTGAAAATGGATGTTAATATTTTTCTTTATATAAAACCTGTGTATAGAATCCTTAAGTGAACTAGTAGTAAATACAATGAATATCTTTTACAATATCTCGAGGCGATGGTCAACAATAATTATGCACAGGCCAGGGTAGTATATCAATTTGATTTACTGTATTTTATTATTCGTCTATCTAAGATTTTGAAGAAAAAACTGTAAGGCACAGACCAGGTGTTTCTTGGGAAAAACAATTTTTTCGACTTTAATTGAAAACAAACTAAATACAAACTAAATACAGATACAAGACATTGCTTTGAAACTCAATGTTAAATTAATTTTCCACCTAATTTGAAACACACTTTTTTCTCATGAAATTGAGTACAAGCAATTAATTAAGAAAACATGTGTTCCCCATAAAATCTTGTAATTTCACCCGAATATTTTTGAAAGGTTTGTGCATCAGAGGGACATCAGATGTGCAACAGAATTACTAGTACACTGGGTGATCAACATAAATGAATTCGTGTTTAATGTTCTGTCAAGATATATTTAACAATAATTTTATTTGCCCTGTGTTTGTCAAAGTGTTTGTATTGTTTATGTATATTCTTAAGGTGGTACCCAACACCATGACTAATATTAATTTGGCTCGTTTAATTTTCATAAAATTTTGACAAAATGTTTACTTTGACCCTTTGACAAAAATATAAAAATTTAAAAAAATTTGAACCAACCACTTTATCAGAAAAATTTCATTGGTTATATAACAGTTTGACAAACACTAATTTTGATCATTGAGAAGCTTAATATTTCCTAAACAATACAACGTAATTAAAACGTTTAGCTGATTTTTACAGAGTTTTCTCCCTGTAGTGTTAGGTACCACCTTAAATAATATTATCGGGCAAATTGTGAGTTTTATTTCAATATCTTTGCCCAGTACATTATGCTAACAACAGTTAGAAAAGAGCTCCGATTGGTCAGGTGCTGAGGTCCATCTTGAATTTGCAGCGAGGTGTGAGCTTCTGCTTCGTTTTGAAGATCATATTGTGATTTTGAGATGAAGAACAGCAATTAGAGCGCTGTTGTGGTTTATGTCATGCTTGTGCGTGTTGGGATTCCCTTGATATTTACGTCACATTATCATTATTTTTGCAAGGAAATAAACAAGATAATGTTTTAATTAGCTAAGAATAGTCATGAAAGGATTGTCTGATTCGTTCCTAAATATAATGCAATAATTATTTATTAATCTATTTAATTTATCTTTAATGTTTTTTTATTTTTTTTTTTAATTATTTTTTTTTTCTTTCTTAAAATAAGTAACACAAATTTGGCAAAGTGTAGCATTTTGCCTGAGGTAAATAATTGACCTCAATCAGTGTCCATTTGTGTACGTATGTTAAGAGGCCTGTGGTACAAGTTTGGACATAGATATATGGCCATCGACGTCATTTGGTCTCTGGTGGATAGTTATCTAATGATTTGTGCTTTGTTTTTGTTTCTTTTGGGGGTTTGTTGTTTGTTGGTTTTTTTTTCGTGTTTCAAAATTGAAAAAGGCAGCATTGTAATGTTTTTCATTTAGAATACTGAAAGAAAAATTTTTAAAAAAATCCTGTTTCTATCAGAAATTTCAGTGGAAAATATCCAAACAACAAAAAATCCATTTGGTGTCACCTTACCGGTTCAAAACATGGACATGTAATTTTATATAAAGACAATATATCAACCTATTATGTTCAGTCGTTGACACATGAGATGAGCTTTCAAGCAATAAAAGGTCTTTTGCTAGACACATATAATTTGGATGAGTTCGATCAAGGTCATTGATCAAATCTGTTTTATAAGTCACCGATCACGTGACCAATCATCTTTTTTTTGGGGGGGGGGGGGGGGATGGTTTTCTTTTCTTGGGACACTTTGTTTCGAGTTAAATCAAAGAAAAAAATTTAGTTTTCAATAACATACAGGAATCTCATAGTGGAATTTCATTTTTTAACTAAGAATTAAACAATTTATTCTAAAAAAAAACCCATGCCCCACAAAAGATGAATGGTGGGATTCTAATTGCATCATCAAACAGTCAGCTTTTATATGTACCATTTGTTTGAGTTGATACCTTTCAAAATAATTAAAACTCTTGAAGCGATAACATTTATTATTGTTATCAAACAGATAGCAATTAATAGAGATTATTATACTTCATGTCAAAATGCCAGACTTTGATTGGTTAATACGAGGGAGACAATTTACTCTATCTCATGGCAAATACTCTATTACCCTTCACGGAGACGCTTGCTCAAGTGTGCGCTTTAATAAATACGGATGATTGTTATGTACAAGACGACATAGTTTATTACTTTGAATTTGAAATTTAATAGAAACAGCATTCAGTATAATAAATTAAATAACACATATCTTAGAGGGTGATAGAGCAGATTGTTACCCCTCGAAAAGACATTGTCAACCTTGGCTTCGCCTCAGTTGACAATGTTTTCTCGGAGTAACAATCTGCCCTATCACCCTCTCAGCTATGTGTTACTTATATAATATCATATGGCTTTTTCAATATTGCACCGCATCAACCCGATTCAACAATTTACAAGAGCTCTGCTCGAGAGATTATATTGGTTAAAGGTTGATGTGGTGTGTGCTATTTAAAAAATAAACCCTATCATATACACTTTTTTATATATGTGCCTCAAGTACAACTTAATTAAGATGTTTTTCACGAGACATGACGGATTTGTATACCTTTGTAAAGACTTTTGTAAAGCCTTTGTAAGGTATATATGCATTACGGCGCTGAATATCGACTAAAGTGGCACCTAGCTATTGGCTGTTCAGTAAGAAATGAACTCGAGGCATATGGTATACTAATCTGCCATTTAATGTTTCATTATAAGTATTCATTATTTTTACCTACATTATATCATGCGCATTTCTTCATTTGTTTTATTTTATTTTCTATTTGTATTAATAGTTTTGAAGGCCTCATGGAAGATAAACATGTTATTGGTAAATGAGTTAACTTAGTTCAATTAAGAATTTTATTTTTTCATTTAGGACTAACAGAACTATAAATATAATGCATGTAACTCGTAGTTTTATCATTTCCTCGGAGTGAACTACCATCTAATTTTATCCAAATTGCAGACAATAGCGGGTGGGTTTTTTTCTCAGATGAAATATAATGGTTATATCATCAACATAAGACAGTCATGTCGTTCCATAATATTTTACCGTCTTTTTCATTTGACGATTTTGAAGGGAGTTATATATGGGACTATGTGAACTATTGTACCACAATGGTACTATGTGAAAGCAACTCACTAGAGACCGTATGCCAGAAAGAGTTCATACTTGGTGGAATGACTATCATCATGTGATTTTACTATAACGCCATTTTGAATTGACAATTGTTTTGAGAGTATACATCCCAAGGGACTTTCGAATATTGGACCGTTCCTGATGAAGGTAAATCCAGAAAAGCGCTTTGGACACATGAAATTTATACCTTGTTGTTTTTATTTTTTATAGTACTAGGTCGATACCTCTGCTGGTGGACTATCAGTCCCCGAGAGTATCATCAGCTTAGTAGTCAGTAATTTGGTACTGACATGATTTATAATAAACTTTTGTTAAAGTGTCCGTAAATATAATTAGAAGAAACTAAGGTTTCAACTCCTTCAGGCAAAGTTGACCTTAGATGGATTTGGCTGTTTAGGTCTTTTTTGGTCACATAGCTCTTCAACTGTTTCGGTTCTTAAGCATCTTTGGCTTTCAAATATTAGGCTTTGTGCGTTCCTGATGAAGGTAGGGTAAATCCAGAAAAGCGCTCGCTTCGGACGCTTGGAATTTATAACGTGTTGTTTTCATTTTTATAGGACTTTTGCCATTAAAATAATTAATTTAACACAATGGTACCTTGTATGTGAACGCAACTCCTCTGAAATGTTTTGCCCGAAAGCCTTTATACTCGAAAAGATTGTTTGTCATCCAGTGTACTTGACCGTTCTGTTTTGTCATTTTAATTTGAAATTTGAAATTGTATGCTGGAGTTATTGGACTTTGACTAACATCGGTCCAATTTGCAACATACTCTCACCTTGTGACTGTTTTCCACAGTACACAGAGGCAGGGAACAATTTGCTACGACTGAAACACTAAATTACTTCATACTGCATGGTGATTAAAGATTTGGGTATGTTAATCTTTATCTAAGAGTTTCATCGCAAAAAAATAAGAATGGATTGTGTATACCATTTTATAAAGAATTGAGTACAGAAAAGTACAAGGGGAAATAACTGAAAACATACCGTTATGTATTAAAGGCTCTTGATATAAGCTTTTTGGTTCTAGAGATTTGATACGATAACTGCCCTTATCTTTTACTAGATAATTTTTTTGTTCGCTATGGAGATTCCGTATATCGTCAAGTTATCGGAATTCCAATGGGGACTAACTGTGCACCACTTATTGCGGACCTGTTTCTGTATTGTTATGAGTTACAATCAGCAAAGACCCATCGAAACAACATCTGATACAAAAATTTAATAACACTTTTAGATATTTGGATGATATATTGGCTCTCAATAATGACCACTTCAGTATGTACACTATGAAGAGATTTATCCTGCTGAACTGACTTTAAATAAAGCTAATACAAACAATGAACACTTCCTTTTTCTGGATCTTGATATCTATATCTTTAACAGGAAGCTTAATACCAAAATTTATGATAAAAGAGATGATTTTTCATTTCCTATTGTTAATTATCCATTTTTAGATGGTGTCGTTCCCTTGTCACCATCTTATGGTGTTTATATATCTCAACTTGTTCGCTCGTGTATGTAACAACGTATTTGATTTTAACGAAAGAAACCTCTGTATTACGGAAAAATTATTACACCAGGGTTTTCGATATCACAAACAAGTCAAAACATTACTAAATTTTATCATCAGTACAAGGACATCATTCGTAAATATAAATCAACATACAGACATCTTATACGTTCAGGTATTTCACATCCAATCTTTTATGGTAATATTGTATACAAAGCACAACAATGTCGACATTCACCTCAAAAGCTAACCAAACCATTAAACAGACTTATTCAGAAGGGATATAGTTACGATACTGTTGTCAGGTCATTAAAGATGGCATATTTTGGTATTAATATTGATTCACTCATAGGGTCTTTGCATCGGAAATAAAAACATATTTATTCTAAAACCAGTTGTTGGCATGAAACGGGTTATGTTCTTCTTATATATTTTATGATGGTATGATACTAAACCCCTAACGGGAGGGACTGTGCTTGATTTTCATACGATGAAGACATAATCTTTCAATCAGTTTAATTGAGGTCTGGAGCTGGCATGTCAGTAACTGCTAGTAGTCCTTCATGTTAATTTATGTATCATTGTCATTTTGCTTAGTTTCTTTTGTTACCTATTCTGACATCGGACTCCGACTTCTTTTAAACTGAGTTTTGTTGTACGTATTTGTGTGTGTTTGTTTATTCTACATTGGCTAGAGGTATAGGGGGAGGGTTGAGATCTCACAAAACATGTTTAACCCCGCCGCATTTTTGCGCCTGTCCCAAGTCAGGAACCTCTGGATTTGTTTGTCTTGTATGTTTTTTTAATTTTAGTTCATTTATATGTTTTGGAGTTTAGTGTGACGTCCATTTTCATTGAGCTAGTACATATTTTTGTTTAGGGGCCAGCTGAAGCCTGCCTCAGGGTGCGGGATTTTCTCGCTATGTTGAAGACCCATTGGTGGCCTTCGGCTGTTTTCTGCTCTTTGGTTGGATTGCTGTCTCTTTGAAAAATTCCCCATTTCCATTCTCAGTTTTATATATATGTTGCATTTTATACGGAAATTAAATATTATTAAAAAATATGTGAAGAGAGTTCATGAAACCCGTTAGGAGTGTTGTTTCATGTTTCAGATTTTTTTATTTCTTGAGCTACAGAATTAAACCAACAACTGTCACTATCCTAGTTATACTCCAATAGTAGCCTAGCAATCACATTTGACATTAGTTTTCCTAACGTGTCGTCGTTTTTTTGTTTTTTTTTCCTTATTGAATTTATGATAATCCTCATGTTGGTAACTTTTTGTTCAGGTTTTTTTTCATTGTGCGTTTTACCTTAACGTTTATAAATATACTAGTAGTCTATGTAGGCAAAGGGTGGATACTTGTGTTCATAAAAAACTTAATTAATCCCACCACATTGTGTACCAATCATATCTGGACCAAGCGTTTGTCGTAGTTATTTTGTCTTTGTGCGTCTTTTTCCGGATTAACTCGGTGTTGGTGTGATTTGTTGTCAAAGATTAAACACGAAATATGTCCAATGTCATACAGCTGTATTCAATGGCTAAACAATGTTTTTTTAAAGACCCCGCTAACCAACCAACATGGCCGACATGCCTAAAATAGAACATAGGGGTAAAATGCAAGTTTTGACTATTATCTTGAAAATCAATATAAGAGAACATCTGACAGGGACAGAATGTTAAGATCTACCTATTGACAATTTATATCAAAACTGTCAGACGACTTCTTATAGGAGTTATTGCCCTTAAATGACGAATTTTACATATTTTTTTTTCGTTTCGTACAAGGAAACTTTCATTGTGGGAACTTTTTTATTGTGCGTTTTACCTTAACGTCTTAATGTCTATGTAGGCAAAGGGTAGATATTTGTGCCACATTGTGTTCCTGTACAAATCAGTCTATATCTGGACCAAGAGCTGTTCGTATTTGTTTTTACTTGTATATGTACGTCTAAATTTTTTTTCGGGTGAACTCGGTGTTTGTGTGCTGTTTAGTACTGACCGATATTTTTTGGTAATTCCTTTTCTTCACCTCATGAAATGAGTAAAATATGATATGCTACATAGGAAAACAATGATTGATTGATAAATAGATGTTTGTTAAACGTCCAGTGGCAAATATTTCATGCACATTCAGGACGAGAACAAATTAACAATAGCTACATTAAGTAAGTGCTGTAATAGAGCCCGTCCGGGATGGAGGTCGGGAAATTTGGACTGCTACTGGAAAATTAGACTATATTAAATAGGGACAGAAATTTAGTCTTGCGATATGCCACCTACGGACACCTCAAAGAGTTGTTGAAAGAGTTCTTAACGGGCAAAGAGCGTGGTACTCTCTCTACAAGAGGTGTCGGATTTAACGTCTCCATTCTGATCTGACGTGGCTGCGTACTTATACATCCCACACACCCAAACGGACGCCCCACTTTAACAAGGGTTTTAATGTCGTTAGCAAGTAGACCAAAGTGACCATATTTCTATTCCCTAGTCACCATTGGGGTGTAAAACAATGAAATATGTTCAATGACATACAAAACAAAACAAAAACAACTTAACTATTGTTTAGATTTATTCATAGAGTATATATTCAACATGAAATATAAATTAAATAAATAAATAAGATTTAAAACAAAGGAATAAAAATCAAAGAGTGTAAGTGTAAGAGTTTTTCGTCCTGTAAACAACAGGACATTCCGAAATAGAATATACTATCTGTTTATTCGACGGTGATAATGATGTACATTTTCCGGAAATTGTCTGTACACCTGAATTGCAAGTATCGATATTTTCTTCTTGTGATACTGTTATTTTGACGTCAATTTCTTCACATGAATTAGCGTTTCCAAGTAAGGCATAAATTATAGCACCAATAATATAGACAACACCGATTGAAATAAAAACATATATCCATTCTTCTCTGCTTCCCTGAAAATAATTAAAATAATGTTTCTTAACTGTACATTTATGTCTTCTATGGAATATTAAGAAAGAAAAATTATATGATAAAAGTTCCACATAGTAAAATTTGATTCAACTGTTTATCAAAGTTTACCAAGTCCTTTAGACGTACAAAAACAGTGCTATTTCATTGGCTGACAGGCTAAATAAGGTTGAGATTGAGTGGTTTTTTTTCCAGTTTATATTCTTAGACTTGTTAAAAGATAACTATGCTATTCGGTACGACAACCCCTCAGGCAAAGTTGACCTTAGATGGATTTGGTTATTATTTTTAGGTCCTTTATGGTCATATAGCTCTTCAACTGTTTCGGTTGTTATACATCATTGGCTTTCAAATATTCGGCTTTGAGCGTTCCTGATGAAGGTAAATCTAACAAAGCGATTCGGACGCACGAAAGTGTTGAATTAATTTTTGGAAAGGACTGTTATACAACAAGTAAAGTACATAAATATTACTAACCTTTTTTATCATCTGTCCGATAATAATAGGAGCAGTAATCTGTCCTACTCCATTCATTGCAAAGGCTACACCAGAAATTGTAGATACATGACTGAAAAAAAGGAAATTATTATTCTTGACAGCTTGGACTTCTTCGGTCCGGCGTTAACACTTTGTAACATTATTCTATTAGTACTGTACGTACTTTGATTTACGTTCTGGTTTTAAATATTGAGTTGTTCCCCTTTTATAGCAGTATGAACCCCATATTCCTTTAGGCAGTTTTATGTATACGAATACATGTGAACACGTTGCTGTTTTTTTATCATTCATAAATATTGCCATTATATGGCTCAAAGAACATTATACACTTGTGCTAAGCTTTGAAACAAAACAGGTTATGCGCAGTTAAGCTTTGGCACAAACCAGTTTATACGAAATGTATTAGTATGTGAACACGTTGCTGTTTTTTTATCATTCATAAATATTGCCATTATATGGCTCAAAGAACATTATACACTTGTGCTAAGCTTTGAAACAAAACAGGTTATGCGCAGTTAAGCTTTGGCACAAACCAGTTTATACGAAATGTATTAGTATGTCTGTTGGTAGAGTGATGAACTCTCTTTGCAAATAAAGATCTTTTATAAAATGTGATAAAATTGATCGAGGTCAGTTTGCTTTTTGCTTATTGGGTATGATCTATTACCAATTCTAAGTTTTCCTTTTTTCAATGTCCTTCAAAATTCTACGTCCATTTGTTCTGGACGTCCACCAAATATTTCAAACTCCTATATTTTTTATGGTTTAAAAGTTGCTTTAGTCTTAATTACGAATGGCATTATGCCAGTTTTCACTAATACTCTTGACATTAGACAAACCAACAAACAGTTTTTATATTTTATGTTTTTATTTTTGTATTTTATACAATTGTACTATATAAGTAAAGAAAATGATAACATTGGTTGAACATTTGAGGATGACACACTATGCTATTTTAAACAACTGCACTTTGCAGTCTTTTATCATTTATTTTAGTTTTACGATGTATCGTCTATAAAGGTATATATGGGGAGGTTTGTGTGCTACGCAAAACTGTTTTTATTCTACCACCTTGTGTGCCTGTACCAAGTAAGGCTATCTGGACGTTGTTTATTTCGTTGTTGTTTGTCTTGTCTTGTCTTGTTTGTATTTGTATTTTTTTCGGAGTCGGATGTTGTTGGCTTACGTAGTTTGTTGTACTGTGTTTTTTTTCGGCAATCCCTTGTTGTATTATGATGTAAACTAAGATTGTCTCAACATATAAATACCTACCTAGGGAATATTTCCAAGATATTTGCATACGAACCGGACATAGTCCCTCCCAAAGCCATCGAGGAAAATGTTATTAACATAACCGCTGAAAAGCTATCCCCTTCAGATAAAAAACTGACGGGTATTATCATAGCTGCTCCCAGAACTCCAGCTGAAGAAAAATCCAAAAAGAACCTGTTAATGAAGTACACAATGGCTATACAAGTACCGATCAGTAAGATAATGCATAAATTGTTTTGTCGAGTTTACGAGGCATATCATCGACAGCTTCACGACATGTGCCAAAGTGGTGCAGGACCTGTCTATCCTTCTGGAGCACTTAATTGCACCATTCGTTTTCGGAGGGGTTCGTATTTCTCAATCTCTAAGTTTGTTTTGTTTGGGGGTTGGAGGGTTAATGATTCATGTTGTTGTTTGGTTTTTGTAATTTATCTATTTGCCATGATGACCCATGGTGAAACCTCCTCTCCCTGGTATCAATTCTTTGTTATATTCCTAGTGTCTACTATCTATTTGAGCAAACATTGATTGAATCAATAGATTCTTAACTCATAGAGGAGCAGGATCTGTTTACCCTTCCATAGCACTTGAGATAACGTTCAGTTGTTGGTGGTATTCGTGTTGTTAGGTCTTAATTAAGATTACTTCGTAGTGTTTTGTGGACTTTTCATAGTTTTTATTTTCGTCGTCCTTCTATTTTTGACATGACGTTGTCAGTTTTCTTCGACTTTTCGGGTTCTGAATATTCCCCCTGATATCTTCAGTCTCTTTCGTAACAAAATATAGTAAAAAATTAATTTCAATATGATTAATTATATGCTTCAATGATGCTCTGTGAAAGCGTTTTGTTTACATATGAGATAAGATATAAACATTATAATATACATACCACCACACTGGTTAATTTTTCTCATTGTTGTCTGTTTTAAAAAATTTCTGTTTAACAGATAATCTGTTAATCTTCCAACAAGGATAATTGAAAACGCTCTTCCTAGGAACGGTAGGGAAGAAAAGAATCCATTCTGAAATGTATTTGAAAATATATTTTATTGTTGTTAGGCACATAACGAAATACACTAAAAAGGAAAAAACTTCCGAAGTTTAATTTTATTAGAGAATTATTGTATATAGGTTGAAGTCTAATACTCGATTATCTGTAGTAAGAGCGATAACTGTCATTTCCTTGTCGGAGGACATTGTGGCGAATTTATAGAACATTCCCCTTTACGTATACATATGCATATTGTTCGGAATATATCTTAAATATACCATTCAAATTTCGAATAACATAATGTAAAAAAAATGTGAGCCATTGTTGTGTATATACAATTTTCTACGTAAATATGACTATGATCCATGGTATAATTTCTTTATGTGTGTAAAAGATGCAGTTATACCTTCGATCCTTCATTGCAGGGCCCCATTAAGCAATAAAAGGAGCCAGTAAGAACATACGAAGTACGTATACCCTGTAATGTGTATAAAAAGCCTAATACTATTAAGTATTGTTAACTTTTTTGTTCTGATGACTGCAGTTTAATTGTCAAACTTTCCTAATTTTGTAAATTGTTCTGTCTGTCATAAATTAGATTTGCCTTCCACCGCAAAAAAATCATTTATACAACTGCATATGTAACCATGTCATTCCATTCATCTTATTGCTTTTGTATACATGTTATTGTTGTTATTACCGTTTATATTCACATACTCCTGATGGGGTCTTGAGAAATAACAGATTCAAGTTTTAAGTATAGTATAAATTAGGACCACACTAGGTTATTGATAATCATTAATTGCTTGATAATATTTACAGTAAAAAATAAGATTTTTTAAGGTATTAACTTAACAAAGCTAGCATTACCTGCTTAATGTCGTATTTCAGAACATCATTCATATATTTTGGCAGGAAAGAAAACACAACCGTCATTCCCCATGCCACTGTAAACATTCCCATAATCATGGCAAATACTGGACCAGAAGTAAAGATTTTAAACCATGGAGTCGATACATGCTAAAACAGTATAGTATATTATAAATATGCAACTACTTTAACAATGATTTAGTTCCATGTAATTTGAAAATAAAATAAACTTTTAAAATTGTACATCAATATTTGGGGATTGGTTTAAATTGTTAAAAACAATAGAGTTTTTACGTAACCGGTTTGATATTCATTTTGGTGAATTATCGACGAAAATATCAATAATCTTTAAGATTCTGAAACCGTTCATAAGGAAGAGTTAATACACTTATGCTTAATCCATTTTTGACAAATTTTTCATTTTTCTCTTTCTTAAAATTTTGGCATCTTATACTATTAATTTTGAACGGTGTCTTACACCTAAATCAATTAAAACATACACTGAGTTAACATATAAAGAATAGTATCGATGCGTATAATTTATTTATTAAGAATATTTAGGAAGACATTTTAAGAGTTTTGCATTTGAATATTTGTAGTCTCAACAGCAGCTTTTTAATCTTCAAACTGAGTACGTAGAGATATTTAAGACGGTATATAATAGTTGCAACTACATTTTTACAAACTTTGATTGATCAATGCTTAATAACAGAAGACCGACTTTAAATATTTGATATACCTTACTAACTGCAGATGAACGCTCTGAAACTATGTATTTCACTTCTTGCTTTGAAATAAAGGAATTTTCCTCTGGCAAGTCAGTGAAAAAGAATAGCCAAACTACACACCACAATATTGAAATAGCACCTACAAACATTAAAAAAACATATTGTTATGATTTTGTTTAGGGGCAGCTATCTCATTGAGGTATACCATACATAATCTTATATCCAGGCAGTTTTTACATTAAAATATAGTTTACATTTCTTTCTAATTGTGTTATAACTTTACCACATTGTCCTGATCGAGTTTAATTTAATCACATTGTCCTGATCGAGTATAACTTAATCATATTGTCCTGATTGATCGACTATAACTTAATCACATTGTCCTGGTCGAGTATAACTTAATCACATTGTCCTGGTCGAGTATAACTTAATCACATTGTCCTGGTCGAGTATAACTTAATCACATTGTCCTGGTCGAGTATAGCCTAATTGGACTAGTAGTTAGAAACGTTCGAGATGTTTTCGTCAAATTTGAATTTTGCATTAGCAACACGACGGGTGCCACATGTGAAACAGGAACTGC
This sequence comes from Mytilus californianus, assembly GCF_021869535.1. Taxonomy (NCBI): domain Eukaryota; kingdom Metazoa; phylum Mollusca; class Bivalvia; order Mytilida; family Mytilidae; genus Mytilus; species Mytilus californianus. The sequence goes on from NW_026262593.1 coordinate 48,610,778, forward strand.
TTACCCTTAATGAGATCATCCCCGTTTTAGTGGGATACGTGTTGTTCAGTCTTTTAATTAGTTTTCTATGTTGTTTTTTGTACCTACGGTTTATGTCTTTTCGTCGTTTTTCATTTTTTTGCCACGTCTTTTACTTTTGGTTTTTCTAATTAAATTGTATTAGGATGTTTTAGTTTTAATGTATATACTGACAAACAAGAGTTTATACGAATTATTGAATTTAAAGGCCATGGTACTATTTTTTTAATAATAGTTTTTATTTATATAAAAGAAAAACGTATATACCAATGTTTAATTTTTTTCTAAGGTCTGATTATTTCTATCTGTAATACATGAATGTCATCGATTTTTAGATAGATAGATAGATTATAACCCTGTTTCTTTTTTAGATTGAACAATTATAATGTAATGTTCTTACCAAAAACATAAAATATCAGAGGCCATCCATGTTCATTCGATAATGTACAAAGCCATCCAGAAATTGTAAAAGCAACGATGACACCAATGTCCAATCCTGATAAAAAAAATAATAAACTCATATATACAGATGAAAACGAACGATTGATTGATTGATTGGTGTTTGCTAAACGTCCAGTGGATAATATTTCATGCGGATGAAAAAAGAGAACAAACGACACTAATTGCATAGTCTTTGAATAATGGCACATTAGAATACTAGAGGATATCGTATCGTATGTAGTGAGATTTTTCTCCTCTTGTTCTCTCCGACTTTTTCTGTAAATATTTAAATGACACTTTTGATGTTGATGTTATCATTGATGAAAAAACAATTTTAAACTTCCAAATATTACTTTTATCAATTAGTTTCTTAATTAATATTATATCATAGATCTTATGACATATAGGTGATATATATTTTATGACCTATAGGTTCTATAGATCTTATGACATATAGGTGCTATAGATCTTATGACATATAGGTGCTATAGATCTTATGACATATAGGTGCTATAGATCTTATGACATATAGGTGCTATAGATCTTATGACATATAGGTGCTATAGATCTTATGACATATAGATGCTATAGATCTTATGACATATAGATGCTATAGATCTTTTGACATATATGTGCTATAGATCCTATGACATATAGATGCTATAGATCTTATGACATATAGGTGCTATCTTATGACATATAGGTGCTATAGATTTTATGACATATAGGTGCTATAGATCTTATGACATATAGGTGCTATAGATCTTATGACATATAGATGCTATAGATCTTATGACATATAGATGCTATAGATCTTTTGACATATATGTGCTATAGATCCTATGACATATAGATGCTATAGATCTTATGACATATAGGTGCTATCTTATGACATATAGGTGCAATGATTTTCTTCAGTCTTTTAAGTTCATTTTTTACTTTGTAAAGAGATAAGGTTAGAGCGCATTAGCCATTATGGCGGAAACATCGTGTTGCTATAAATAAAATTATAATAAAAGTTAAAAGGAAAGGCTATTTTTGAAGAAAATCTTTCGAATAGAGTTCCGCCTAGCACAGATAAAACTTTATTGAGCCAAGCCATATACTTACCAGAAAATGTAAACGAAATAAGCTGGCTTCGTTCTTGTTTCGGAGCCCAACGAGACCATAAATGTGAATACATAGGCAGGCAACCTGACTGGAGAAATCAAAAAGAACACTTCGATCAACCAACAGTTTTTACAATAAGAATTTATTAAGAATTAAGTAAGAAATTATTTTGCCCGTTAAATCATTAGAATTTAGAATACTTTTCATACATGTTATGGAGCAGTTGCTATTTAACCGTTCTGGGAAACCCAAAGTTGACCTCAGTTTTTAGTGGAAATTGCATTTCACAGTCTTCTGCGTAATCTTTTGACGATGTTTTGCTTTTGTTTTTGTTTTTTTATTTCTTCTCTCTTTAAGTTATCAGTGTGTCCTTCTTGGTAAAGATTATGATCCCCCTTTTGACATATCCTAATTTTCATTATTTAAGTTTTTCGTTTTCATTAATAAGATTATTCTTACCCCAAAAAACCCCTGGGCACTCCTGATTATAATCACGCTCCATGCTCCGTACTGTGCAACAAAAGGCGTTGAAATAAGCAGACACGATGACAAGAAAACGTATACAGTCATTGGCCCTCGCACACCATAATGGCGACATAGCACCCCGGATATCAATGGTGAGATAATTTGTCCATAAAAATAGGAAGACAAGATGACCCCTTCCATTTCTGATGTCCAATTATATTCTTTATATATCTAAAATAGAATGTCACATTTGATGAGATAAGAAAATAAGAAATTTGATAATTAGAATAAATCAATAAATGTATAATGATATCTAAAAGTGAAATTATGGGCACATTTTGAATAATTTTTATTTTTCAGAAAGGATTATTTTTGGAGGAATACGAAAACGGTTTTCAAAAACTTTAGATTACTTTTGTTTCGTTTATAGATTAGTCAACTTTTGATTCTGTCCTCAATCATCCTTTGTTTTCGTATATTTTTAAAGATCATCAGAAGAGGTGACAAACAACTGTTACAAAAATTGAGAAAACTGTGAAAAAAGAATTGATTTTTAAAACAAAGCTTTGAAACATTTTGTTGTTTCAGAGGATTAGTGGATCAGAAAAGCCTAATGGTAATTTAATCAATAGTAAATAATTGGGGTCTTTATAGCTTGCTATTCGGTGTGAGCCAAGGCTCCGTGTTGAAGGCCGTACTTAGACCTATAATTGTTTACTTTGTACACATTGTGACTTGGATGGAGAGTTGCCTCATTGGCACTCATACCACATCTTCTTATTTCTATTGAAAGTCCATGAAATTCTTGCCGCTGGATTGTAAACAAACACAAATCAATTTTAAAAATAGTATATATGTCATAATGTCAAATATACTTTATAAGAACACTGTCTTTTTTAATGCATGTGCGGCAGGTTCCCTTCTTATTCACGTAAAGTACGTTATATCAAATTAATCGGTTAAAAGTAGTTTATCATTAAATTAGCATAGTGTTTTCCTATGTGGTATGGTCGGATGTAAACATGTCATATTAGATCAGATTCTTGAAAGAAAGTCACCAAGAGCATCATGTTCGACTTCGCGGCGAAATATCATCAAGTACGATTCGTAAAAAATAAAGTCAAAATTACGAACTCGATAAAGTGTGCATTTCCTGATCAGATTTGCCATTTCCGACATAAAAGTTTCTGTAGTAACGAGGTTGACATTAGAAAACCTAAAATACCACCAAAACCACCAGGTGTTGAAAGACTTTAATGACACGGAAACAAAAACGCAAAAAAAACATGAAATAAATGTAATTAAACGAGCAAAAACTATAGAGGACATTTCAGGCATGCAACAATTTCATGTCAAAACTTAATTTCAGAAAAAAATAACCATGACATAAGGGCAAGGAAATAAAGATATATACATATGAATAAATAAAGTAAAAGACGCAAAAAACTTTCAAAGATACATGTCACTACAATGTTTTTTACCGGTAAAGCATTCAATTGGTTCTTGTTGCATTTAAACACTATACCAGTGGATGTGTACTGATTGATGTATTAGTGTTAGATACATGATTTCTTTTATAAGTTGTTTTTGGCTTTGAACTAGCTGTCAGTAACTGCGAGTACTCTCAGACCTGTACTTTGTGTCTTTCTTGTAGTTATGGATGTATAAATACCCTGCCACGTCCGGTCTTCGTTTTTGTTAGATGTTTGTCTGCTTTGTATAGATCTGATGAGTTAAGCCATTTTCAACTGATTTTTATAGTTAGTTCTTATGTTGTTGTAACACTACTGTCCCATATTAGGGGAGGGTTGAGCGCTCACAAACATATTTGACCCTGCCACATTCTTTATGTGCTTATCCAAAGTCAGGAGCATGTAGTTCAGTGGTTGTCGTTGGTTCATGTCTGTCATACTTTTTTTCGTAAATTATTTTGTTATAAATTAGGTTGTTAGTTTTCTCAATTGAATTGTTTTATGTTTTTCATATCGGGGCCTTTTATAGCCGAATTTACGGTAAGGGTTTCCCATTGTTGAAGGCCGTATGGTTGCCTATAATTGCTTACATCCACTTCATTTGAACTTGAATGGATAGTTGTCTCATTGGCAATCATACCACATCTCCTTATTTTATATTTCTTGAACTCAGAAGACAATTTTGTGTCAATTCTAAATCGTTAAAACTCGTGTGCTCTTTATTTATTTCTTTATTTACTAATCATACGTTTTGTACATGTAACAGTTAAAACACATACAGTGGGTGTTTGATGCCTCACCTAAATATATTTAACGGGATATATACATAACTTCTACTCTGGTTATAAATGGTAACGAGTGCATGTACTAGGGTATATTCGTTTTACCGTGTTTTTTTTGTTTGTTTTGTTACAACCATTCTGTTTCTTGGCTCTGATAGTTACGCTAATATTTGTTAAATCTACCAACACATTATCACACTCTTTATACTTACTTTGCTTGAAACTGTCCCATTTATGGTGACGTTCATCACAACTTCTTTTGTCATACAGACTATTGCTACACTGATACAGTTTCTGTGTGCTATTTGTAAGATAAGACCTGAGAGGGCAAGAAAGGCAACTCTCCATCTACAAGAAACGTATTTTTCCAGAACGCACCTTTCGTCGTTCTTATTGGTTGAATCCTGTCCTTCCTTATTAGTAATCTCAAGTTTTTCATGAAATGAACTATTTCTGTTGAACACTGATGGTTGGATTGGAATGTCATCATGAATTTTGCACTTTGTAGGTTTAATTTGTTTGATGCTGATTTTCTCTATCCTTTCATGCTTTATTTGTAGTAGACATTTGTGTGCACAATCGTCGTAGCTTGGAGGTGGTGTAATGTTTTCTAGTACTTCAGGCTTCTGCTCAGCTGGAACTTGCAAGTACAATTCTTTCAATCCTGAATGACAATGAAAATTGAACAATATTAACTCTGCACTATATATATAAATGAGGGTAAATATAGATGGGGGAACCTTAATTTCTGTATTCCTTAAAATTTTAGGGCATTTTTTTTCTTTATCTGTAAAAATAACGCTTACACTTGAAAATTTTCGTGAAAATAATCATTCAATTTAAATTTTCTGTAATAAGATGATTTCATTATTTTGTTCATCGCTCATTTCTGTAATCAGTAAAAGTATTACATAATTCTTGTATTTACCAGTTATTTTTTGACCTTTTGCACCCCATTATTCTCTTTTATTTATAATCTTTTCTCATTTGTCTCTATCCATTATTTTTTTTTGTGTGTCATATTTCTCTGTTAACCCAAGCCAGACTCTCATATATACTAGTTAACAAAAGTAACGATACACATGCAAGTTGATCATGAACTCGAATTTATCATAAAATATTATATAAATAGGAAAAACGTTAAATCATCAAACTCGCGGTGAAAAACATTTATTTGCACAGTAAAATTTATGCATTTGATTAAGAAAAGTTGGAAAGTGAGAAAATGCCGTGTTATTGAACATATGGAGTAGAGAAAAATGAAGTAAAAGAAATAGAGAATAGAGAATAACTTTAGAAAATAATAGATTTACACTACTGATTATAGAAATGAACGATGTACAGAATAAAGAAATCAGATATGATTACAGGAAAAAAATAGTATGTAAAAATTTTCAAGATGAAAAAAAATGCTCTAAAAAATTACAGAATACATAAATTAATGATTCCCCACCCAGACCTTCTTAAAATATTGATGCAAATTATTTTTATTCGATAAGTTTAAATATTTCCTCATCCATGGAATATATATTTGAAACAATAGCAGTTCCTCTTGCTAAAAAGACAATACGCAGTAGTAACCTTTTACTTAGCTTTGCGTGGCGGTTATCAGAACATTCCTTTGAACTGATTATTAATCTATTAAAGGAAACGTCAAAATATTAATTTGTAGCCATCATAATTGACATAGATAGTGATCGATGTTCGTATTCGTCTTTGCCTGTGTGTTCGTGTACCTGTCAAATTTGCCTGTTTGTATACACTGACCTCTGAATTCCTATTTTTTTTAAATATCCCTTTTAACATAATTAATTCGTTATCGTTGACCTGTTTTTTTCACGAAAACATATTGTTTTTAAAGTCTTATTTCAAATGTGAATGATATTTCCCCAAAGTTTGGATTACAAGCGATTTATAGATTGACATATTGTATAGACGCGTGATTCATTTTGACATTGATAGACGTCTTTTTGTTCTTTTTGTCTAATTGACGTTTACCCCACATCCTTTCAATTCGTATTGATTATTTAACGAACAGACATTAGCAGCAAGTTCGTGACGATTATTATATTTCAGATTACGAAAGGTTTAGTGTTCCGTTACTGATAAATAGTAATATTCTGTTGGTGTAAGTCGTCTTCGCAAACCCAAATAAAAATAAAAAGACTATATTAGACTTTCTGCGACAGTCGGAGATATTTGAGGATCTGGATGTGGTCCTTTTCTGTATTCCTTATTTTTTTAGGTAATATTCTATATTCTTTATATTTTAAAGATTATTTTTCTGTAGATTTTGGCCCATTTTTCTCTATTTTGTGAACCCCATACAGACCCTCATGTACGCTTATCACAATCAAATACTACTCAGGATAGCGGGTCATGTTACTACGTTTGACTGTGGACGTGTCCGTCGACAGTTTCATGTCCGTCGTCAGTTGACTTTGGTACGTGGTTTATTGCTGGTTGGTAGACGTATTCTCATATTTTGTTGTTATGATACGAACATTAAAAAATATGAGGAAGAAATATCGTTGGTTGACGTAATATCATTATCCGAAGAGAAAGTAAGACGGAGCTGTGTGAAAATCCTTGCAAGTAAATTTGTTTGGATCTCATATAGTAATTAGACCCTCTACAATCTTTCATAACTTGGATGGAAGTGGGATGCAAGGTAGGTATGGTACCTGTTCCAGATCAAAGGGTATCATACCCGCTTTTATGAAAGTTCACATTGCCAAAAAAAATGAAAACAACGTCCGAAGCTTTTTTCTGAATTTACCTTCTTCAGGAACGCTCAAAGCCGAATATTTGAAAGCCAAGGATGTATAAGAACCGAAACAGTTGAAGAGCTATTTGACCAAAAAAGGATCTTAGATAATAGCCAAATCCATCTAAGGTCAACTTTGCCTGAGGGAGTTGAATTTTAATTTTCTTAGTAAGTTCAAAATTTATGAACGAGCAATTTAAGAAAATTTTGTTATAAATCATATCAGTACCGCAGTACTTACTAATGAGTTGATGATACCCTCGGGGACTGATAGTCCACCAGCAGCGGTATCGACCCAATGCTGTAAAAAATGAAAACAACCTTTTCGTGCTGTTGCTTAGTTTGCAAGTTTGATTGAAATGCAGTGCCTTCGTCCACGCTTCGCTAACAAGAACATGACAACGTTGTTAACTTCGTTATTATTTTTTTGTTTGGAGACCTTATCGGGATATACTTTAGTTGTACTGATATACACTTTCGAAAATTTAGTTGCAGACTGAATTTCATTATTTGACATGATATCAGAACAGATAGTAGAACATAGAGTTGTCGTATCATTGTAAGCGAAGCAATGACACAGGCTCTTTATTTAAATATCATTTGAATTAGATTAGATCTAATAGGTCTTAGACCCTTTACAAAGTTTAATAACCTGAAAATATCTTTGATGTGGAATGCAAAGTAGGATGTGGCACAGGGACTCGGTTAGCAGATTAATAAAATTTAGGATTTTTCAGTATACAGATAAGGATAGTAAACTGCACATTGCTAGAAATCAAAGAAATATTGATACCAACGTTAATTACGTATAATAAAGTAATACGAATAGACAGGAAATACGAAAAAAAAAAGAAAAAAAAACATTGATTATTTTTTTTAATCTGCAAACCGAGTCCCTGTGGGGTGTGGTACATTTTCCGAATCAAATGGTTTCATGTCCGGTATTATGGGAGCTCACATTGCCCAAACGTTTGTGCTGTTGCTTTGATTGCATGTACAAAATGTATCTTTATTTTTATATTGTGCTTGCGACCTGTGTTGTTCTCACTTGTATTGGTCTTATTTCCAACACGGTAGTCAACACACTGTAAACGGTGTCCTCTGTAAAATGTGCTTTCGCGTTCTCGGTGTACTGTGACTTCCATTTTGCAACACCAAATAACAACAGTACATTCAGTTTGGTATGTTTATTTTGTATTCTATATTGAATCTTCACTTTTTAATAACATGATGTATTACCGAATGCATTTTGCATACATTAATTGAATATTTACATAAAAATACGATTTAAAAGTATTTGGGTGTATTGTCTGAACATTCGATGACGCTTTAAGATTTCTGACGATTTATTTATGCAAAAACATGAATTAAATCCCTCTTCAAAAATAATTTATCTTTGATATCAAACATGCATGGTCCTTAATTTTGCTGTATACGTTTACATGGATTAAATATACGTAGTCGGTTTAGTTTGCAAACGAATGTAAGTTGTGACTTCGCGTTCATAATCTATAAGAAGGTAGTTTGACTTCGTGATGTAGAATTTAAACATATCGCAACCTCAGCTATCAGTTTTTCATATTCTTTTGAAATCATATTTTTGAAGTGCATTTTTTCTAAAGACATCAATCGAAGAAATCTTCCATTGAACAATTTACACCCAATTTGCCACAATTGTTTAATTGCATCCGAATATTTGATTTACATCATCTGAACTTAGTAGTTTAACTATATCTAAAAACAAAAGTGTTGTCTTGGATCATGTAGAAATCTTTCTAGTAGTTTCAAGCTGTTCGTTTTCCTTGAAGAAAATTATGACCGCTGGTAAAAGTTCGATAATACCAAATGCATATCATCATCAAAAGACATATCACCCTCGTTATCACCATCATCATCTTAATAAATGTATAGACATCAAGATTATCAATTTGAATATTTTTTAGAGTATAGTCGGATTCTGGAAAACTTTTGAACAGTTTTTTTGTTAAGATGGTGATGATAATAGTAAATACTTTACAATAATAAATTTTGTTTTGGAATCTCAACTCTTTATTTCTATGACGAACTATGGTATGCTTTAGTATGTCTTTCTGTGCCAATTACCTTTCATAGCAGTAATGACAACTGAAATTGTTCTTTTAGCACAGTGGACTCGACAAAACAAACATTTGAAAAAATTAATAAAATTGAAAGGTACAACGAATGAAAGTCATCAATACACATTTTTCGTAAAACTAATACAGGTCAAATGAGAGCAATCCCATGTAATATATAAATATGCAGGCCTAGAACTGCCAACAAAGAACAATTTTAAGGGACTAAAATTACATTCCCGGGATTTGTTGAACATGAAGTCACAGAAAATTTACAATCACTTTGTACAAGAAGTCACAGTACTATGATAGGGATAATTTGTGTAAATTGTGCATCTTTATTTGAAACTATTTAAAATGTTTAGTTTTCTTAATCTAACAAAGAATTAACTGATTGAAACCCCTTGACGGACCTCATGCCTTATTACATAATAAATATCTGTCGCTTGGGTTTTAGGCCGAATAAGCGCTAATTGAAAAACTAGAGGTTTGATTATTCTTTACATAAGAAATCTTTATACTATGTAAAGCTGTTACTTTATCTTTTATTTATCAAAAGTCTTATTTCCGTCTTTGTGAAAATATATTTGACCCTTAATTGTAACTTATAACACAAAAAGCTTTGTAAACAAAAATCGTTACATGTTAATAAAATGGCTACAATTATTCCTTTATTCATTTTTTTTTCATTAAATAATTGAATTTATTTATTTTATATAAAATTCAAACGTAAATTTTATTAATAAGTTAATAAGACGTTATGTCCACTTTTGCCCTGTCGCATATATCCCTCCCGCTGAGAAATTCGTTGTCCCCAACGAATAGATTTTGAAAATAAATGAAATTATCCAAATTGAAATGTTTTAACTGAACACATACAAGGAATATTTAAAAGGCAAAAGTTGCAACTTTTTACAATCTTATTAAATTTTTGGCAATCGAATGCTAAAGTATTTGTTTTATAAACCAAAACAGCATTATTTGAGATTGGTTGTATTGAGGGTTTGACTATATCTAACAAAAATCTAAAATCACAAAATTTATGAATATTCTCTTTTGAATTAAAAAATAGGGCTGATACACAATCAGGTGATGCAGATGGCATTAGAGACAGACTTTCTATACAGTAAAGGATATGAGATCCTGTATAATTTGTGTAAATTGTGCATCTTTATTTGAAACTATTCAAAATGATTAGTTTTCTTAAATCTGATATCTTTTGACTTTCACAGACAAACTGATCGGTCATAAAATGTCATTATATTGTTATACTTATTATCGTTTTATCTAAACCATTTTATTTGCAATATTTGTCCGTCAAAGTAATTTTATTAACATGTAACGATTTTTCTTTATAAAGTTTTTTGTGTTATAAGTAACAATTAAGTGTCAGTACATTTTTACAAAGTCGGAAATTTGTTTCAAGATAATTCTATTTATAAATAATAGATAAAGTCACAGCTTTGTATAGTTTTTATAATCCTTTAGTTATTTCTATTAGCGCTATTAAGCCTTAAACTCAAACGACATATTTTCGTAATATTCTTTTGTTAATCTTTCAAGTGCTAATAGTATATTTCATTGTCATTCGGTTATCTCGCTTCTATTATTGTAACCATGTAAATTCTTTATTTAAATATGTTTTCTGAAGTTATAACTTCAGTGAGACGGTCGGGCATTCGTACTGACAACATGCGCTCATTTATAAAAGAGGGACGAAAGATACCAGAGGGACAGTCAAACTCATAGATCGAAAACAAACTGACAACGCCATGGCCAAAAATAAAAAGACAAACAGACAAATAATAGTACAGATGACACAACATAGAAAACTAAAGACTAAGCAACACGAACCCCACAAAAAACTGGGGGTGATCTCAGGTGCTCCGGAAGGGTAAGCAGATCCTGCTCCACATGTGGTACCTGTCGTGTTGCTTATGTTATTACAAATCCGGTAAATAGTCTAATTCGGTAGGTCACATTCGTGAAAAGGGAAGGGTATTGTAGTTACGACATAAGGAACATATTCGATATCATCTGTGAAACGGTTATTCCATAACGGTCAACCAACTCGTGATGGCGTCCGTAAAATTTACGAAGGGATGACTTCAACTTCACCATTTGGAACTCTTGGTTTAATAGCTTCCTTGTGAGCAGCAATCCTCTATCAAGGAAATCATGATAGGAAATATAAGCCCGGGAATATCGTATCAATTTGGAGATATATACACTCCGTATGCAGGCGCTGCTGGAATGTTGCTACATAGAAATGGAAAGTTCACAATTGGGAAGCTGAAATCATCTCTTTTGTCGTAAAGTTTTGTTTTCAACCGACCCTCATTGTCAATTCTAGATGTAAGTCAAGATATGAGGCAGACTTAACTGTAGTATCCTTTATCTCTAGTTCGATGGGATAGATTCGTTCAACATAGTCACCAAATTTTGTATTATTTAGTGAGAGAACATCAGCTATATATGTACGGAACGTAAAGTTAAAGGATATTGCTAACTTTTTATTTTTCTTCCTAAAAAGTTCCTGTATGAAGTCAGCCTCATAATAATAAAGAAATAAGTCGGCAAGAAGAGGGGCACAATTGGTCAGTCCCATTGGAATTCCGACAGTCTGTTGAAAAACACGTCCTCCAAACGTAACAAATATGTTATCAAGAAATCAAGCATTTGATAATGTCAGTTTCAGAGAATTTTTTGTTTGAATCGGAGTGATTCTTTACAAAGTAGGATTTATCCCTCCCCAAGACAAGATACTTGTATCTACGTTCACCATTCTTTTTAATGAAACAAAGTAATCCCAACTCTTTCAATTTGTCTTTTAGTTTGGAATGGGGAATATTTGTGTAAAGTGTAGAAAAGTCAAATGTTTTAATAGTATTGCAAGATGAGAGAGTCTTAGATTGTATGCACTCTAAAAGATCTTTGGAATTTTTTAGTATCCATTATGATATCTGATTCACGCCACCTCTAGAATAGGCAGTTTAACAATAACTTTGGAGCCCGGCTTTGATTGCTGATAAAATAGATGTTAATAATTTAGAAAGAGGTTTCGTGGAGCACTTGGAAGACCCAGCAATATACCATTGTTTGTAAGGACACTTATGTAGTTTAGGTATCCAATACAGTGATGGAAGATCCAGTTCTTCATCTTTGGTTAAAATTCCAAAGGAACATAGAACAGACCTATAATTATCCAGGATTTCCTCTTTGGTAAGTGTCGTGAGGGTATATGTTGAGTTTCCAAATGAATTGTCAAAACCTAATTCATTTATCAAGCAGTTTATGTAATGGTATTCACACACAAAAACGATGTTGTTTGGGGCTTTATCTGCGGGGACAACAATATATTTGTCATGGAGGTAGGACAAGTGTTTTGCAACATTTGGGTCTTTAAAAATTGACGTAGCGTGGGTATTGATAGACCCATTTAGTTTCTTAATTCGGATTTAAAAGTACATGTATTCCATCCTGAATCAATAAATTGTTAACTACTGCACAGGACTTGTGTCTAATTCTACAAGTGGAGTTCAAGCGAGTATTCTCAGGCAAGTGACTAAGTCTTAGTCATTGTCTAATGTTCACATCGCAAACATCTGCAATCGGTCGTTGGTTGCAGCTCGTTATCATCGTCAACCAAGTAGCCAGTCTCCCTGTTACGTTTATGGGGAGGGAATCTGTGATAGGGATAATTTGTGTAAATTGGGCATCTTTATTTGAAACTATTTAAAATGTTTAGTTTAGTTGAAACCCCTTGACGGACCTCATGCCTTATTACATAATAAATATCTGTCGCTTGGGTTTTAGGTCGAATAAGCGCTAATTGAAAAGACTAGAGGATTAATTATTCTTTACATAAGAAATCTTTATATTATGTAAAGCTGTTACTTTATCTATTATTTATCAAAAGTCTTATTTCCGTCTTTGTGAAAATATATTTGACACTTAATTGTAACTTATAACACAAAAAGCTTTGTAAACAAAAATCGTTACATGTTGATAAAATGGCTACATTTATTCCTTAATCCATTTTTTTTCATTAAATAATTGAATTTATTTATTTCATACAAGATTTAAACGTAAATGTTATAAATAAGTTAATAAGACGTTATGTCCACGTTTGCCCTGTCACATATGTGACCAAGCTAAAAGTCGCTTCTGAAATCATTTTGGACTTTTACTTAAAATTTACAATTCTGACATTTTTGGACTTTAATTCATTGTGTTTAATTATTCATTTTATATTTTGGTTTCTATTAACATTTCTTATCCATGATATCTTTTAATTGACATGTTTTGATGTGTTAATGTGAAATTCTCAGTTTGGACATTGAGTGACTTGTTTTAATCTGGTCCGAGTACACAGTTATCGTCCTTTGATTTTCGTTGTCCATATAGTCCCTAGTGTGGACAGTGTGTTACTTGCCATTTTTTTTTATACCCCTTCCAAATTTATTTCTCCATGTTTTATGCCTCAAATAGCAAGTAGGGGGATGAAATTACACTGTAAAAAAATTTGGGTCATGAATTTTAAAGTAAAGTAGTGATTTGGTCCAGCTGAAAAAGGTTAAAAATAAGCACTTCGATAGCTGTCAAAAGATTTCAAGACCCCCTTAACATAAAATTGTCCATATTTTGAGTTAGAGCCGATGAAGTTTTCTATAATTTTGATATGACTTGTCCCAAAAGTAGTACAACACACTGTAAAAATATTATTGAGAAAGCGCAGGTGGGATTTTTTTAATTTTCATTTATTGTCTAAAAGAAATGCACTACGAAATAACTGTGTACTCGGACCTAAGAGTTACCTAATTAGTGACCATTTACCTTTTTCATAATGTATGTTCTAAATTGTCATAATTAGATTATCATTTCATTTTTATTCTTCAAGTTCAAAAAATAGTTTAATTCTTGACAGTGAACAATATCACTCAAATTAATTGGTATTTGTTATGTTTATTCTTGTCATTTCAATTGTGTATAAATACTTGTTTATAATTTTGATAAGCAAGATTTGGACTCAGGACTTTACACTGAACACAGTCCATCTGTAATAAAAGTATCCATGCTGAATTATTGATTTATTCAACGCTAGTTCCAGAGTCTCAAGAGTTAGTTTTCACCAGAGTTTCAGTCTCAGGAGTTAGTTTTCACCAGAGTTTCAGTCTCAGGAGTTAGTTTTCACCAGAGTTTCAGTCTCAAGAGTTAGTTTTCACCAGAGTTTCAGTCTCAGGAGTTGGTTTTCACCAGAGTTTCAGTCTCAAGAGTTAGTTTTCACCAGAGTTTCAGTCTCAGGAGTTAGTTTTCACCAGAGTTTCAGTCTCAGGAGTTAGTTTTCACCAGAGTTTCAGTCTCACTAGTGTCATTGCTATTCAGAGCAATCCTTCATTGTGTGATCAGGTGCATCACACAGTTTCAGTAATAAGAGGCCATTCAGTCAGGCTCTTGTTACACACCCTACAAGTCACCCAGTTTCCCCGGTGACAGTACACTGGACTGAAATGAACGCCAAGTCACTGCACACTTGCAAACTAAACAAACTAGGTATATTAATTCCATGTATATTAGGGACCATGCATGTTTGAAATCAAAGATAAATTGATTTTGAAGTAACAATATTTTCTTATATAAACTGTCTCTTACTAAACTGTCAAAAATCTTGGAACGCCTTCAAACGTTCAGACAATACACCCAAATACTTTTAAATTGTATTATTATTTCTTCTATATAAATATACAATTTATATATGCAAAATTCATTCTGTAAAAATATACATCATGTAAAAAATGTGAAGAATCAATATAAAAACAAAATAAACATTGGTGTTGCAAAATGGAAGTTACAGTACACCGAGAACGCGAAGGCACATTTCTTAGAGGAAACCGTTTTCATAGTGTGGGCAACACTCTGGTGCGGACATGAAATTTCATAGATGCGATCATTTTCTGCAAATTTACTATTATTAGATCTTTAAAGTAGAAAAGAAAGGATACGGGATATCCATTCATGACACAAAATCAGTATGTTTACAGCAAAAAACACAAAAAGAAAAGGAACAGCTCTTTTATTGCTATTCTTCTTCTCAGCAAACAAACTCTCACCTTACAGCAAGTTTAAGACGGCCCCTAGCACCGGTTTGAGCGGATTTTTTTTTTTGCAAACTGACGATCACGCCACAACTGTGAAATGAATTGAAGACCAAAGCCATGCAGTATTATCATTAAAATAAATCTAGCAAATAAATCAAACATGTACTGTCATAATTTAGCCTGACAATCACACTGAAGAGTGCAAAAAAACAATACAAACATTTAGACAACCACGGGGCACACCGAGATATATGTTAGATAACTTGGCAGGAAATAACGCATGTATAGGTCAAATAATTCGGTTAGACTATGTAAGATGTCACACCACCAACTCGGGCCCGGTCAAAAAGAACATACAAAAGTAGTACATGTACATCTTAAAAATAAAACAGTTCCTACGAATAGGTGTAAATATCAAACTATGTAGAATATAGTTATAATAGTAATTTAGGTATCAAACGAAAGGTGAAGGACTGGTTGAACACCTTTTGACCGATAATTTTGAATAATACAAAAATGTAAGAGAGAACTCTTAAATTGAGGGCATATATTGCCTGTTACTAAGAATGTAAGATATGAAGTACCTGGTTTGTTGTACCCGAAGTTCTAATAACCAGTACACCCGTAAGATGCGTAAATAATGGTATACTGACCCCGCCTTCCATAAATATTTGAAAGTGAAAATTTAAAAGAAGAAAGCAATGGGGGCCAAGAAAAGGTGGTGTGAATTAAAATTTTATTACACAAACTGGCCTTAAATTGAGAGAATGATGTAGCACTCATCAGAGAAGTTATCTCAAGAATAAAACTGATATAACTTAAAAAAAAAACCATAAGAGCATACACCTGATCAAGCACGGGGAAGACTATTATCGCTGATACTTTTTTAAATTATACTCATTCCACTGTTGTTTGTCGCTTTGGGAAAAGTGTGTGTTAATTTTTAAACGCAAAGTGCATTTTTATTCTTTACAGAATTAAAATCTTCATATTCTAATTTGGTTAATATATAGCTATCGCGTATTCGGATATAAAAATATATAAGTCCTTGGAATTTCAAATTTGTTGATTTGTGCGTACCTGATGAAGGTATTAAAATCCAGAAAATTGCTTCGGAAGCTTAAAATTTATTAAGTTTAATTTTAATTCATTGTCAGTTATTTTATAAATATTATGCAATAGATCCTGTTATAATTATTTACCTTTATTATCACTAGGAACTGCTGATATATGCATTGTTAATGTTCCATTGAAATATTCCAAAATATACTTCGAGGTTTGGTTTAGTTTATTTATATGAACATGATCTAAGTATGCGCAGGATATGTGTAGTTGTCCATTCAGATATCTGTTTCCTTTTTTTTCCTGTTTTATAACCCTAATTTGTCTTATATGATGTAACGGAAAAACGAAAAGTAATCATTCTTGAGGTATAATTATATCTTTTCAGTCAAGCCACTAAGTGCAGTGCAATTTACATGTAATTACATTTAAACAACTTTTATAGATAGGAAATAAGATTTATTTATCATTTTGCAAAAAATAGAATCAATCGGAATTAATTATTTTCTTTGATTTATGATTAATTGTTGGATAAACAATAACATGAAGTGTTTTCCCAAATTATCAGTTAGTATGGACGTGTCGAAATGATTAGTGTTCTAAATTTATTTAACAATTTCCGCATAGTGGTCAGTTGTGGTCAGTTGTGGTCATCGTGATACCGGATACCCTTACATGTGTAAAACGTGTTGTATGTAAAAATACACGTATACATGAATAAAACATTACTACCGTCAATTTTTTTTTACAATTTCCAACTGCAAAATGTACTTATAGTAGACAAAATAGCTGATCGGAAAGGTAGACCATCTACTTGCCACTATACATCATGTACTGTACGTGTTACAACCCTAGATAAATCCGACAACGAAAGCTATATTTTTATGTAGCCTAGGTGGTCGAGTGGTCTAGGGCGCTGGGCACGGTGCAGGCGGTGTTGCCACGATGTCACAGAAGCAAAGGTTCGAATCCCGCTGAGGGAAGAACAAAAATTTGCGTTAGGAAATTTGAAAATCTAACAATGTTGGGCTAAATTTGAGACGAATTATATATATAAATATATATATATAGCAGTGTTTAAGAACATCAGTTGTTCGACCTGCTAGTCAAATGCGTTTTGTTAAAATATACTTTTTCACTATTTTGGTTTTTTGGAAAATGTTGTTTGTGCTGTATTTAGACCCATCTACCAATAAATATGTTTTGCATGCACACGTATAAAAATTGCGGTTTTTACATCGCGATGACCGTGAGGGCATTCCGATGTATTGCTATCGCCTAGATTTCCATTACGTAACTTTCGTTTTGGGTTTGTAACCGATCTATAAACATGATAAATACGCGTACATTAACGAGTGCATTCCTTATTGTTTGTTATAAACTGAATACATCTCTTCAATGAATACTGATAAAAATATTTTTGTTTAGAACCTCAATTAATAATATTAAAGTATTTTGTCATTAGATATATATATATATATAAGTAAAAAAATCATTGATAATATCTTTGCACACGTACCGAAAAATTGTGTTAACGCATGCGGAAGAATATCTCGGCAATCCCCACAAGGACCGGTAACTCTGCATGAAAGATTGTTTTTGCGGCAAAATATGAATGCCTACTCATATCCAATCTTTTAGAAAAATCGAAATTTTACAGAAGAGTTTCCACCATGCACTTGCACTGCACATTATTAGAACAGTAGAATAGAATGATATACAAATGGATGAAAATTATATATACATGTAACTATTATATTAATATAATACTAGTATATAACAACAAACCAGTGACTACTGATTTGTATCACTACAATATAAAAGTTATTACGGTGAGGTTGAATTTCCTGTCATTTATTCGTCATCCACGCACGAACTTGTCTCAGAAAAAAATATATCTCTGTACATAAACCTCAGTTTCAGGTTTAGAGATGTAATTTTTTTTCTGAGACAAGTGCTTTTGACCATCCACAAGAACTTGCGGTCATCCGATGTTCAGTACTTCAGTACTTTGATTATCCAACGCAATCATAGGTTTGAACGTTGTTTTCAATTTAGACTTGTATATATATATATATATATATATAAATAAATCTAAATATATATATATATATATATATATATATGTTCTTCCATAGGTGGAAATAATAAATCAACAATCTAAACTAGGGACTTAATTATATGCCCACTGTAGATGGTCTGTCAAAACAAACTTTCTACAAACGCATCTGCCCTTCGAAGTTCTCGAGAAACTGACTGTTTTTAAACATACATCCTGAAGACGCACCTAAATTTGGAGTTTTCGAGATTATGACTGTTTTAAAACATACTTAATATCTACTCTTATGATTCGGAGTTCTTGAGATTCTGACTGTTGGTTAACATACCCCCTGGAGACGCACCTGTTTTCTAAATTCACAGTTCTCGAGAATCAATTTTTTTGTTAAACTCTAACACCTGTAGACACATCTGCTCTCAGATTCGGAGGAATCAAGATTCTGACTGTTGTTAAACAAAACTCATGTAGACGCATCTGCTCTTATTATTTAGATTCTGACTATTGTTAAACATACCTCCTATAGACGCATCTTCTCTTATGATTCGGAGATTCTGACTGTTGTTAAACATACCTCTACTACTGGAAGTGTTTGACGACCTTGACTGGATATACATCCCTCGCACGGTCGGCTCGGTGCCCGAAGGCGTTTGGTGGGCGTTTAAATAATTTTGTGCCATCGGTCAGGAACAGGTGGAGGACGCCATTTTGATAGGCCGCCATCTTGTTTTTGTGAGTTGTTTTGGTTTTTCTTTTGTTGACTATCATGTTTGATGTTATGTCTTCACAACGGCTGCTTTCAGGGCCAGATTGGTAAGCTTGGCAGCCCGCTAATCTCGATGATGGAGTACTGGTAGATGAGTCTCGGATGTAGTATTAACGATGACAGGAAGCATTATCAGGACCAAAGTCGTAAGACAGTGAAATGGTGGTCCATCATCTAACACCTAGGATACAGCCCTCGGACGTCACTCGGCATACCACTCCCCCATCCATAATGGGTTTTTGGAGTGTATGTTGACGCGGGAATTAGCCCTACGCGGATTATAGCCTAACGTAGTCTGTACAGCGTTGGATTGATTTCTGTCATCGAAAGTAGTAAGTCGTTGATCCATCTAACAGTAAACCCTCATCGAAGATAGCGGGTAAAGGAGAGCTGACCCAGCACGTCCGTTCAGTTGTAATGACTGAGACGTGACTGATGTGAATGAATGAATGGATTGAAACATACCTCCTGTAGACGCATCTGCTCTTATGATTCGGAGTTCTCAAGATTCTGACTGTTGTGAAACATACCTCTTGTAGACGTATTTGCTCTTATGATTCAAATATTCTGACTGTTATTAAACATACATCCTGTAGACGCACCTGATTTCTAAATTCGGAGGTCTCGAGGCTCAGACTGTTGTTAAACATACCTCCTGTGGACGTATTTGCTCTTATGATTCGAATATTCTGACTAGTGTTATACATACCTCCTTTTGACGCATCTGATCTTATGATTTGGATATTCTGACTGTTATTAAACAAACATCCTATAGACGCACCTGATTTCTAAATTCGGAGGTCCCGAGGCTCAGACTGTTGTTAAAAATTTACCCCTGTAGACTCATCCGCCCTTTAGCAGTTTAGACTTGGAGGTCTCTAGATTCTGACTGTTGTAAAACATACCCCCGTAGACGCATCTGCTCTTTAGATTCGGATGTCTAGCGTATCTGGCTGTTGTTAAAAATACCCCTTGTTGACGCATCTTCTTTTTAAATTCTAATGTCTGCAAATTTGACTGTTGTTACAAATACCTCTAGTAGACTCATCTGCTCTTTACATTCGAAGGTCTTGAGATTCTGACTGTTTCTAAACATACCCCCTGTAGACTCATCTGCTCTTTACATTCGGAGGTTTTGAAATTCTGTCTCCCTGTAGACTCATCTGCTCTTCACATTCGTAGGTCTCGAGTTTTGATTGTTGTTAAACATACCCCTGTAGACTCATCTGCTCTTTACATTCGTAGGTCTCTAGTTTTGACTGTTGTTAAATATACCCCTGTAGACGCACCTGCTTTCTAATTTCGAAGTTCCGAAAACTCTGGTTGTTATTAAACATACCCCTTGTAGACGCATTCGGATATCTCAAGATTCGATCGTTGTTAAACATACCCCCTGTAGACGCATTTGGATATCTCGAGATTCGACCGTTGTTAAACATACTCATAAAAGAGAGGCAAAAATACCAACATACTCCCTGTAGGCACATCTGTTCTTTGGATTCGGAGGTCAAAAAATTATAAATATACCCCCTGTAGACCCATAATAATGCTCTCTAGATTAGGAGGTCTCGAGATTCTGACTATTGTCAAACATACTCCCTGTATACGCACCTGTGATGTCTACATTTACTAGTTCTCGACAAACATCTGTTCTTACGTAAATATTTTTTTTTGTTTTCTGCTGCTATGCATATTAAGAAAATTTGCTGTTTGTTTCTTTTTTCTCTCTATATAAGGCTTATTGACGTAAATTTTCTTGTCCTAAATGTGCATGAAACATTTGACACTGGGTGTCACGAAAACCACTATCAATCAACCATACATTTTATATTGTTTCTTTCATTTATCTTCAATTGCTGTCTCCTTAACGTTTACTCTATTTACACCGAGATGTCGTTAAATGAAATTGGATACCCTGCATTCATCATGCTTTTCAATAATATTTGGCCAAATCGCTGAAAGACCCTCCTGCTAAATTATTGAAAACTATCATTCTGCATTGACAATAATATCTTGGTGTAAATTAGATACACCATTCGGGCTAACGCCCTCATAGGTGTATCTAATACATTCAAGAAGAAGGCGTTATAAGTTGAAGGGGAATTAAACACTCTAGGTGTGCTGTTTCTTCGTCGTAAATGTAGTGTTGCAAATCAAAAGTACAAAATAAAGTGATTTTGTTAATTAGTTTCATTACATGTATGTATAATTAGATAAGTGCATGATAACTATACAATCACATAATATAAACCGCAACGTTAACAAAGCTTACATGTAATTTATTAATCATACAAAAAGGACCAAGGCCAGGTCACGGGGAATATTAATGTTTCATAACATTGTTATTTATACTTAAATATCTATTGTTTTCATAACATTCTTTCGACGGTTTCCTGGACATGTATTCATTCACGACAACATTAGTGTAAACAATATTTTATTATGAATTATGCAATTACAATATATATTCACATTCACAAATAGGATTCAGAAACAAGCAACAAGTGCTTATGTTAATCACTTGTTGCTTGTTTCTGGATCCTATTTTTCAGGAAAAAATTAGGGGCAAAGCAATAGTCAATTAAATCTCATAGCTATATATGTACTTACTCTTTGAATACCGAAAACTAGTTATAACTGAAATATAGAATTTTAAGACAACATAATTATGCAGAGCTACTGTTAAAATATGTCAAAAGCGGATTTATGCCATTGGTTAATTTGAAAAATGATACACACAAATACTTGCAATTATTTGCATATTACTATAGAGATAAAACTGTCATTAAATTATGAATTTCAGGGATACCCATGTATATGCTTAGTTGTCTGTGGAGCTGATTAATTACACGAAAAAATTAAAATTAAGGGTTTTTTTTTAAAGAAAGCCCCTGGGAAGTTTCGTAAGATGTTCGTGTTAAGATTGTTCGCTCCTGTTTCAAAATAACAAGCTTTTTAAAAGACTGTTATAAATTGATATAGTATATAAACAACGAAACTTAAAATTAAGAAAAAATGACAGGTCCGTGTCCTGGTTTTTGAGATAGTATCATCAATTGATAAGTTGGCTGAAGATTTTTTTCCATAGACTTTCCATAAATTCAACATTGAAACCTATTTTTATTTTTGTATCCGTCAGTAAGAAATTTAACATTGGACCTCTGGATGTCCTTTATTTTTTGGTCGTTGGGTTGCTGTCTCATTAGCGTATACATCTGCTTTTTATTCTGTGATTTAAAAAATATTTTTATTTTTATATATTAAACAAGTTATTATTAGTGTTTACAAATATTTATTATTTATCAAAATGAAATGAAATTAAAATAGACCAAATTCAAGAGATACTTTTATGTCGCAACTCCTTCACATAATTTATAGTAAGGATTCGGAATTAAAACTAGAAGAGAACGAATCAAAAATATTCAGTTTATGGTAGGTATTCCTATGTTGTACTGTTACACCACTTCCCAACGTTAAAAAATGGGGTTAACACTCACAAACATGTTTAATCCCGCCACACTGTCCCATGCCAAGTCAAGAGTCTGTAATTCAGTGTTTGTCGTTTGTTGCTGTCTGTCATAATTTTTTTTTGTTCATTGTTTCGGCGTAAATTACGTACGGTGACTTATAATTGCTTACATCTACGACATTTAGTCTCTGGTGGATAGCTGTTTCATTGGCAATCATATAGTTTACAACATATCCTTATTTTTATATGGTCCTAGTTTTATACAACATACAAGATAAGATAAGATAAGATTTTTTTTTATTCCAATCAAAAGGGCACATGAAGAGCCATACATACCATTCAAGAATATTGTCTCATTTCTAATTTATTCCTTGTTTGATTGATTGAATATGTTGCTGAAATACTAATAGATAACGTACTATGACAATCAGAAAGATTTGGTATAAAATCAGAAACTTTGATATATAGTATTTCTGGTAAAAGTTCTTCAGAGATAATGACATAATTAACTACACTTGATCCAAAAGGTTTATGACAGGTATATTTGCCATATCTAATAAATCATCATCTGATTGGTTGAAATAGCTTGAGTTGATTGGTATTATATATGCTAAACAGAGAAAAATATCATTTGTCAAGTTAAAGAATTGTCTGTCTAATTTAAGCCATTATGAAAGTGCAAAGTAGGATTAACATATATTTGTACAGTTCTTGTTTCAGATCTATAATTGATAACTTATTAAAGGACAAGTACTACTGTAGTATTTCAATGTTAATGGGAAATATGTTCTCTTATTGTAGAGTACCATTTAGCCATACAATTTCAATTCTAGTTTACATATTAAAATTAATTTCAACAAACAAACAAACAAACAAACAAACAAACAAACAAATAAACAAACAAAACCGAGGAACTGGATATGTCTGCTAATTACTTACCCCCCCCCCCCCCCCCCAAAAAAAAAAGAAAAGAAAAGAGGATGAGTAGACTTATTAAATTAAAAAGAACTTAATGATTTCCATATGTTTGCCTGATATCTTAAAGCACTTTGATATTCGAAAGAGAACTTCCCACTAAATTCTAAAAAGTAATAAATCACATTGGTGGTCTTATGGTAGCGTACTTAACTCTTTTGTCTGAGTTTGTGAGTTCGATCCTCAGTCGGGTTAAATAAAGGACATGTACCTTAGTATTTTCTGCTTCTTCGCTAAGATCGTGACATTTAGAGCAAAGCAAAGACTGGTTGGTTCGGAGTCAGAATAATAAGTCGTGCGGTGACATGTTTTCCTACTGATGTTAACTTGTGAACGTTAAATCGTTTCAGCGTATCGGCCTAACACAAATTCATACTCATATTACATCAATATGTTCTCGTCCCGAGATGCATGTAATATTTGCCACTGAACTTTAAAATTTATCATCATCAGCATTGTCATTGTTATCTTCATTATCATCTTTAAAATATATTTCATTATAATTTAATTTTGGATGTAACACTTCTTCTGATTGGCTGAAAGTTTTTGTCTATCAGCTCATAAACATAGTTTTTTCATGTGACCTAGACGTCATCAACGTTTTTTCATGATTTACTCCTTAAAAATGGAATTTAGAATTAAATTATAAGGAATGACTGTAATATTTTTTCAGTCTATTCGAAATTACCTCAAAAATGTGGTGCACACTTTTAAATATCCCGCTACGCTGGTTATTCAGAGTGCACCACATTTGTTATGTTATTTCTTCGTAGACAGAAAAAAAAATATTACAGTCAGTCTTTAAATAATTGTAAGCAGAAAAGTGAAGGTCACCTGTATATCGGGTATTTTTCCCAATGTATCAACATATGACGAAGCAATATGAAATAGAGAGATGTGGAAGGATTGTCAATGAACAACCACACACCACTTTTAAAAGTATGGGTTACAGTATTAAACAGAAAGAGAAAAGTAAAGTTGTACTTAATATAGATAATAAGAACTGTCATGACTCCAATACGGTTGCTAACTGTTTTAATATTATTTTTCAACTATAGCTGATAATTTAGTATCAAAATTACCACCAGTTCCAAGAGTGTTTGATATCAATACAGACATTTTTATTTTTTTTATAATATCGTTTGATGTAATATTTTGAGTTTTAAATTAAAACCTGTGACTGAAGAATATATTCTTCAACAGTTACAACAACTCAATCCAAGTAAAAATACTGGATTAGATGGAATACCATCAAGATATTTAAGAGATGGCTCGAGTATTTTTAGCAAAACCAATTACATATATAGTTAATTTGCCGATAACTTCAGGCATAGAACCTGATGAGATGAAAACACCTAGAGTGTGTCCTATATATAAGAAAAATAGCAGGTTGGATGTCGGAAATTATCGACCAGTTAGTATTTTAGTAGTTGTTTCTAAATTGTAGAAAGATCAGTATATTCACAATTTGAGAAATATCTGGTGGAAAATAATTAACTTTATAATTTAAAATCTGGTTTCAGATCTGCTTATTCCACAGATACATGTCTGATTTATCTGTTAGATCATATTAAAAATGAATTTGCCAAGGGACTCTACTGGAATGATAATGTTAGATTTGCAAAAAGCCTTTGACACGCGGTTGACCATCATATATTGTGTCAAAAACTACAAATAATGGGTGTCAAATGTGCTAAATGGTTTGAATCATATTCAAGTAATAGACAACAAAAAAATAGTATTAATGGTACTGAATCTGATTTAAGATATATTACATGTGGAGTACCACAAGGGAGTATTTTAGGCCCACCATTATTCCTGTATCATGTTAATGACATGTCTATAAGAATTAGTAAAGACTGCAAAATATTGGTATATGCAGACGATAGTACCATATTATACTCTCATAAGAACCCAGAAGTTATATCTCAGGAACTGGGTAAGGAACTTGAACCTTGTAGTAAATGGCTGATCGATAATGAATTATCACTTCATTTGGGGAAAACAGAAACTATTCTGTTTGGGTCTAAACGTAAATTGTCTAAAATTCGTAACTTTGACGTTACTTGTAATAATCACACAATTTCATCACAGAATTGTGTGAAATATTTAGGCCTGAGTATTGATAATTCTCTTTCTGGAGAAATTTTTTTTAAATAATATTATACAAAAGATAACCTCGAGATTGAAGATCCTATACAGACAAGCCAAATGTTAATCAGAACATTCTAGACAGACTTTAGTTACAGCTTTAATTCAATGCCATTCTGACTATGCATGTTCTGCATGGTATGCTGGTATCAGCAAAACGTATAAAGATAAGCTACAAGTATTACAAAACAAATGTGTAAGAATTATAAAAAATACTGGATATAGATACAAAAAAATGACCATAATGTATTGAATAGTATTGGTTATGTTAATATTGAAAATCGTGTTAAACAATTAACATTAAAACATGTTCATGATATTTATTACCATCATTGTCCTAGTTATATGTATACAAATTTTACAAAGGTGAGACATTGTCATAATAATATCACAAGAAATAGTGAATATCATATAACTTCTTGGTTCCACCAGTTAAGAGTCAACAAAAAGATACTTTTTGTTATAATGGTATACAAGATTGGAATATGTTACCAAATAATTTTAAAAAAATAAAAAAGATAAATGAATTCAAAATTACCAAAAGTTATAGTGCGGCTTCATCTGACTGCTTTTTATATTATTAAATTTGTTTTTTTTTTGCTAGAATCATGAAAACACGATTTCTATCAAGTTTTTCTTTTATTTACATGTGACTTTATTGTGGAAGCTCGTGTCATCATGAATGTTACATTTCATTTTGAAATAAAGGTTAATTTCAGAATGACGCTGTTAGCCAATCAAAATAACGTGTTATAATGGAATATACATGTAATGTAATTATTTTTATTTAAATTAGTTTTATATGAAGTTTTATGTCAGATTAGTTTGTGTATTATCATTTTTGTATGCCGAAACTTTAAGCGGTTTACATGAAGGGACCCATTGGAAACAAGCTTCAGGGCTTTATGGGTTATCCCTGATAAAATATCAGCAAATATTTTCCGTACACAAAAGGTAATATACTCACCAAATGCTCTATTTTATCAAGTATGTGCTAGTATATGTCTTTATGTATTGTATATTGTGTATTGTAAAACTTATATGCTTGATATTTTATTGAATAAAATATTATGATTATTATTTTTAAAAAGACTAAAGGACATTTGACTTCCAATGCCTAAGATTGACACGAGCAAAATTGATCGATCATTTATACTGGATTTCGTATAGGATAAAACATATTAAGATATTATTGAAGATAACAAATGACGGGTTATGAACTTATGGTTTAATTATGAATATAAGAAGATGTGGTATAATTGCCAGTGAGACAACTCTCCGCCAAATGACATAGAAGTTAACAACTATAGGTAACCGTACGGTCTTCAACAATGAGCAAAACCCATACCGCATAGTCAGCTATAAAAGTCTTCTCATCGTCAGTTAGATATGTCTTTTAGAAGGAGAAAAGACTTGATGTGCCTGTTCCAAGCGAGGATCCTGTAATTCAGTGGAAGTCTTTTCGTTGCCGTCCGGTATAAATGTGTTTTGTTTAATGTCTTCAGCTGAAATCAGACCGTTAGTTTAAGGACTTTATGTGTCTGTTCCAACCAAGTAATTCAGTAGTTGTCGGCTGTCAAAAATATGTTTTGTTTGGCGTTTTTAGCTTAAAATTAACCGTGTTTTTTGTTGATTTGTTTCCCATTTTATTATCCTGGCATTTTATAGTTTACTATACGATATGGGTTTTGATTTACGGTGACATGTAGTTGTTTACATTCATTTTTTTTTTCAATCTTTTGTTGGATAGATAATTGTCTCACACCACAACTCCTTATAATTTATACTGTAGGAGTATACATTTGTCAAATGTATATTTAAGTCGGGATCAAAAAGAGGAGAGGTCCAAAATAGCGAATTCCTTTCACTTGTAATTCTTTTTAATGTAAGTTGCGATATCTGCAGCGTGAAAAATTACATTGTACTTTTTTTCCTTAAGTAGTTATACCATTTTTTAAAAATCTGTTATAATCTCGATAAAATGTTATTGACAGGTTGAAGCTGCTGTTAACTGCGGAGCCAACAATACTTAGGATGCCTTTCATTTGACATTAACTTTTGTACCATGTGATTATGAAGGATATATTAGGGTTTAAAAACAACAGTTCAATCATAAGCCAAGGTAAAAATAAACAAACATACGAGTTCAAACAATCTAAATCACATAAAAGTCATGTAAACTTCGTCAACTAATATTTCCACCAAAATGTCATTAAATGTATTGAATATCCTGCACTTATCAAACATTACTTTAATATAAGATCAAATTGCTGACAGACCACCAGTGGCGGATCCAGGGTTCCGGGGGTTGGAACCCCCCTTTTTTTACGATTAATGCATTTGAATGGGGACAGATAGTTGGAACCCCCCTTTATCCTGGGTTATACTTACAACGATACAAATAAACATGACTAAAAAGAAATTTTGTCACTCTGATCATCCATGCGTAGAGTCTATACCATTTAATAGATTATCTTCCTCTAATCATCTTAGACTGAAGTTTTTTTTATAATTTTCCTTCTCATCATTTTATTTTCTATTACATCTTGTCTTGTCGATGATTTGTGCTTTGTTTCTAATTTCTCTCGATATCTCGTAAAATAGCCCTTTTTAACTGATTTGTATAGGTTGTTCTTATGGCGTGCTGTTACATCATTGTCCAAGGGGAGTGTTTAAATCTAGGCCTGCCACATTTATGTGCCTGTTCTAAGTCAAGAGCATGACATTGAGTGCTTTAATATGGATGACTGCTGTCTATATCCTTTTTTTTTGTTTTCCTTTTTTTGTTTTCTACATAAATTCAGTAGTTGTTTTATTGTATGAAATGTCTAAAATTTTGTCATGTTGGATCATTTTATAAATTACAATACGATATAGATTTTGCCCATTATTGAAGGCTTTACGGTGACCTATGATTACTTACATCTGCTTCATTTCGACTATGGTGGATAATTGTCTCATTGGCAACCATGAAATCGAATATACTGCAACTTCTATTTTTTTTAAACGCCAAAATAAAAACAGGATAAAAAATTCTTCATTTAATACCTCAAGGAATCTATTTCTATATTCTATTGACTTATTCGTAAAGCTTAACATGATAGTCATTTTAGTCGTGACCTTTTCTCTCTACCTACCAAACATCATTATTGAAGAGTAATAAATCCTATAATAATTTTGGTTTTCTTAATTTATGTGTTGCTCTTGTCTTTTCAATCATTTTTTTTCGGTTTCCAGTTTCTTTCTTCAACTTGTATAGTTTTCAAGAAAATAGAAAAAAAGGTTAAAATTTAGAACATTGTAAAAGTTGTCATATAAGGGCATATATCAAGAGTTGTTTGACAGATTTCGGTCATGTTGGCTTATCTATTAATTGTATAATTTTTACTATTTAGTTCTCAACTAACTTACTAACTAACTAACTAACTAACTGACTAATCTTGCAATAGACATTTATTTGATTCTTCAGATCGTCGCGTTTCACTGACAATCAGTGCATTCTGTTATCTGTATCGAATTTCAAAAGTAGCATCATTTTAGTTTTCAATTTTTTTTAATAGAATTGATATTAAAATTGCCATGGCTGTTCGTGGTCTCATGCCGGAGTACATATGGTATATGTCTGTAATATATATAAATGACATAGATGTGCATTTATCTAAAAAGATATACAGGTCTACAATTATTCTATTTATAGTCATTCATCAACTTTAAAAAAAAGTTTCTTTGTTGTCTCCATACGGCTGCTTATTCGACATGCTTTATATCAATAAGATGTATCAAGAACATTAAGAAAAAACGCGCCAAACTAATAGTGCATAAAAACCGATGACTTGCAATAACATGAAATATCTTTTGAAATCTGAAGACAGTCTTTTCCAGAATGTGACGAAATGCTTTGTTTTTTCACAAAGACAACATTTATTAATCATTTCTCTATCTATGTTATACGTTTCAAGATAATTGCAAAGATTGGTAAAAATGTATAATGAATCGACTGACATTTTAGGCCATGTTGACTTATTTGTAGATCTTTTCTTGATGATCACAAATATATTGACTAAAGGGAGTTCCTTGACAATTATTTGTCTTTTCCTATGTTTCTTTGGAATTCTAACCATAGGCGAAGAACTATATATTTCTTCCTTCACTCTACTCGATACCCCAATTACAAAAGTGTTTCCTTATTGATACGATATTCGCAAACTTGTGTTCCCGTTCATGTTGCTGCTTACAAAAACAAATTGAACCATTCTTGGTTACAACGCTTAAGTTCTATATATTCGTCAATTTTACATACGCTGTAATGACATGATTGACCGTTACAAAATTTCTGTACAACGGATGACCGCAAATATGTCCAATTTGGCGAAGCCAAATCCCGTTCAAATCCCGTTCACCTTACTTCGTTTATGACCATGTGACTTATCAACGAATTTATGCATAACACTAGAACACGACATGTGTCATTAGTGAAACATGAACTAAATATCTTTCTTGCACTACTGAGTTCACCCCCGTTTTCTCATTGGAATTTCGTTTCTTAATCTTTAGTTGAATAATTTAACATGAAATAAACAGTTTCATTGACAATTAGTGCATTCTGTTATGTGTTTTCAGTTTCAATATTTTCGTAGATTTAATATTAAAATTACCATCATCATGATCATGATGACTGTTCGTGGGATGAATGCAGAAGTGCATATGGTATATGTCTGCGATCTAGAAATGACATAGATGTGCATTTATCTAGCAAGATATATAGATCTTTAAACAATTATTCTATCAATAATCATTCACCAACTTTAAAAAAAAGGTTGCTTTGTTGTCTCCATACGACTGCTTATGTGACAAGTGTTAAACTTGGTACAACTCTGACGTATCATTTTCGCTCTAATTAGTGTTTTAACTATCATAATCTTGTCATATAATATACTAATGCAAGAAGAGACTTAGAAAAACCTTGAAACATAAATGAGCTCACATTTTAAATACAGACAAGAGATAAAAGGTATCATGATACGTCACTGAGACATATACCCAACGACACAAAATAAACAATGAGAAATCTAGATTGATGGATTAATTGTTGGTGTTTAACGAAATAGTATGGCGGCAAGATATGATTACTGGAGGGAGCCAGAGAAAACTGTAACAAAACTCGCAATACTATTATAGTCAATTTAGATCGGAGTTGCACGCACTTTGCCACGAGCGTGGTTCGAACTCACAACCTCAGTGTCGACAGGCTACTGATCACTATAGATGAACCACTTAAACCACTTGGCCACCGAGGACATCAGACATCTAAAGGTTAACATACGGTATTTAATAATAGACAAACAACTTTACAGGTTGCACTTTGTAAATACAGCTGTTTCTCAAACCACTACTCTTTTGGGGAGATATATGATATTCATAGATATTTCGTTTTGTTTACGTACTGGTTCCCAGATATGATCTCTATGTTTCATCTCATAGAGACAAATTTGGGAATGTTACCAGTATAAAAACATATGGTTGCGGTGACAATTGAATTCTGAAGTAGGCCCAAAGTGAAGGTAGGGGTAGTACAGAATTTTAGTTTAAGTTTAAACTCTAACAAGTTCAGGGCATGTAAATGTTTAAAATATGCCGCACAGCCCTATGTTTTGTCATTTGAATAAAATAGTAGTGCATATCAACTTTCCATTCTAGGATATCATTTTTTTACGAAACTTCATTGTAAAAGTGGCACAGTTTTAGCCGCAAAGGGAGTTCCTATTGGAAATTGCATTGTCTATATTTACAGAAATGCAACCTACAATTTATTAAGCCTTAACAGTGTATGAGGTCCATTTTCACTGAACTAGTATATATTATTGTTTAGAGCCAGCTGAAGCCCGCCTCTGGGTGCGAGATTTTCTCGCTGTGTTGAAGAACCATTGGTGGCCTTTGGGCTGTTTTCTGCTCTTTGGTCTGGTTGTTGTCTCTTTGACGGATTCCCCGTTTACATTCGCAATTGTATCTATACTGAAGGAATTTAAATGAGACAATAAAAGACCTGCCATAATACAAGTTCAAGTTATGGATATGAAATATCCAATCTCATTAAAATCAGATCTTTAACTTTACTCCGTTAGATGTGTTTTTCGCTCGTGTAAGCTTACACGAACGACTAAAAATTCTTTCGGATCGAAGTTAATTCAGTCACTGGTTGCCTGTAGGTATACCTCAATGTTTTACAATCTCGTTAACATCAGAACTTTAACTTTGCTCCGATATATTTCATAGTAGTTCGTGTAAGCTTATACACGTTCGACAAACACATGATGTAACGGAGCAGAGTGAAAGATCTGATTTTAATGAGAACATTAAGATATAACTTCAGGCAACCAGTGAATGATTGATGTTATCAAAATTTACTGCAAGGCAAACAAAAAATATCAATAAAAAGTAGTTTAAAAGGCATTGTTTGTATACAGTATACTTCTTTCAAGAATGTCTTGCAGAAAATGGACAAAAGCTTCACAAAGCCTGGCTTTAATTGTATGTTCAGTTGGTATGCTTTCTTTATAGATTCCGGATTTTTGTATCGGGTTAAAGACATAGATACTACTATAATTCGAAATAAAACAATATAATCACACATAAGGGGATGTGGTATTATTTCTAATGTGATAAATTCCCAACAGTTAAGCGACATTAGGTCACCTTCATTTTTTACGACCTTCAAAAAATGAGAAAAAAACCCATACCGTATTGTTAGCTATAAATGGTCGCGACCTGAAAAAAATGTGAAACAATTCAAACGAGAAAAAACCAAAGGCCCCATTTATGACCAAAAAAATGTAAAAAACAAACATGACAGCCAGCAACCAACGACAATCACTAAATGACAGGCTCCTGACTTGGGACAGGTATTAACAGAATCTTTTGGGGTTATTAAAAAATAAGAAGATGTAGTATGATTGCCAATGAGACAACTCTCGATCAGAGACTAAATAACGTTGAAGTAGGCAACTACAGCTCACAGAACGGACTTTAACATAGTAAGCTACATCAGTTTATAAGGTTCCGACATGGCAAATGTAAAACAATTCAAAAGAGAAACATAATTTCCTCACAATAGACAGCAACATACGACAACCGCTGAATTACAGGCTCCTGACATGGGACAGGCACATACAGAATGTGGTGGGGTTAAGCTTATTTGTGAGCACCAAATCCCCACCTAACTTGGGACATTGGTGTTACATCACAAAAAATGAAAAAAAAACGATAAAAGTCATATGTATATTGGTTGACTCATCAGATCGGTACGAAGCACATAAAACAAATAAGGTTAGGGGAGGGTTGAGAGCTCACAAACATATTTAATCCCGTCACATTTAAGCCATTTCAATTGATATTTTATAGTGTGTATTTCTACGTTGTGATGTTACACTATTATTTCAGGTTAGGGTGAAGGTTAGCACCTGTTAAAACGTTTAAACCCGCTGCATTTGTTTGCACCTGTCCTAAGTCAGGAACCTGATGTTCAGTGATTGTCGTTTGTTGATGTGGTTCATAAAGTGTTTTTTATATAGATTAGACCGTTGGTTTTCCTGTTTGAATGGTTTTACACTAGTCATTTTGGGGCCCTTTATAGCTTGCTGTTCGGTGTAAGCCAAGGCTCCGTGTTGAAGGCCGTACTTTGACCTATAATGGTTTACTTTTACAAATTGTGACTTGAATGGAAAGTTGTCTCATTGGCACATATACCACTTCTTCATATATCTACATTCTTTATTTGTCTGTCCCAAGTCAGGAGCCTGCAATTCAGTGGTTGTCGTTGGTTCATGTCTGTCAGATTATGTTTTCTTAAATTGTTTTATTATGAATTAGGCCGATAGTTTTCTCAATTGAATTATTTCATATTTTTCATGTCGGGGACTTTTAAAACCGACTATACCGTATGTATAATTGTTAAACGATGTAGCATATATACCTGTTTATCAAAGAAGAAGGCTTTAAATGAATTGAAGCAAATAAATCGTTAATACGATTTTCCAAATGATAATTTGATTAAATAAGAAAAAATTCTGTTTGATAAGATTTTGTCGCAGTGTAGTGTAGAGTGGCGAAAAAACCTAATTGTTTAACGAATTGAAAGGATCATGAAACACGTTATTTATCTAAATCATCCAAAGAGTTTTATTAATATTTGGATTTATATGATAAAAGTTGTCTACTTACAAGGAGTCTATAGATACTAAGCTGAATGTTTACACTTTAGCCAAACAAAAATATACGTATTCTTGTGAAAAATGTTTTTCTTCCTTTTTTGAAGGAATTTTGAAATACAATGTTATTCTGTTAGTATGGACCCGAACTTTTTTTTATATAAGAAAACGAATGTTCGAAAATCTTCTTAGGGGAACGATCATTTGATTTTCTTGTGGGAGTGGGGTCGGAGGATTTCTATTTTAACTTTTGTACACAATTATTACCTTTTTTTGTCAAAACATTCATTTTATCAGGTCTTGGACAAAACAGTATTTTCTAGTTCTTAACAGGCCAGGATATTATTCATTTCAAAAATCCTCCTGGCCTACCCGGACCCAGTCCCTCTCCGCCCAAGAAAATTGAATGGTCGTCCTCTTACTATAATTAAAAGAACTAAATTTCCAAAGAACTATATCTGAATTAAGCAGTATATTACGTGAAAAGGATTACATCTGAATCGATGAAAATGTAACATATGGAAAATTACACATGCATTTATTGTAAATGTAAGATCGATGATGGCATGGAAATGTCTATACCTGAAGTACATTTTGTAAGTTTAAACTTCTATTTAATAGAACGTATACGTGTACATGTAGCTATCTTATTGATAGATGATGATTGAGGAGTTATTTTATTAAATCTTTTCTTGTTTAAGAAAACAAATTTTCAAAAATTCTATTAGAGAGATATTTACAAAATGTACATAAGACATATTGATCTTTTGGTATCAGGTGTAATGTTTTAGTAAAATTGGTCTAAACATAAAAAAAAAACGTTTATGAGAAAATTTATAAACAATGTTCCATTATAGTAAAAGAAACGAATTGCGATGTGCATATGGGGTTCAATGTAAACTACACATCAACCCAACAACAAAGTTCAACACAGAAAAACATAAAGACGGGCACATTGACCATTCTATTCAAGTCAGATTGCATAAGTTTCCATCTTGCTTTACATTTTATAAAAGAAATGTACTACTTGTTAATCAATACATTACATTTTTGTACAACGCTTTTGATTTATTTGCTAAGTATAAATGCTAACGCCAAACGACGCCCGAGCAACATGCTGCTGTGTAGGTCGTTGAGCACCCCTATATAGATAGATACTGTAAATTGTAGCTATAGGTTTATGATCAAAATAAATTCTGTTAGGTGTCTGATGGTACTAGGTATATCTCAAAATTTCTAAGTACCAGTGCATAAAATCAGAACCATATTACACGTCTCTGATTAAATCAAATATCTTGCTATATAGAAAGCTATACCTAAATTATCCTGCTTTATAGTAACAGTTCATGAACTCAAATATTTTCCTATAATAACAGTTTATAAACTAAAGTGTATTGGTTCATAGTAACAGATCATAAACTAAAGTATCTTGTTATATTGTAATAGTTAATGAACTCAAGTATCTTGCTACACACTAACAGCAAAATGTGTTCATGAACTTAAGTATCTTGCTATTTAGTAACAGTTCATAAACTAATTTTAAATTAAAAAATATCTTGCTATTTAATATCAGTTCATAAACTAATTTGGAGTTAAACGTATCTTGCTATTTAGTAACCGTTCGTGAACTAAAGTATCTTGCTACATACTAACAGTTCATGACCTCGAGTATCTTGCTACATACTAACAGTTCATGTATTCAAGTTTCTTGCTACATACTAACAGTTCATGAACTCAAGTATCTTGCTACATACTAACAGTTCATGAACTCAAGTATCTTGCTACATACTAACAGTTCATGAACCCAAGTATGTTGCTACATACTAACGTTGCTACATACTAACAGTTCATAAACTCAAGTATCTTGCTACAAAGTAATAGTTTGAGGATTCAAAGTAGTGGTGTTAGAATAGATAATGATGGTGGTGATGTATGTTTACATCTAAACTAATTGGGTGTGTTCTTCGTTCACATTAAAGTTATAAATAGTATATAGCTAACTATGCGGTATGGATTAGTTTTGCTCATTGTTGAATACCGTGGCACGTTACCGATTCGAACTCACAACCTCTGTGTTGACAGGCTTGTGATACAGTAGTTCGACTACTTAGACCACTCGGCCACCGAGGCCCCGTAACTGATTTTACAGCAATAACATGTCCAAGAAATCGCTCGGTCTTTAGTATGTGTCCATAGACAGCGATTAATTTATATAGACTTATATTGAAAATAGTTTTTATTCCCGTATTACTTTATACTTTATATTAACTTTTGAATTTCTTAAACACGGCAACTTGATATGATTTGATTTGGTATTATACGGTTATTTAAAGTGTTTCATCATATCATATTTATATTTAGTTTCGAATCGGATATGCAACAGGGAAGACTTTTATTTGTTTGTTTATAATATTTAAAAGAAATAACAGAAATAACAAGGCAAGCTTTTATTATCTAGATAAAATATGAAAATTTCAGTAACTAAAGCAACATTATACCAATACACTGTTGTTTCTGATTTTTAATATCAATAATATTCCCGGTTTATACACACAAAAAAAATGTTATACCCAAATTGACGTCGACAAATACACTAAATAAATAAGGAAGATAATATTTGTTAATTTTTAAGACCTTCCTTTTATTCTTACAATAAATGAAACTACAACCTTGGTATATTGGTATATTTCAGCCCATGCTTCAACTCACTCGTGTAGTAAATACATAAAAGTTAATATACTTCAGTCCAAGCATGAATTCTCGGCCAACTAACCAAGTTACAAATAGGATAATACTTCTGTCAATGCATCACACTTATAACTCGGTAAGTGGCACATTTTCTGATATTCTGATTTAAACATAAAAAGATCTATGAGGGTTAGGATGGGGGTTTTTCATTTTTGCATTCTTTAATTTTCCATGTCATTTTTTCTCTATCATTTGTATGTTTTGCCCTTTATTCTCTATTTTTTATATTTTAGCACCTAATTATTTTCTTTTCTCTATTATTTTTGCCAATTTTTCTCAGTCTATTCTTTATCTTTTTTATCCTTTATTCTGTATATTTTAACCATTATTCTCTATTCTGTAAACCCCATCCAGACCCTCGTCTATACAATATGATATATTAAGTGTGAAATACGATAGGCCCTGTCTCATCCACCTTTTTTGGTGCCTGAATCTCCATTTACAAATGTTCACCATCAACCCTTGATCTCTGCGTGTTCAGTAGTGCACACTGTGCGTGAGACTGGCTGTTTTGCGTGTCCCGGAATTCAGTCTACAAATTGTATTTTGAAAAATTATGTGTCCGTGTATTTTTAAGGAAAAGTTTCTACGTTGCACTATTGAGATCTTTAGTGTGTTTTCTTGTATTTATGATGTAACACAATCACGCACCTTTCCTTCGAAATAAAAGTTTTATAATGTATCCTGTTTATCTGCATCCTGATAGATAATTCATAGTTTTCATTTTCCTCATATAGATTATACATGTACATGCATGAATATTATTTTTATAACTAACTGTTTCATGTCTCTATTACCTCCAAAATAAATCACGGTTTTTCATTTTCCTCATGACTGTTGCAATATCCTAGACTATATACTTCGCAATATACATATATGTAACCAAAATTAAATTGAAGGAAGGCATGATTTATCAACAGGTTAAGTACATCCTGTATACATATTAAGCTAGCTTTCAGCATGTGTTCAGTGACGTTGAGCATTCTTTGAATACTTTATAATTCCTTGTTTTTGCAATGTAATATTAAAGCGTAATCTGCGCACTCGCGCACGCAGCGAGCATAAAACATTACCGAGTGCGGGGATTTCATTTTAACATTTTTAATTAGACTGGTGTTTTTTTTTATCTATTATAATAATGTAATTTTAGAGTTAACTGTTTTTCCTGTCTTGATCTTTATTGTATGTTCTTCAATTATTGTACACTTTGTAAGTACACTGATCGCGATAAAAAAAAAGAAGGAGAGTTGAGATCTGACAATCATAGTCAAACCCCGTCGCACATTCATGTGCCTGTCCCATGCGAAGAATGTCGTTATACAATTATTGACTTTTGATGAGGTTGATACAATGATTTATCAACACCAGAGATCTGATAGTCAACAAGGCCAACCGAATGGCATATCTCATGGCCGGGTTGATAAATCATTTTATTATGTGACTCAAAAACAAATTCTCATTGGCAAAAAGCATAAGAAGTCTTCTTTGATAAAACGTTATATTATTAATCGAATATTTTGAAGAATTTGTGATTCGTTAAAACTTGATCACATGTACATTTTAATTTAATCATTTTGCACACCAATACTGTTGTGTTTAGCTTTTTGGCATGTCTAAAACAGCATATTGCACAGGGCATAAAACATATTACTAAAAATACATTCTAGAAATTCCTAATTTTACATTGTTCATACAATAGTTGTTGATTGATAATATTACAATTGTAGCATTTGGTTGAGGTCAATACGATGTTATATGGACCTAGAGAAGCATATTGACCTCGGACTTCGTCCTCAGTCACTACGCTTCTCTTACGTAGTTCGATATAACCTCGTATCGACCTTATACAAAGGCTATAATTGTATAGTATCAACCTCATCAAAAGTCAATAATTGTAAAGTATCAACTGAAATCAAAATAAAATATTTTATGCATGAAATATTAAGAAGTGGATGAAATTATATGTTAAAAAAAATTGGGTGCTCAATTTTTATGTAAAGTAGTGATCTGGTCCATTCAAAAAGGGTCAAAATTTATAAGTATGTCTGAAGCTGTGAAACTGAATTATAGATCCCCTAAGCATAGAATTGTCCATATTTTGAGTTAGAGTTGCTAGGCTTTTCTATCATTTTGATATTATTTGTCCCAAAAGTAGCCCACTGTACTGTAAAAATCTTTTGGAGATAGAGCAGGTGCGATTTTTTAAATTGAACTTATTGTACAAAAGAAATGCACTACGAAATAAGTGTGTTCTCGGGCCATTAGGTTCAATATAATATCATGTTGATGTACTGACATGTAGAAAAGTTTAAATGAAGTCTTATGGTCGCATTACTCAGTCAAAGAACAACGATTTCTTGTAAAGATTTTTTTCTGGAGCACGACGAATTTCCCATTTCAAGTTTAATTTCGATTATCTAGCACGTCATATCACCGTACGGCCTTGCATAGGATCTTGGCTATATATATGCTTCGCGTTAGTACCAACAGTGTTGATACGGCCTTCAACAATGAGCAAATCCCATGCCGTATAATACCGTATAGAATTACTAAGCTAAAACATATATAGCCGAAGGTTCAAACCAATTACCACAAGATATACCTCGATATTGATCCCATTGATAATATGCTTTACACGGTGCTTTTATTTTGTGAAACGATGCTTCATTTGAAGAACTCTCAGTCATGCTTTGTAACTTTTGAGCGTGTTTGCAAACACCACGGATAAGATGTGGTTCTACCTCGGGGTTCATATTTTGTTTTGTTCTTATTTATTTATAATAATACTATTTACATTCATATCTAATATAATCATGATACGCTATGTATATGGTGGTCTTCCAATTTAAAAAAAAAACAGAGACATGTTTACCACTAATGTTCCGACTTATTATAGTCCTTTTTGAAGCTACAGTGTTCTCACTTTTGGTACGTTTCCTTTGGTCAGGTTTACGTGCACATACATGTTTTTGGGATCGTTAGTCCACCACCTGTTGAATTGGTGGACCCTGGATTCAGTTTGTGTACCTTTCTCTCTTGAGTCAAGAATTTTTGCATTGCAAAGCAAATGCTCTTTCTTTGTCTGATTTAAACTGCCAGAGAGTTTTCATACATTGTAAATGGCTAGCTGAAGATATTAGCTCAAAGTCTCCATGTCCATAAAGTGCGCCATTGACAAGACTGTCTTGTAACTTTATTTCTTTTTGTATTTGTTTATCATCTCTTGTAGTTTTGCAGGCTCACAATCTTTTGTTTTTATTCAACAACAAATTGCACTTTTACTGTTAACAATGTTCTTCACTAGTCCAGCATTCCAGTGAAGAGTCCCTGTTTGTTATACCAGAAATCCGAGGTTGGTTTCTGGTAATTATATATAAGCATCATTATATTAAATTAACATTAATTTAGTTTTAATTACAGCTTAATTATAACATTATCCGCAATGAAATAAACAAGTATATCAGTGTATATATCAATGAGACTTATTTATTTAACAATTTACTATTATATATATCATCTAGAGTATTGTTTCCGGAAATTTTTTATATTTCTTCCGTGAGCGTGTTACTTTTTGAAAATTGAAAATTAACACGTTCGCATGCTCCCAATCTTCATGAATCTTGATCAATTTTCAAGATATTGTTTACCAATAGACTCACAATTGATGTTTTTCCATTGCAATGGGTATTTTTTTAAACTAGCTGCTGTTTTTACGATTCATTGTACAATGTACAGAGTATTTGTTTGATAATTTTAACCGTATAACTGATTTTATAAGTGCAACGTTTTTATCGTTTCCGAGGATAAACATATTGTGTCAACCAATCATTACGATTCATAAGATGATCGACTAGAACTGACGTCGAAAAAAAACCAACAGTGCCAGTGGTTCATCTGAAATAGGTTGCGAATGCAGGATAGGTTAAGGTAAAGGTTTAACGTATCAAATACGATAGAACGGAAATATGATACCTCATTGGACCTGATGATAACTCATAGAAAAGTTCATCCATACTACATGTATAATGGAATATGTTACAATGAATTAACGAAAAACAGAGTAAAACATTCTATTGCAATGACTTGGGGCCGGAACGACTTGGGAACGGATCGATTTTGGGCCGGAACGACATCAAACCCATTTACGACAACCTTCCTTCGCAAATGCCAAGTCACATTTTCACATTGGTACTGGTAAAATGTTTCATGACATTTGAAAATCTGTTTGACGGTTATTTATTTAACTATCGAACGGGAAAACATGTTATTTGGTGTAATACATATATGCTTTATTGTTATATTGTTGACTTTACTATTGTATTATTTCTATTAGAGACATAATACAATCACGCCTGGTAAACCATCATATCTCAACTAAATGGTAAAGCGAGAAAAAAAGTTTACTTGCACTTCCTGTTGAGATTTTCTGGGACAAAATATCAAAAATATAGATACGGTAGGTCGACTTTTTATCAATTTATTGTCAATCTGTAAATAATTTGTTAAATAGGAGAATGTCATGCCAAAGCTAACTAAATGAGAGCTTGTCTCGTTCATTACTCGGACCATTGTAATTTAAAATGAAATCGGAATGACTTATTTCCCGCAGGTAAGTGCGGTCAGCTCAGTGAGTTTTTGACAAAACGACAGTGAGTTCTTCAATACGTAACGTATATATCAGTATATAAGTTTTCTTCTTAATCAATATAACATTATGGCAACACAGAATTAATTTTCCAAAAATACCTCATAGCTGACTGGAATGATGCTTCGAATAGGTAACTCAGATAAAAAGTATGAATTATTTAAGAATGCTTCAAATACATGTAGTTAACTCAGAAAAAAAATTAATATTCTAGGTAATAAACTCCAACATTGATTTAGAGGCCTTACATTAAATTAAACAGTCTCCAGTCAGCTGTTTAATTAATATTATAATGTTAATAACTCATTTTTCAAAACAACATGTTTGATATCATGTACTTATTTTTACTAATTTATCGCACCTGAAGAATAACGACAGTGAGTAATAACCATATTGATACATTATAGAATCATAATAATATATATAAAAAAGAATTTAGAATGTTAATAAGAAAAAAAAAGAAGTAGAAAAAAATAGATTAAAGAAACTAAAGATATACAAAAGATGGTTTGAATGATATTGAAAATAGAGTTGCATTTATTAGTTTTTTAGTTTTATAATATCAATTACCATATATAATTATTGTCGTTTATCAAATTTTTTATTTTTGTTTCAATTTTAATTATTTTTCAGCCGGTTGGGGTCTAAGAACTTGAATATAAAATACACAGATATACACAGTAAAAGTTTATTTAGTTTTGGACTATAAAATATATTTATACAAATCTTTCTGAATTTTTTATGTATTCATGAACAGCCTTAACTATCTGAATATTGTCTTCAATACTCATAGATTGATCACCAAATAGTAATAACTTTAAATCAATATCAACTTCATTAGTAGACAGTTTATCAAGGAGAATGATCCTGTTTAAAGTGTATGATGGACAATCAAAAAAATAATGTTGATTGTCTTCACATTGATATAAACATTTAGGACAGGAAGGTTCTTCAATAAAAAAATCACGAAACAAGTGAGAATTTAAATTACCGTTTGCTTCATTTCGCAATTGACAATGAATAATATTAAATTTTCTTATACCAGAACAAAAATATTTAGGAGGAATCTCTGGTTTATATATTTTATCAAGTACAGATTTGAACTGGTTAATCGACAAAGCATTTTTTTGTGTCAGGTTGAGATAGTCTGGTATTGGTTGTGATATTCTAGAACAATGGTTGTGATATTCTGGAACAATGGTTGTGATATTCTGGAACAATGTTTGAGATCTTCTGTTGAATAAAATTTTAACGATAACTACGTATCAATCGGATACAACCGTCAAAATTCATGAACTTTCTTTTTAGCGGTTGTCATTTCAACTTGTTTCTGGTTTTGACATTAGTTTTATATGGAGTCCTGTTGGTCAGTAATACAGATACTAAAGAGTTGTGTTTTTAAAGTCTAGCTAACAAGATAGAAAGTCTAGCGCATCAGATTTAAAGTAAAGCGTTGTACGTATAAAATTCGGCGCAGTAGATGCAAAGTCCAGCGCTGTAGATCTTAATTTTCAGAGCTGTAGATCCAAAGTCCTGCCTTGCTTCCTAAAAATAAAGCTAACTGTTGTGTCATTACGGTATGTACATATGTAAGGTCTGGAAACAAGCATCTTCCATAGATTTTATTTAAAATAGGTAAAAAATAATCTCTTTTAGGTGTTACAAAGGAAACAATTTGCATTTATTTGGTATAAAAATATTGCAAAAAGGGGGACACAAATGTCACAAATGTCACCAAAAATATGGTCTGAAGTAGAACTCCAATCCATTTGAGTGACATCTTTTCTAAAACCATTGACATTAAATTTTATCTATCTAGATGTCAAATAAAAACCATATGCATTTATCATAATTTTTCGATAAAATTAAATCGAAAAGTTTTAGCGTATAAAAAATGTTAAAATTTTTTTTAAAAAAACACGCTTCAATAATTTTTGCACCCTGCGGCAATGTCGGTACGGATGTCATACAAGAACTGTCTAACAGAAAATTCACCAAAAAACATGCGAAAAACAATCTTTATGTTCATATTAATCTCTTTTAAAAGTTATATTATTCTTCAGCTATCTAAGAATAAATTTTAGTGCAAACCAATTTTTCTTATTTGACAAATTCACTGGGGTCGAATTGCGAAACTAAACCCTAACTGTGTATTGCTACCTAATACCTACAGCGCTCGACTTTACATCTACAGCGCTACCATTACATCTTGAGCGCTAGACTTTACTTCTGCAGCGCTTACTTAACATGATCTTCAGCTCTTCAACGCTAGACTTTGCATCTCGTTGTCTAAAACCCACTCCTCTTTAGTATCTGTAATAATCGACCAATAGGACTCGATCATACAAAACTAATGTCAAAACAAGAAACAAGTTATAATGGCAACCCTTATACAGAGGGTTCACGAATTTTGACGGTCGTATCCACTTGACAATTAGCTAGTTGGAAGTTTTATTTGACAGAAGATCTCAACATTTTTTCCAGAATATCACAACCGACTACACACAATCACAACCTAGCATACTTTATAACATATTCAGCTTAATAAAATTATATTCCTAACTGAATAAATAGAAAAAATCTGTTATCATACGTTTATCATTGAACACTTATAATACTGATATATACGAGTACGTAATAATAAACTCAGTGACATTTTGTTAAAAACTCACTGAGCTGGCCGCAC
This sequence comes from Mytilus californianus, assembly GCF_021869535.1. NCBI lineage: Eukaryota > Metazoa > Mollusca > Bivalvia > Mytilida > Mytilidae > Mytilus > Mytilus californianus. The sequence continues at coordinate 48,654,786 of NW_026262593.1, forward strand.
TTAATTACCTGCGAGAGAAAAGTCATTCTGATATCATTTTAAATTACATTGGTCCGAGTAATGAACGAGATGAGCTCTCATTTAGTTATCTATGGCATGACATTTTCCTATTAAACAAAATATTTACAGATTGACAATAAATCGATGAAAAGTCGACCTACCCTATAGATCTATATTTTCAAGTGATAGTAAGTACCAGAAAAGTGCCAGTAAGCTTTTTTTTCTCGCTTAACCATTTGGTTGAGATTTGATGGTTTACCAGGCGTGACAATTATAACTTGTATAAAATGCTCATCCGATAGATGTCTCTGTTTATAGAATACCGCAAGTTACAATTAAAAACTTTTAAAATAGCAACAAATTTGGAATTTTATAAAATAATATATTATCACCTGTAACTTATTGCCTTTTTCTACAAATTTAATAGAATCAGAGACATATATATGTGTATATATGTCTCTGATAGAATATAAACGTTCTTGTCGCTTAATTTGTTATGTCACGACTTAAAAATTCCGAAATTAGTTGACCGTGTTTGGTTTTATTTTCGAACTTTTATAATATCTTTGTATACTTCCGTTTTTGAAAAAAATCACGGGACTGTCGTCAATCTGGTAGTAAACAGTAAATACTCATGCCACTGTCATTGTCATTCATTTAACAGTTTGATAGTATCAAGAAAAAAATATTGTCACAGACAGACAATCTATGAAATTGAGGTAAGCATTTCATTCATGAAATTTGAAATGTATTTTTAGAATTTTACTCTTTATAATCACTTCTTGTCCCACAGGCAAGACAAAATTATTTATGTGAGTTCGTGGTCTTAGTGGTTAAGACCGATGGCTACAGTGCTGAAGGTCCCGAGTTCAATTCTCACTCGGGGTGCTAAAAATATCAGTACATCAGAATGGTGATTTTTACCCTCTCACGCACATCTCTGGTACCAAGACCGGAGTTTAAACTAGAATGGGTACTATGGGGGCCTCGGTTGGTCAAAGTTTCTCCTGACTTTGACCTGGAGATCAATCTGCTGATATCTCTTCGGTTTGTCTGTTCCCGCCTAGCAGCCCGGTGGTTCTCTCCGAGTACTTCGGCTTTCTCCACCATAATAACAGATCCGCCTAGTGTCCTAACACTCCCTGGTGTTGGGGTGGGGATTGTCCTTGTAAATATTGAACATTGTAAATACGTTAGTGACACATCTCCATTAATCCGATAAGGAGTGTACACGGATTCCACTGTACCCTCGCAGCTCTCGAGGGGTTCTCCGTAAACGGAGGGATCTATGTACATACATACATACATACAGGCACTTTTTTCATCAGTGCAATCATGGATTTGAATAGTACTCTACAAATCCTTGGTGCAATGCACCTCCCTTTTTCTTTAAAAGAATGAAAGAGGGAGGGGTTTACAATCGCACGAAACAAGTGCTTGTGCCGAGTCGTATGTGAATGTCTGTTTGCTATTCGCCAATGAATAGTCATTTTGGTTTTAGGTGTAAATGAAATCTGGGCATTGTGATTAGTGACTCTTTAGGGTCATTCAAAGTAGCTGTCACTTCTTTGGGTTTTCAGTACTGGTCGAGGACCAGTTACCGTCACCTGCCATTTTATTCATTAACAGAAGCGTTGTGTTAATACATCAGACTGCTAATATCTCCAGATAAATATTTTACTGCATTTGTGAAAACCCTGTTTTGGTTGAGCTGATTAGGATATGGTAATGCTGAATATTCTGTAAATCAAACACGTCGTGGGAATAATTGTGTGGGGACATGATGTCATCACTTTATGAGGTCAACGATTTTGAAAAACTTACTGTCATGACTGTTTTAAGACTTAGCAATATCTAACCTTTTCATACACATGTCATAGGATGAAGACTTAATCTTTCAATCAGTTTAATTTAGGTCTGGAGCTAGTATGTCAGTAACTGCTAATACTTTGTTAATTTATGTTGATTTAATTGTCATTTTGCTAAGTTTCTACTGTTAACTTCCCATTCTAACATCGGACTCGGACTTCCTTTAAACTGAAATTAACTGTACGTATTGCTGTATGTTTGTTTATTCCACATTGGCTAGAGGTTAAGGGGGAGGGTTGAGATCTCACAAAACATGTTTAACCCCGCTGCATTTTTGTGACTGTCCGAAGTCAGGAACCTCTGGCCTTTGTTATTCTTGTATGTTTTTTTTTAAATTTTAGTTCATTTATATGTTTCAGAGTTTAGTGTGACATCCATTTTCATTGAACTAGTATACATTATTGTTTTGCATGTTTAGGGGCCAGCTGAAGAACGCCTCCAGGTGTGGGATTTTCTTGCTGTGTTGAGTGGCCTTGGGCAGTTTTCTGCTCTTTGGTCAGGTTGATGTCTCTTTGATGCATTTCCCGTTTAAATTGTCCATTTTATTGCTTTAAAATGTATAATGGCTTTCAAAAGAATTCTAAAAGATTTATGATTTTCAAAATTATACTCTATATATCTCTTTAATACAGTGAGTGTAAGTGGTTGATTTCAAGTGACATACAGTGGATATTCAGACCAGAATGGAGACCTTGAAAATAATGGTCAAACGGCAATGTGTTAGGTTCAATTAACATACCATATCTTTTCTTTTGGCTACAGGAAAGCCAAAAATAACATTAACGTCCCGTTCAAATGTAAATTCTATTATTCAATAGCAAGATGCAAAAATGACGGTAACTGGTCATCCTACCTATAAATAACCCCACAAAAATCTGCACACTATACATTGCTACAAAGCTAGTAAACAGTTTTTTAATTGTTTAAAAAAGGAAAGTCCTAGGGTGAGCAACCCAAACAGACATAATTGATTTATGTGACCATGATTGGAATCCAGCAACCAAAACTGTGTAAACATACATTTACATCACAGACTGACATATAACACAACTAACTAAAAATGAGTCAAACAAACATACAAATAAATCTGACAAAGACTCCAATAAAATGTTTTGTAGTTGATATTACATACATGTACAGTAGTTAGTAAGACATAATGCCATACTAATCATGCTAGTATACACTTTCTAGATAAAGTACAATTTAGGTAAAATATAAATACAAGGGTATACAAAATGAAAACAACACTCTCATTGACTGTTAAAAACTCGTGTCAGAATCGCACCTCTGGACCCACCTGCTCAAGGAACGTCCTAAGTTAAAAACCTGAAAGCTGGAACATATGGAAAAACAAATACTGAGCCATGTCAAAAGGAATATAATACAATAGTACAAAGACAAATAAATGTAAAATAGATAAACTGATTCACAACGTCAGCATCAAGAATCAATATAAACTTAAGACCATCATGTTTTATTTGTAAAGTTGACACAGAATATTTATCTATTAAACAAGGAATTATTTAAATCTGGAATAATTTTGAATTCTAGAAAATTGATAAGAAATGCATGATGAAAACTAACCCAATTTAGGAGGGTTAGCCATGCATGCATGGGTAAGGGGGGTTAGTTAAATGTAGTTAATACTGAAATATCAGTGGAAGTAGAATTAATCTGAGCCATGCACGCATGGCTAACCCTATTTTGTTGGGTTAGTTTTCATCATACATTTGTTATCAATTTTCCAGAATTCAAAATTATTCCAGATTCAATTAATTCCTTGTTATTACATGTATTAGGTCTTGGTACTTTTGGACTAAATTTTAAGGAAAAAGGATGAGACCTTATTTAAAAAAAAAACCTGGCTCATAAACTTTTTGCTTAGACATCGATGACATTTAACAAAGTCTAAGTAACACCTGCCAACTTTTGAATATTGATCAGTTGAGAAATGTATACTCCGTACGCTGAGGAAGTTGGCATATTGCTGCTGAGGTTAGGAAAATTTATTATTTCAAAATTGAAATCTTCTCGTTTGTCATTGATTTGGGTATTAAGATACATGTAATCACTGTAGTCAAATTAGAGGTATATAAAAATAAGAATATGTGGTATGAGTGCCAATGAGACAACTCTCCATGCAAGTCACAATGTGTAAAAAGTAAACTATTATAGGTCAAAGTACGGCCTTCATTCAAAAGTCGGGAAGTTGTGTGAAGTAAATTGTATTTGATACAAGGAACATGTAAGTGAAAATCTGCACATGGAAGATAGAAAACCTGGATGCTTCATACCTTGTATGCAGATACCTTGTGCTACGAGGTTTTTCTTCTGTCATATGTCCATTATCATTGACCTCATTTTGGTGGTTTAGCGACTGCTACTGTTTTTAATAGTTTTTTTGTCTTGTGAATTTCTCACTAGTTAGGAGTAAAAGGATAACTACATTTATTATACTTCACGTCAAAATGCCAGATTTTGATTGGATAATACAAGGGAGATAATTTACTCTATCCCATGGCTCAGCGGGAGACAATTTTTTGAATGTCACCCTCTCGTGCAGATTAATCAAAAATCAATAATTTAAAAGACAATGAATTGAATTTACATTGATAAATTAAAGACAATGCTCATGGTTTTGGTTTTGGCCTCAGAAGAACTTTTTTGTAGACTGTCAAAATAAAAATAAATTGTCTTGCTTCCATTCTGTTGTTTTTCTAATAACTGTTACGTTGTTATGTGCGTGACATCATAGTTAAAAAGTTTCAATTTAAAATCTAACAGTAAAAGACACTAATGATAGAACATTCAGTATAATAAATTAAATAACACATAGCTGAGAGGGTAACAGAGCAGATTGGTACCCCTCAAAAAAGCATTGTCAAGCTTGGCATTGCCTCAGTTGACATGGTTTCCTCTGGGTAACAATCTGCTCTATCACCCACTCAGCTATGTGTTATTTATATATTGGTATATTGGTTCCTTCCAATGTCTACCTGTCTGTTCATGGATCAGTGATCTAGGTTAAATTTATGGGATTAGTTCTATTTTTCAGGTACTATAGGCAGTAGTTCAACTATATGTGGTGTGTCACCGTGTATGGAATGATTGTGAGGTGTACATGTCAGTAGTGTCAGGTTTCATCTGACCTTGACCTCATTTGCATGGTTCATTGGTCTTAATGTTAAATTTTGGTATTTTTGTCTGTTTTTTAAGTACTTTAAGCAATAATTCAACTATATTTGGTGTATGGAATAATTGTCAGGTGTACATGTCCGTCTGAAAGTTTAAAAATGACAAAATAGTTTTAAATCGAATATTTTATATTAAAAATCATAGATATTGATATTTCTCAAAGAAAAATAATACTTAGAAATCTTAATATTAATCATGTTGATAATTAAAAAATATTGAATACTGTAAATTCAGAAATTATTGCGACAGTATCAGGTTCAAAATAACAAAAACTAGCATTCATAATTTCTGTAGTTTTTCCTTCATGAAATTTTTGCAATCACATTAATAAGATTTTGCATTTTTGCCAGATGTCAATTCTGGTCTAGCAATAATAAATGCATGCAATAATTTCTGAATATACAGTAAATAATATATGTTGATATGTGTCAGATGCAAAAATTGCCTCATCATTTTTGTTCATCCACCATTGTTATTATACATAATATTCATTTGTCTTTATCATCAGTGATCATGTTTATATATTTACTACAAATCAAAAATATATCACTTTTATCCCTTGTTAGTATTTTTCCTATAGCAATGAGGCAAATTAACCAAATGTCCTTTATTGGTAACAATCCTTACTGAAAAAAACACTGTGGATTCAAAATTATTCTTGGGATACCAATTTTTGTGGGTTTTATGGGTACAGTTGAACATTGTTGAACCACAAATTAAAAAGTTCAATGAAATACCAATTTTCCATCTGTTTATATGCAGAAATTAATTTTGCATCAAATAAAATATCCACGAAAATGCAAAATTTATTCAATCCACAAAAATAAGTAACATGAAAACTGGTCCTGATGCTTTTTATGACCGCCTTTAAGGTGACAGAGGGCAATAAATGTTACCCTTGACCGTCCGTCCTTCATCTGTCCGTCCATCCATCCCATTTTCGTTGCAAAGCATGAGCGGTGGCATTCATGTCTTCAGACACATTCTTCATTTATTTTGGATTAATTTTCTTCATACTTTTGTAAAAATTTTATTGTAGTTTTTATACTCCATTTTGTGTTACATGTAAGCAAAGGGGTGTTGACCTGACATATGACACAAGTATTGACAAAGTGTTATTGACCTGTCAAATTAAGACATCATGATTTGAATTTATACATGTTATATGGGCTAAACAATGTATGAATCCTTGCATTGATGGAGAATGCTGATTGGAACAATTTATTCAGGATGGTTGCTGGCACATGTACAGGTCTGCTGGATGCCAGTGTAGTAATCCATAACTAGATAGACCGTACTGTAGTGGTGCCGCTCCACTGCTTTAAGTGCTTATATGTTTTATGTGTAAATTATTTCACATAACCATCATAACCATGATTACTTTGTTCATTGTTTTCCTCTTTAGTGGTTACTATGTTTTCAATATATACACATGTAATTCCAATATATATATGCAACACTGAGTACTCTCTGACTTAGACTGTACCATTTGCTTGATCAGGCTTCTTGCAAGAACTGTATTAATGATTTTTGTAGGTGATTCACAGGACTTATAATTTTTGTCCATGGTAAGTCCACAAAAGTTAGGAAGAAAAATAATATCATATATATTTTTATACCTTATTTTTAATTTGATTTAAGTATTAAGTCATCTGCTGTTTCTTATAGTAGCAACAGGGCCTCTTTGGGTAAGTGGTCTACATACACTTTTTTTAGTGTTAAACAGTCAACTACAGTACCGTACTAGTAATCACTAGTCTGTCAACTCTAAGGTTGTGAGTTCCAATACCACTTGTAGCAATGTGTTTAACTCTAATCTTAATTGACAAGTTTTTCAGTTTTCTGCCAAAGGTTGGTGGTTATGTTTATGCTTCCCCGACCAATAAAATCTCACTGCCATGGTATAGCCATGGCACATGTAGCTGAAAGTGGCATTAAACACAACCAAACAAACCGAGAGTTTACACCAAAAAAGTGATTTTGTAGCTGAGTAATTCACCTTTTTTGTATTCTACCTTTTTCTATGAGAGTGCTTTAAATTTTGTTCCTTTTGACTTCAAGTTCAAAATATTTATGATCATGCATGATGATTAAGAAAAACAAATTTTCATGGGATGATTCTACATGAACCTTTTTAAATTTGGGACATTTCTTTCCACATGTATAATTTTTTAAATTTTTATCGAACAATAAAAGAATGAAAATATTAAATGTGATTTGTAAAAATTAGGATGTTACTTATGATAATATTAAAGTATACTTGAATAAATAATTTCCCACCATGCTCATGATGCTGACTGAGCATCAAGCATACTTTTTCTGAGGACTTGATAATTTCAATAATATATATATTTATTAAGCAATAATATTGATTGATTGATTGGTGCTTAATGCCACTTTCAGCACTATTGTGCTATTTTGTGGTGGTCAGTTTTGATTGGTCGGGGAAGCCGGAGTGCTATTATTGGAGAGAACCACCGACCTTTGGTAGGAAAACTGAAAATCCTAGTCAATTAAGATTGGAGTCAAGCGCAATCCTGCCCCTACAGGATTCCAACTCACAACCTTAGTGTTGACAGGCTAGTGATACAGTAGTTCAACTACTTAGACCACTAGGCCATGGAGGCTCCCTTAAGCAAAAAAATATCTCATCAAAAATTTTATGTACTCAATTAAAAGGTGTCGTGATAGATTTTGCTTCTGTCAGATTCAAGCAAGGAAAGCATATCACATTTGAAAATTATTATTTTGGGTGATTATTAAACTTATCGAGGGTAGTTGAAAATTAATATTCTGTTGAAATAATTACTCGTTCTAGAGTATAGGGTATATCATACAGATTCATACAAAAGGATCACCAGTGGTTTACTTGTTTACAGAAGTTATAATTTATATATAACTGTACATTTTACAAATGATGTAAGATTATTCTCTTTGATAAGTTATAAATCAAAAGACTTGAAAAGAGCAAAAAATAGATTTAGAAAAAGCAATTTATGTCATGTAAACATTATGTTTGTCAAAAAACTGTTTTTAAAAATTTGAGTAGTAAATTGTTCCAATGACTACGTATATATGCACTTAAATTTAAAATTATAAAACATTCATAAACATCAACATAAATCTATGGTATATGTAGATATGTTAGAAAATTTAAAACGTCAAAACACAATATGAAAATTAGGAGATATGGTAGGTATGACTGCCAATGAGACAATATAGACCAACATGCAACCAAACAAAGGACAAAGATGGGAACAAATACAGGTCACAGACCTTCTTAAGAAATTTAAGGTGATGACCAAATTCATCATTAGAAATCTAAAAATTTTTGCTCATCTATATCTTACCATTGTCTTCAAACTATCCTGGAAACCCTCCTAATCCAGAGATGGTTAATCTTTTAAATAGAATCTTATTCCTAATATTCAATGTTTATAATGGTGTCCAGGTGTCTGTATGTCAATTTTTTAATAATAAGTCAAATGCATTTTAATAAAATATACTCTGTCACTTTTTTGGTCTTTTGGAAAATGTTGTTTGTGCTGTACTTAGACCCCTTTACCAAGAAATTTGTTTTGCATGCACACATATAAAAATTGCGTTTTTTATCCAACGCAATCATAGGTTTGAACGTTGTTTTCAATTTAGACTCGTTTATAATTTTTTAATAATTATATATATCTAATTTAAACACAAGTGAACCAACGCCTGGTAGATCTTCTGTCAGTAGATTCCATAAAGTGGATACCTCGGGTATGCAGGGTCGTTACTATAAAAACATAAAATGTAGAAGGTCCAGTAACAACAACACTTCCTTAAAGTGTTATTGTTACTGGACCTTCTACAAATTATATACATCTTTACCAAACTTGATTTGATTATGCCCAATAGTGTGATGAAGAACATTGTTGATTTTAGGGCCAAAGGTCAAGGTCACAGCAGCAATTGATAGCTTCTGAAATTTGGACAAAACTTTGGTTTGGTGCCCTGTTGTTACTTTTGAACCATATGCCCAACTGTTACCAAAATTTGTTTGATAATGTCGCATGAGATAAGGGTTCAGCAGCTATTGATGGACTAAAATTGGAGATATAATGTATTTTGAGATGAAGAAGACCAGTATTGATTTTGAGGTCATTAAATCAAAGATCAAGGTCACAGCAGATAGATTAGAAATTTGGCAACTTTTGGTTTCCAGGTGATATCTTATGAACCATACATGTGTGTCCAACATTCATCAAACTTAGCTTGAGAATAATGGAGAATGTCCCTTAGAAAGACCCCTGCAGATTTTTTTGTCAATAGATCAAGGCTACAATGTCTATTTTTAGTAATTTCACGATTTTTACATCGCGATGACCTTGAGGTCATTTCGATGTATTGCTATCGCCTAAATTTCCATTAATGCATAAATTATGCAAATTAGTTTTGGGATTTTAACCGATCTATAAACATGATAAATACACGAACATAAACTAGTGCAAAATAACATTCCTTATCGTTTGATATAAAAACATCTCTTCAATGAATACTGATACAAATATTTTTGTTAATTAATAATATGAAAATGTTTTGTAGTATATATATATATATATATATAAGTAAAAAATCATTGATTATATCAATGCACACGTACCGATAGTCTGGGAACGTGACACAATATTCTCAATAAGCGGACTTCCGGTTCGAATAAATATAATTTGCGGGAAAATATGAAAATATGAATGGAAACTCGTATCCAAACTTTTAGAAAAATCGAATTTTTACAGAAAAGTGTCCGCCATGCACTTGCATTGCACTATCATAAGTAGAATAGAAGAATAGAATGATATACAAATGGATGGAAATCATATATACATGTAACTGTTATTTTAATATAATATATACCAACAAATCAGTGTATACAAATCAGTGTATACAGATTTGTATCACTACAACATAATAGTTATTACGGTGAAGTGTAATTTCCTGTCATTTATTCGTCATCCACACACAAACTTGTCTCAGAAAAAAAATAATTCTCTGTACATTAATTTCAGTTTCAGGTAAAGAGATATGTGATTTTTTTCCTGAGACAAGTGCTTTTGACCATCCACAAGGACTTTGTGGTCATCCGATGTTCAGTACTTCAGTACTTTGATTTGTTGTTGTTATATATCTAAAATGTTTTTCAAAACCATGTAACAAAAATTCAAAATCTCCTGTTCGGATATTTTATTGTCTGACATCTTAACCAAATGGATGATTGAATGTTCCTTTTTCCCCTTCTGTCATTGTCTGCCTATTATATAAGATATAAGAAATATAATGTTTACATGTATATCATATTTTTCAGCTCCCTTCAACACCAATGCAAAGAATGAATTCGTCAACAACTGGATCATTTTCTGAGGTCGATGACGAACATTCACCTTTAGTGTCTGGCCAGTCATCACCAAGGACACGCTTGGTTTGGCAGATGTCACAGTCCAATGCTTACCAAATACCAGATGGCAATGATGGAAATCCTACCAGACCTAGGTCCAGTAATAGAACTCTTGGGACTTTTGCTGGTGTATTTTGTCCAGTGGCATTGTCAATGTTTAGTACTCTTCTTTTTCTGAGAGCAGGTAATTTTCTCACCTAATACAACATGTACAACAGTCCAGCAAACAGGCAAATCTATAAAATACATTTATATTTTTTCTGGTTTTCGTTTTTACTTGTGCAGGACCTAGAAATTTTCCAACGTATCCTTAATGTATCTGCCACAACACATAATGCAGTAGCTATATTTCAATAGGAAGGACTGATCTATAAATGATCATTTGGTTGAGATAGCAGTTAAAATTTCCAAAATTCATCTTTGTCAACTATTTGGCAGAACCTGTTCTTTCTCTATATATATGCATGAACTACCTAGTTGCCTCTGGACATTATTCAAACAATAATCAATCAATAAAACATGTACAAATTTTAGTGGAACATTTTTGAATGCAGTTTAATAAAATCATATATTTTCACTCAATATATACATGTAGATCTCCCTTACTTTTGATGACTAAAAGATATAGTAAAATTTAGTACAAAATAAATTTCCTGTCTTCTTATGCCCCAGAACATTTCTGACTTTGGCATTATACTTACTCTCTTCAGACTTAAGTTGTTTCTGATCTTTTTTCTTTTATTTTTACCATGGTAACAGAGCTGCAGAGGAGTTCCAAATTATCAATAAATTAATGAAATGCTCACAAAAAAATCATCTACATTTACATCTATTTTTTGATGGGCTGCAAAAATGCAGTTAATATATCCCTTGATTTTTTTTTTAAAGTTGCTGTAAGGCCAAAATAAAAAGTATGTGTGTTTACTGTAACCCAACCTTATCTATTTTGAACTCTCTACCCTAATTTAGTTTTCCATTATCCATAAAATACTATTAAAGTCCCATTGGTGCCCTTCGGCTGTTATCTGCTCTATGGTCGGGTTGTTGTCTCTTTGACACATTCCCCATTTCCATTCTCAATTTTATTAAAGTCAAAATCATAGGTTGACATCAAGTTCATCTGAAGATTCACATCTTCATACTTAGCTATCTTATCTTTACACTTAATCCATTGGATGTGTACTGATTGATACTTTAGTCTGGGAGAACACTATTTATTTATTAATTGCAATTAGTTTTTATAGCCAACTATATGGTATGGGTTTTTTCTCATTGTTGAAGGCCGTACAGTGGCCTATAATTGCTTACTACCATTTCATTTTAACTCTGGTGGAAAGTTGTCTATCTCACTAGCAATCATACCACACCTCCTCATTTAGAAAGATCGGGTGGGTGGATTCTATTCTTCAATTTCATATACTGTAAATTAAGAAAGTTTTGGAATGTTTTTACTATTGCGAAAATTGTTTACAGCACAGTTTTTGCAAAAATAGAAAATTGGATTTTATTTTTTAGCTTTTTTTTGTACGCAGCATTCCTTAAAACCGTAGTAATTAGTTCGGCTTTTATTTTTTTCAACAACAAAGCTTAAAAATAAATGCATGCTAAAATTTCAGAATTTACAATACAATTACAAATTGATAAATTTAGTAAGTATGAAATGGTCAGGTGACACAAAAAACAGACTGGAGAAAATTCTTAAAATGAAAAGGATTAGGCGGTGGTAGATGAGAATTTACAGCTGAGATTTCATGAATTTTTTCAAAATTTTAATCCTTTCACTTAAAAAACTGCCATTTTTTGAGTGATGATAGCTGCCTAAAAAACTTCAGAACTCAGAATTTTCAAAGTTTTCATGTTTGAGAGGAGGAGAGTAGGGAGGGGGCTAGCAAAATAAAAAAACAAAAAGTCCTCCCATGTTTTAAAACCCCATGCTCCATGTATGAAGTGAGGAGAAAGACTTGTCTGTCAGTCTGTATGTCTGCAGTCATTTTGATTTCCAAATACTAACTCAAATATATTTTTGTACTTTGATATTGGATTGCAAACTTACTTAAATATATGGTTACCTATTTTTACAGGAAGATGTTTATTAATTTTGAGGTCACCATGTCAAAGTTCAAGGTCATAGCTACTAAATTTTTGCCAAAAAAAGCTGTTTCCAGATGCTTAATCAAATACAATGTATTGGATTCCACCCTTACTTGGATATATACATGTATATATGTTGCCACACATAATGACAGGATAACCCCTATTGATTATGAGGTCAATACCTGAAAGGTCAAAGCAACTAAAAATACATCATAATTTATGCAGAAAAGTGGTTGCTATTATATATTCATGATTAAATTTTGCAGGAAAAGGCCTCACTCTCAATTTTTGGATGATTTTGTTTAGATTCTATTGATTCAGTAGATATGTAATAGATATTCTCATAGGCCCAATAGGAAGCTTTGGCTGGTGGGACTATGGCCAAGCATGATGACTGCCTTATGTCAAATCCTAAATCTGGGATTGATAGTAACCTTACCTTAATATATGGTGACATATAATGAGAGGTAGATCCCCATTGATTTTGAGGTCACTTAGTCTAATGTCAAGATCATAGATACTAAAAACAGACCAAAGTTTATACAGAAAAGTGGATTCTGGATGCTAAATAAAACTACATAATATGGACATGATGGGATTGCAATGTAATCATACCAATATATGGTCACTTAATTCTAACAAGAGGAGGATCGCTATGGCCTTTGATGTTTCTATGTCTACAGTCAAGGTCAAAGCTACCAAAAAGATAAAAATTAGTGCACTCGGAAAAGTGGTATCAGTAGATTTTACATAGAATTGCAACCTTACTTGAATACATGGTCAGTCACATATATGATAAGAATAAGATTTCTAATGATTTTCAAGTCACTTTGCCTAAAGCCATACCTACTAAAAATAGAATTGTGTAAGACAATCTTATTTGCCTACTTTTGAAAATCACCATGGGGATTTTAAGTGCAAGAGGGGGTGGGGAATGGTATGTGTTTTTAGATCACCTGGCCCGAAGGGCCAAGTGAGCTTTTCTCATCACTTGGCGTCCATCGTCCGTCATCGTCGTCGTTAGCTTTTTACAAAAATCTTCTCCTCTGAAACCACTGGGCCAAATTTAACCAAACTTGGCCAAAATCATCATTAGGGTATCTAGTAAAAAAAAATGTGTCCGATGACCCCACCAACCAACCAATATGGCCGCCATGGCTAAAAATAGAACATAGGGGTAAAATGTAGATTTTGGCTTATATCTCTGAAACCAAAGCATTTAGAGTAAATCTGACAAGGGTAAAACTGATTATCAGGTCAAGATCTATCTGCCCTGAAATTTTCAGACAAATCTGACAACCTGTTGTTGGGTTGCTGCCCCTGAATTGGTAATTTTAAGGAAATTTTGCAGTTTTTGGTTATTATCTTGAATATTATTATAGATAGAGATAAACTGTAAACAGCAATAATGTTCAGCAAAGTAAGATCTACAAATAAGTTGTCATGACCAAAATTGTCAGTTGACCCCTTTAGGAGTTATTGCCCTTAATAGTCAATTTTTAACAATTTTTGTAAATTTTTGTAATCTTTTACAGAAATCTTCTGCTCTGAAACTACTGAGACAAATTTAACCATACTTGGCCATAATCATTATTAGGGTATCTAGTTTAAAAAAATTGTCCGATGACCTGCCTTCCAACCATCATGGCCAACTTGGTTTAAAATAGAACATAGGGGTAAAATGCAGTTTTTGGTTTATATCTCTGAAACTAAAGCATTTAGAGCAAATCTGACAGGTGGCAAAAATGTTCATCAGATTTAGATTTATCTGCCCTGAAATTTTCAAACAAATCCGACAACTCGATATTGGGTTGCTGCCCCTGAGTTAGTAATTTTACAAAAATTTTGCAGTTTTTTTGTTACAAATGTATTATCTTAGATATCATTATAATATCTAATATCTAATACTATTAATTATGATTTTAACCTTATTTTACATGATTTCCAAAGCATCAGTAAATACAGGTGAGCGACACAGGCTCTTGAGAGCCTCTAGTTTAATTTTTACTAGTCAAAGGGCTACTAAATCATAAAACTTATTTCTAACCCCCGCAATGTCTCCTTGATAGACTCGAGGTAAAAAGTACTGTACCTTCTGACCCTAATTTTTATCATCGTGTGACAGTAAACACACGTTCTGTTTGTTTTGGTCTAAAGGCAAAAATTTTAGGAATTACATGTACCTATCATGTCTGTGGTTTGTGAAATGGTGACAGTTCCATTTTTTTACCTATACATGTATTGATCATTTTTACCCTTTACCCTTAAGATCAAACACAAATATATGCTTGAAATAATATTGTATGAATCATTCTGAAAACGGAATGTAGTCAATACAATAAAATTTAAGTGGTACTAGAGAGAAACCTTTTCAAAGTGGTACAAATTAACACTCTTAACATGTAAATTGTAAATTAAAACGTATTATTTGATAAATGAGTCATTAGGCAAAGGTTGAATTGTTTTTCTTTGATCTTTTTAAGAACATATTTGTAGTGCAGAATAGTTTATAATACCTTTACCCAGTTTTAACATACAGTGCATAGTCATATATATTTGTCATCAGTAAATGAAAATGCTAACTAACCAAATAAACACCAATTAAATTCTCCCTCACCATGCTCGACCGAATTTAAAACATTTCTGTACCAAAATCCTTGGTATAATACATTTGTAAATAAAACAAAACTCTCAGTATAGGTTTAGTTGCTCCCAGTAACTTTTCTCTTTTCTAGCAAACAATGTTTAATAACATTATAATCCAATATATTATAACAACAATATTCAAATTTTATATACAAACAAAATTATCCAATACATTTAAATGGACTGAAATCAAACTTTATATTGTAATCATACATTAATATGCGACAATAAACAGCAAACTGACTGTTGTAGTTACTGTGAGCACCTTTCGATGAAGTGACACCCAAAATATTTCTTTATATTATAATATAATAGAACCTGCCAAAATATTTCATGTGCATATATTACCCATATATATTAATATCCCAAAATAAGAACCTGTTATACAACTACTCTCACTTACCAGTTTTGAACATATAAATAGTATAACTATAACACAGGGAAAAACCCCAAGTCTCAACGAAAAGAAATTTAATAAACCTGTAACTGTTCTGCTTCTATATGTACATTTTATGTACCAAGAAATTTAAAAAAAAAAAATGGAAATTACCTCACAATTATTTTATGAATAGTGTGTGTCATGAAAAATCGCAAGTGAAAAAAAAGGTTATGTCCATGCACTGTCCATCTTTAATTTGTAGTCCAATGAACAAGAGTTTTTAGTAGTTTCACTACTATGAGTGAGCTTAGGGGTATTTTGTTATTTCCACATGTCTATGGTGGAAGTGACAGGGCACAGATTAGGCACAGTATGAGCAAAGTGCAACCTTTTGGAGTACACATGCCATTATTTTTCTTGAATCATTATAAGAATTGAATATAAAAAACTGTTGAAAAATAAGTAATTTTTTTTTCTATTTTGATATTTTAAAAAAATTTGAGAATAGATTTAAGTAGGTCAGAATTGGCATCAGACCCTCTTTGACAGGTGGACATTTTTCTGGTTCTCATATTTGCTTGTCTTTTTGTGAAGATCATATTTTGACCTATCACTGTTTATTTTTTATACATGTTGATTT
The DNA here is from genome assembly GCF_021869535.1 of Mytilus californianus. Taxonomy (NCBI): domain Eukaryota; kingdom Metazoa; phylum Mollusca; class Bivalvia; order Mytilida; family Mytilidae; genus Mytilus; species Mytilus californianus. The sequence goes on from NW_026262593.1 coordinate 48,671,037, forward strand.
GCTGGTTTGTGTTGTAGTTTTGCTGTCCTGTTGACATTTAACTTACATGCCTAACAAACAGCATCTTTCATTAAATAATTGAATTCTGTTTTATTGAAAATTTTATAACAAAATGAACGCAAACAAACTTTACATTTAACAAACGAGTTAGGGCTTTTTGCTAAAATGTGATAATCTCTTGCTTTCATTTCATATAAACACAAAGCAATTAAAAATAAAGATGCCAAGTTAAGTATATTTGATCCCAATAAGTGAATTCTGTTATCAAAACTAAACATTCATTTTGCAAAAAAGCGATGGAAATTACAATTCATACTTTTAATATTTGTCATTATGCATGTCTTTCAACATACCTTACTATACTTAAAGATACACAACATGGTCACATAATATATCAACAAAAGTCTCCAACGAAAAAAGTAAAATTTACAGAAACGTTGCATGTACTTAAAAAACACAAAACTGTCACATAATATATCAACAAAAGTCTCCAGGGAAAAAAGTAAAATTTATAGAAACGTCGCATGTACTTAATTATAAAGATACACAAAATGGTCACATAATATATCAACAAAAGTCTCCATTTTTTTAAAAGTGGATAAATTAAACAAAACATCAGTTATTTGGTTTTTACTGATGTGTAAAGCATGTGTAGAATTAAGGTACTCCTCATTACAGAATCTTGGATCGTTTAGAGGTTGTTTTTCCTATGATTTATTATGGATTCAAACTTAAATTTGTGGAAGTATATATAGTAAGGGAGCAACCATTTAACTTCAAGGGGGGGGTGGGGGGGGGGGGGGTTATGGTTTTTTGTCTGAGTCAGAAATTTTTGTTTGCAAACATTTTTTTAGTTTTTCGACACTACCAATCAAATTATTTTAAAAATTAAACACTATAAGGTATGGGGAAAATCTGGATTCAGAAATTATATTATCTGCTTGACGACAATATTTTTTTTCATCAAATTGGGGATCAGAATATTTTTTTAGGAAAAAACCATAACCCTCCCCTTTGAAGTTAAATGGTCGTTCCCTAAATAAGGATAAATCTACAATATAATGGAACTTTTTTTGGTTTCTTATATAAATAATGGAGAAAAAACTGTCAAAATAGGTGCAATTTGGGTACCCTCATGCTATTGAATTATTTTGTCTTCCTGTACTGTTATTCAAGTACAACTTTTTTATTTGCCTAAAACTTTGCACAACTCTGATTGAAAAAAAGTAAACAAATGCAGGAGGAAGATAGTTTAAACAGATTCTGAAAGCAAAATAATAATACCCCAAATTATTTAACAACTATTATCTGATAAAAGTTAATTAACAAGTGGGAATGCATGGAAAATGTAAGAAAACCAAATAAACCTTGCCTATTATCTCATTTTTAGCTCACCTGACCCGAAGGGTCAAGTGAGCTTTTCTCATCACTTGGCGTCCGTCGTCCTGCGTCCGTCGTCTGTCGTCCGTCGTCCGTAAACTTTTACAAAAATCTTTTCCTCTGAAACTACTGGGCCAAATGCACCCAAACTTAAACACAATCATCATTCAAGTATCTAGTTTAAAAAATGTGTCCGATGACCCCGCCAACCAACCAAGATGGCCGCCATAGCTAAAAATAGAACATAGGGGTAAAATATAGATTTTGGCTTCTATCTCTGAAACCAAAGCATTTAGAGGAAATCTGACATAGGGTAAAACTGATTATCAGGTCAAGATCTATCTGCCCTGAAATTTTCAGACAAATCTGACAACCTGTTGTTGGGTTGCTGCCCCTGAATTGGTAATTTTAAGGAAATTTTGCAGTTTTTGGTTATTATCTTGAATATTATTATAGATAGAGATAAACTGTAAACAGCAATAATGTTCAGCAAAGTAAGATCTACAAATAAGTTGTCATGACCAAAATTGTCAGTCGACCCCTTTAGGAGTTATTGCCCTTAAGAATCAATTTTTAACAATTTTTTGTAAATTTTTGTAATCTTTTACAAAAATCTTCTTCTCTGAAACTACTGATACAAATTTAACCATACTTGGCCATAATCATTATTAGGGTATCTAGTTTAAAAATTTGTCCGATGACCCCACCAACCAACCAAGATGGCCGCCATGGCTAAAAATAGAACATAGGGGTAAAATGCAGTTTTTGGTTTATATCTCTGAAACTAATTTAAAGCATTTAGAGCAAATCTGACAGGTGGCAAAAATGTTCATCAGATTTAGATTTATCTGCCCTGAAATTTTCAGACGAATCCAACGACCCGTTGTTGGGTTGCTGACCCTGAGTTAGTAATTTTACAAAAATTTTGCAGTTTTTATACGACCGCAAAAAAATTTTGTGGTCGTATATTGGTATGACGTTGGCGTCGTCGTCGTCGTCGTCGTCGTCCGGCGTCGTCGTCGTCCGGCGTCGTCGTCCGAATACATATTGGTTTTCGCACTCTAACTTTAGTTTAAGTGAATGGATCTTTTTGAAATTTGACCATAAGGTTAAATACCACAAAAGGAAGGTTGGGATTGATTTTGGGGGTTATGGTACCAACAGTTAAGGAATTAGGGGCCAAAAAGGGGCCAAAAATGAGCATTTTCTACTTTCCAGACAATAACTGTGGAACGGTGTATGGATCTCTCTGAAATTATACTACAAGTTTCCATACCACAAAGGGATGGTTAGGATTTGCTTTGGGGGGTTATGGCTCAAACCGTTTAGGAATTAGGGGCAAAAAAGGGGGAAAAACAAGGTTGTCCTGGTTAATGGACAAATACTTTAGTACAAAACATAATTTAAAGCAGTGTAAGGGAGATAAATCAAATACATCATTGAAATTATCTCCCTTACACTGCTTTTAAATTATGTATAAAGTAATGGTTAATGAACAATAAAGATAATCTAAAACAGTGTAAAGGAGGTAATCCAAATACAACGTTTTGGTTACTTCCCTTACACTGCTTTTAAATTATGTTTAAAGAAATGCATATTTATAAAGGAAGACCAGTAAAAATATCTGCAAATGTTTTCATCTTTTTTTTTTACAAAAAAATCCATATGAAAGATTTGACACTATATTTTTATTAATTCTATTATAAAATAGATTAAGTTAGCACTATGGTAAATTTAAATGGGTAATTATGGTTGCCTACTCCATTGGAAATTTGAATTGAGATTATGACCATATCTTGAGGGAAAGAATTTTTTGGGGGGAAAAAGGGGGGGGGGATAAAAAGAAATTGTGGGGGGCCAATTTTTTCTCATTTCAGATTTCAGAAATTAAAAAGAATTATTCTTCAAATATTATTTTTTTTTCAAATTTCAAATATTGAAAAATTTCAAGAAGTAATCTTTAATTGCACAGTATGGCGCATTAGATTTGTAAAATCTTTGATCACATTTATTTATTTGTTATGCCGAATCTAACAGTGTATTTAGATTTTTAATTTTGGGTCCAGTTTTCAAATTGGTCTACATTAATGTCCAAAGGGTCCAAAATTAAACTTTGTTTGATTTTAGCAAAAATTGAATATATGAGGTTCTTTGATATGCTGAATCTAAACATGTATTTAGATTTTTGATTTTTGGCCCAGTTTTCAAGTTGGTCCAAATTGGGGTCCAAAATTAAACTTTGTTTGATTTCAACAAAAATTGAATATATGGGGTTCTTTGATATGCTGAATCTAACCATGTATTTAGATTTTTTATTTGTGGACCCCGTTATCTAATTGGTTCATATTGAGGTCAAAAGGGTCCAAAATTAAACTTTGTTTGATTTCATCTAAAATTGAATTATTGGGGTTCTTTGATATTCCAAATCTAACCGTGTATTTAGGTTTTTAATTTTGGGTCCTGTTTTTTAAATTGGTCTACATTGAGGTCCAAAGGGTCCAAAATTAAACTTAGTTTGATTTTAACAAAAATTGAATTCTTGGGGTTCTTTGATTTGCTGAATCTAAACATGTGTTTAGATTTTTGATTATTGGCCCAGTTTTCAAGTTGGTCCAAGATAGGGTCCAGTATTTAAACTTTGTTTGATTTCAACAAAAATTGAATATATGGGGTTCTTTGATATGCTGAATCTAAACATGTATTTAGATTTTTATACGACCGCAAAAAAATTTTTGTGGTCGTATATTGGTATGACGTTGGCGTCGTCGTCGTCGTCGTCGTCCGGCGTCGTCGTCCGAATACACATTAGTTTTCGCACTCTAACTTTAGTTTAAGTGAATGGATCTCAATGAAATTTTACCATAAGGTTCAATACCACAAAAGGAAGGTGGGGATTGATTTTGGGGGTTATGGTACTAACAGTTAAGGAATTAGGGGCCAAAAAGGGGCCAAAAATAAGCATTTTTGTAACTTCCAGACATAACTTGTGTGTAAGTATATGGATCTCTCTGACATTGTACCATAAGGTTCCATATCACAAAGGGAATGCTGGGATTGATTTTGGGGGTAATTGCCTCCAAATTTTAGGAATTAGGGGCCAAAAAGGGGCAAAAAACAAGCATTTTTCTAGTTTCATGACAATAACTTGTGTGTTAGTGTATGGATCTCTCTGACATTGTATCATAAGGTTCCATATCACAAAGGGAATACTGGGATTGATTTTTGGGGGTAATTTCCTCCAAATTTTGGGAATTAGGGGCCAAAAAGGGGCAAAAAACAAGCATTTTTCTAGTTTCAGGACAATAACTTGTTTGTAAGTGTATGGATCTTTATGAAATTGTACTGCAAGGTTCCATATCACAAAGGGAAAGCTGGGTTGGAGTTTGGGGGTAATTGCCCTAAACGTTTAGGAATTAGGGGCCAAAAAGGGACAAAAAAAACAAGCATTTTTCTAGTTTCCAGACAATAACTTGTGTTCAAGTGAATGGATCTCTCTAAAATTGTACTGCAAGGTACCATACCACAAAGGGAAAGCTGGGATTGAGTGTGGGGGCGATGAATCATAAGGGGGTTTAAAAAATTTGGGGGGGGGGATTTTTTTTCCTTTTTTTTCTTTAAAATTTTCCATTTTAAATTGGTTATTTCTGATTTATATATAAAAGCAAATAATAATGATATGGTTTGAATAGCATACATGTGAACCTCCCGACAGGAGTACAATAATCCTGTTTTCAGGAGTCTCCTCCCGACCTCCCTCCGGTTGAAGAGGAAAATTATAATCCCGTGTATGAAATTTTTCATGAATGAAAAATTGCTGCCCAACATATCATCTCAGGCATCTGGTGTAACTCACTTTACCTGAAGTTATATTTTACCTGTAAATCAATTAACATGCATAATTATATGGCTTCACTTGTCAGCTTGGGTGTCAAACATACTGGTAATCAATGTTTTTTTACCTCAGGCTAACTGCCGTTGTGTAACAAAAACTGTGTATTTATTGGGTTACTTCCCTTGATTTATCCTGTTTTAAGTTACTTTCCTTTTAATAATGAAAATTTTTAAAAGAATATAAATAAAATATAAATTGAACAAATAATCATAAAAGGATGGTAAATAAATGATTTTAAATGTCTTAGGACAAATAAAAAAATAATAATTTGAAAATTATTTGAGGATTCTATACTTCCTTTCAAGGCTTAAATTGAAATTTATATAATAACTATGACCCTTGTTTTACAGTTAGAATGATTTTCTGAGTATGCAAACAAAAGCTATTTGCAGATAGTTAAACAAATGTTCTGGTTGCAATAAATGTTTTATAGAATATGAAGTAAAAAATTTAAAGAACATACTGAAAAAAAAAATGTTAGATTGAACATGTAAAATATAAAGATGGAGAAACTTTATAAGTACAAGGGTACTATAAACATAATAAATTGGATGGAAAGTTGAAGAAAACACACTTTAAAAGACCATTTTTACAGCACACGGTTACATTTACGACAAAATTTATGTCGATTAAAAACCTCCTGATCTGAGTCCTAATCTCCTGATCTGAGTTTCACAGTCCATCACATGTGGTCCGAGTACACAGTTATTTCGTAGTGCATTTCTTTTGGACAATAAATGAAAATAAAAAAAATCCCACCTGCGCTTTCTCAAAAATATTTTTACAGTGTGTTGTACTACTTTTGGGACAAATTATATCAAAATTATAGAAAACTTCATCGGCTCTAACTCAAAATATGGACAATTCTATGTTAAGGGGGTCTTGAAATCTTTTGACAGCTTCCGAAGTGCTAATTTTTAACCTTTTTCAGCTGGACCAAATCACTACTTTACTTTACAATTCATGACCCAAATTTTTTTACAGTGTAATTTCATCCCCCTACTTGCTATTTGAGGCATAAAACATGAAGAAATATATTTGGAAGGGGTACTAAAAAAATTGGCAAGCAACACACTGTCCACACTAGGGACTTTATTCGTGGACAACGAAAATCAAAGGACGATAACTGTGTACTCGGACCTAATAGGATAGAAAAATTTGACCAATCTTAATAAAACTTAGTATGACCAAAGCTTAATAAATTATGAGACTGCTGACAAAGTTTCATGGCAAAAGGATATATATTATAGACAATATGATAAATTCTATATTCAACTTCGCGTGTTAAATTTTGACGTTAAAATTGAAAAATTTCAACTATCAACATTTGGGGCTTTAAAAATTAAAATATTGCAAAAAAATACATTTTAAATGCCTTAATATATGTACTCATTTGATTTATCAGACTTATCACAATTATTTAAAAGTCAAATTTATATGAGCCTGTGCCAAAAAATGGAGGTTTTCCAATGAAGGGGGGCCTTACATGAAGATGTAATATTTTCCAGCAATTTTAAATTTGTGGAGTTTTTTGGTTATAAATAATCCTTAAATATGTATTAAATGTACTTTAAATGGAAAGAAAAATTACAAATAGCATACCATATTAGTATAAAAGGGTCTTAAGCTAAGTAAGACTGAAAATAATTTAGGGTCAATTTAGGCCGTAGCACATATTTACATTTAAAAATGCATACTGAAGCTATAGGAAATAAACAATTGTGGCTTTTTTATAATTTCTATACTCAGGTTACATGATACAATAAATCTGAGCATAAAAGGACTCCTGCATTCAACTTTTTTTGCAGACAGTATGGTCTGATACAAAGATTTTTCACTTTTTAGTGAAAAATTTGCATGCAATTTTAGCCTCAACAGGCTTATATTTGAACCACTTGCTATTTAACATAAGAAAAGAAAGATACTATGTGAAATGAAACAGGTACAAAAGACATTGTGAAGTGCTTTTAATACAAATTTAGTGAAATCTTTATTATGGACTTCAACTTTTATGTACCAAGGTCCTCACATTTAACTTGATCCAAACAGGCCGTTAGACAAGGGTCATTTATACAACACATTTTGCACATATTGTCTGAGATAATCTTATTTTCTGTAGATTCAGAGTTCACAAATGAGTAATACAACTGGGTTAAAGCATAGAAACACAAATATTGACACAGGAAAACCTGTCACATAGAAAGTCAGAATGCCACTTATGCATCAAAATTGAAAAAGCTTTGAAATGCTTATTTTGACCATATAATGCCAAAATGGGTAATTTTTGCAGAATTTCTATCAAATAAAAGTTTAAATCCTTTAATTTCATGCTATTTGACAAATTGACACCATTAAATCATTCAGGGAAGTTGCCAAAGTACAGATTCAATATTTACTGATTTCGCCTCTTAGGTCCGAGTACACAGTTATTTCGTAGTGCATTTCTTTTAGACAATAAATGAAAATAAAAAAAATCCCACCTGCGCTTTCTCAATAATATTTTTACAGTGTGTTGTACTACTTTTGGGACAAATTATATCAAAATTATAGAAAACTTCATCGGCTCTAACTCAAAATATGGACAATTCTATGTTAAGGGGGTCTTGAAATCTTTTGACAGCTTCCGAAGTGCTAATTTTTAACCTTTTTCAGCTGGACCAAATCACTACTTTACTTTACAATTCATGACCCAAATTTTTTTACAGTGTAATTTCATCCCCCTACTTGCTATTTGAGGCATAAAACATGAAGAAATATATTTGGAAGGGGTACTAAAAAAATTGGCAAGCAACACACTGTCCACACTAGGGACTTTATTCGTGGACAACGAAAATCAAAGGACGATAACTGTGTACTCGAACCATGTATGAATAGGTAAATTAAAAAATCATAAGTTCTTAGACCACTTTCATTCTGTGTCAGAAACCTATGCTGTGTCAAATATTTAATTACAATCCAAATTCAGTGCTGTATCAAGCTTGAATGTTGTGTCCATACTTGCCCCAACTGTTCAGGGTTTGACCTCTGCGGTCGTATCAAGCTGCGCCCCAGCGGAGCATTTTATTTGTTATTATCTTAGATATCATTATAATATCTATAATATCTAATACTATTAATTATGATTTTAACCTTATTTTACATGATTTCCAAAGCATCAGTAAATACAGGTGAGCGACACAGGCTCTTGAGAGCCTCTAGTTTATTTTTATTAATTTTTTTTAAAACTTTTGTCGAGCCTGCGACTTTTGTCGCAAAAGCGAGACATAACAATCCTACATTCCGTTGTTGGCGGCGTCCACAAATATTCACTCTGTGGTTAAAGTTTTTGAAATTTTAATAACTTTCTTAAACTATCCTGGATTTGTACCAAACTTGGACAGAAGCTTATTTATGATCATAAGATGGTATCCAGAAGTAAATTTTGTAAAAAAAAAATCCTGTTTATCAGTATTTTACTTATAAATGGACTTAGTTTTTCTGCCACTTAACATTACATTCACTCTGTGGTTAAAGTTTTTAAAATTTTAATAACTTTCTTAAACTATCCTGGATTTGTACCAAACTTGGACAAAAGTTTGTTTATGATCATATGATAGTATCCAGAAGTAAATTTTGTAAAAAAAAAGTCCTGTTTATCCGTATTTTACTTTTAAATGGACTTAGTTTTTCTGCCAGTTAACATTACATTCACTCTGTGGTTAAAGTTTTTAAAATTTTAATAACTTTCTTAAACTATCATGGATTTGTACCAAACTTGAACAGAAGCTTGTTTATGATCAAAAGCTAGTATCTAGAAGGAAAATTTTTGTAAAAATTTATTTCCTGATTTTCCGTGTATTACTTATAAATGGACTTAGTTTTTCTTCCAGTTAACGTTACATACAGTCTGCAGTTAAAGTTTTTAAAACAATTATTAGATTCATAAACCATCCTGGATTTTTACCAAACTTGGATAATCAAAAGATAGTATCTAGAGGAAAATTTTTAATGTTTTTTTCCCCATTTTTGTTGAGCCTGCGACTAACAGCAAAAGTAGACGAGACACTGACTGGGTTCTGCAGAACCCTTACAAATTTTTTTTTTATCAAGTCACGATCGATAAACTTCGGCAACAAAACTGCAGATAGTGATATTTTCAATCAACAACCGATTGGAAGATTTTTGTCCATTTTACATTATTGATGCGTAATGAATTTTAAAATCATGCAATATTAGAGGACTTAGTTAAGTATATATGCATGCATTGGTTCAATTACTTCCTTAATATTATAATTATAAGAAACTCATTTCATATGACTTTACATTATGAATCTGAAAGTAAAAAAATTAAACACAAAGTTTCTGCATAAATTGTCTACTGAGTAATTCAACATATGATATTAGTTATACGTCATATAGCTGAAATTTGCATAATGAAGACATCGATTTCAAAGTTCATGGCTTGTAAAATTTTTTTATCAAATTTCAATAATTATTATTCATGTATATCATAGGTTGATAATTTATTGTTACGTATTTTTCTTAATTAATTGTATTTACAATATATAATGTCAACTTTTTTTCAAATTATCAATTTTTTGCAATTTTTTAAAACATAATTGTTTGCACAAATTTAACTTGAATAATGTTTAAAATTGGTGCTGTTGAATTAGTTGGGAAGATAATATAATTCTTTAGTTGCTTTCATTTAGAATTGGAAACATATGAGGGCATGACATCATTCGGCTTTCAGACAAATATAAATAAGTGAAAGAAGGAATGAAAGAACATGTTAGATTTTTACCATTTTTGTGTCGCCTTGAGTGAGTCAAAAAGCAAGATATAGGTTCAAAAATGTATGCTGTTTCCGGCATCGGCAGCTTTGGTGGCGTCAAAAATGCATTAGTTTGTGAATAGGTCAGTTTATGGGGAACCACTAGTTGTAGGTCAATGATATTTGGTGTGCAGTTGTATTAGCATTGGCACATCTCATTTCCATGGAGTTTATCTAGCTCCACCCCTCAGTCATACTCTATTGACTTTGAAACTTTTGCTTAGTTTACATGTATTAGTTTGTGATTAGGTCAGTTTATGGGGAACCACTAGTGGTAGGTTAATGATATTTGGTATGCAGTTGTATTAATTAGCATTGGTACATCTTATTTCCATGGAGATTATTTGACCCTGTACCTTCAGTCATGGTTCATTGACTTTGAATATTTTGCATAACTTATATGTTAAAGAAATACTAATTTTTTTCAACATTTGCATTTTACTATCAAAATAACATCTCTGTGTTAACAGTTTAATTACTATATCTCCACTCACAATTGGTTTTATAATTTATATAATGAACTTCAATTAAAAAAAACATTATTGTAAATTACCATTGTCAATTACCAGAGGTAAAAGTGATTCACCATTTCAAAATTCCTCCACATATTTCCTATAAAAGCACATTTAAAAAAAATGTCAAAAACTTATTTCAGATCAGATTTTGATGCAACCTTTACTGTTAATTTCATTAACATGATTAATGTATACAGTTTTTGTCGAGCCTGCGAAATTTATTTTGCAAAAGCGAGACATAGCGATCCTAGATTCTTTCGGCATTAGCGGTGGCATCAACATTTAGGTTCAGTCTGTGGTTAAAGTTTTTTTAAACTTTGATAACTTTGTCAAACCTACATGGAATTTTATGAAATTTGGACAGAAACCTGTTTATGACCAAAATATAGTATCCATAGCAATATTTTTTAAATATTTATTTTCATTTTTCCGTACTTTTTTAATAAATTGACTTGGTTTTTTTATACGCCCGTCAAAATTTTGACAGGACGTATTATGGTATACAAATGTCGTCTTTCCGTCTGTTTGTCCGGCGTAAACATGTCGCACTGTAACTTGAGAACGACTTATCCAAATTTCATGAAACTTAACTTAGTTGTTTTTTATGATGGTCAAACGATCTGTATACTTTTTGGTGAAAATAAGATAAAAACTTTTTGAGTTACAGGACTTAGTAACTAAAACAGGTGTGTGGTTTTTTTATACAACCGCAAAAATTTTTGCGGTCGTATATTGGTATGACGTTGGCGTCGTCGTTGTCGGCGTCGTCCGAAGACACATTGGTTTTCGCACTCTAACTTTAGTTTAAGTAAATGGATCTCTATGAAATTTTACCATAAGGTTCAATACCACAAAAGGAAGGTTGGGATTGATTTTGGGGGTTATGGTACCAACAGTTAAGGAATTAGGGGCCAAAAAGGGGCCAAAAATAAGCATTTTTGTAACTTCCAGACTTAACTTGTGTGTTAGTGTATGGATCTCTCTGACATTGTACCACAAGGTTCCATATCACAAAGGGAATGCTTGGATTGATTTTGGGGGTAATTGCCTCAAAATATTAGGAATTAGGGGCCAAAAAAGGGGCAAAAAACAAGCATTTTTCTAGTTTCATGACAATAACTTGTGTGAAAGTGTATGAATCTTTCTGAAATTGTACTACAAGGTTCCATATCACAAAGGGAAAGCTGGAATTGAGTTTTGGGGTAATTGCCCGAAACGTTTAGGAAGAAGGGGCCAAAAAGGGGCCAAAAATAAGCATTTTTCTAGTTTCCAGACAATAACTTGTGATCAAGTGTATGGATCTCTCTGAAATTGTACCACAAGGTTCCATATCACACAGGGAATGCTGGGATTGATTTTGTGGGGTAATTGCCTCAAAATTTTAGGAATTAGGGGCCAAAAAAGGGGCAAAAAACAAGCATTTTTCTAGTTTCATGACAATAACTTGTGTGTAAGTGTTTGGATATTTCTGAAATTGTACTACAAGGTTCCATATCACAAAGGGAAAGCTGGAATTGAGTTTGGGGTTATTGCCCGAAACGTTTAGGAATTGGGGGCCAAAAAGGGGCCAAAAAACACATTTTTCTAGTTTCCAGACAATAACTTGTGTTCAAGTGTATGGATCTCTCTGAAATTGTACTGCAAGGTACCATACCACAAAGGGAAGGCTGGGATTGAGTTTGGGGGTGATGAATCATAAGGGGGTTCAAAAAATTCGGGGGGGGATTTTTTTTTTCCTTTTTTTTCTTTTTTTCCTTTTTTTTTCTTTTAAAATTTTCCATTTTAAGTTGGTTATTTCTGATTTATATTTAAAAGCAAATAATAATGATATGGTAGGAGATACACACCAAACAGGATGTGTAAATTATTATATAATAAGTATTGTGCAATAGCAAGAAATTTTCAATTGCACAGTATTGCACAATAGCAAGAAATCTTCAATTGCACAGTATTGCGCAATAGCAAGAAATCTTCAATTGCACAGTATTGCGCAATAGCAAGAAATATCCAATAGCACAAATTGCGCAATAGCAAGAAATTGTCAATTGTGCAGTATTGCGCAATAGCAAGAAATATTCAATTGCACAGTATTGTGCAAAAGAAGATACTTCGTATAAATTGCTTATTTCTTGACCAATTTCAATGGGGTTTTATTCTTGAATTCTTGGGGTTCTTTAATATGCTGAATCTAACCGTGTATTAATTTTTTGGATTTTGGGCCCCGTTTTTAAATTGGTCCACATTGAGGTCCAAAGGGTCCAAAATTAAACTTTGTTTGATTTCATCAAAAATTGAATTATTGGGGTTCTTTGATATGCCGAATCTAACCGTGTATTTAGATTCTTAATTTTTGGTTCCGTTTTCAAATTGGTCTACATTAAGGTCCAAAGGGTCCAAAATTTAACTAAGTTTGATTTTAACAAAAATTGAATTCTTAGGGTTCTTTGATATGCTGAATCTAAACATGTATTTAGATTTTTAATTATGGGCCCAGTTTTCAAGTTGGTCCAAATCGGGGTCCAAAATTAAACTTTTTTTTGTTTGATTTCAACAAAAATTGAATATATGGGGTTCTTTGATATGCTGAATCTAACCATGCATTTAGATTTTTGATTTTTGGGCCCCGTTATCAACTTTGTCCACATTGAGGTCAAAAGGGTCCAAAATTAAACTTTGTTTGATTTCATCAAAAATTGAATTCTTGGGGTTCTTTGATATGCTGAATCTAACCATGTATTTAGATTTTGGATATTGGACCATAATAGGTGAATGTCCAATTTAAAATTTTTAAGTTCTAAGACCACATTCATTCTGTGTCAGAAACCTATGCTGTGTCAAATATTTAATCACAATCCAAATTCAGAGCTGTATCAAGCTTGAATGTTGTGTCCATACTTGCCCCAACTGTTCAGGGTTCGACCTCTGCGGTCGTATCAAGCTGCGCCCTGCGGAGCATTTTATTTTCACATGTAGCGCTGTATCTCAAAAACAATTTATGATTATAGCTTAAAACTTTACACACTTTTTAGTTATATTAATCTTAAGATCTGTATACTTTTTGGTGATGATTCAAAATTTTATTTTAGAGATATTGAGTATTTTGTTAAAAAAGGGGGAGGGGTTTTTCACATGTCGCGCTGTATCTCAAAAACAGTTTATGATTATTGCTTAAAACTTTACACACTTCTTAGTTATATTAATCTTAAGATCTGTATACTTTTTGGTGATGATTCAAAATTTTATTTTTGAGTTTTTTATTGAGTATTTTGTAAAAAAAGGGGGAGGGTTTTTCACATGTCGCGCCGTATCTCAAAAACGATTTATGATTATTGCTTAAAATTTTACACACTTCTTAGTTATATTAATCTAAAGATCTGTATACTTTTTGGTTTTCGCATGTCAGGCCGTATGTCAGAAACTATTTATGAATATTGCATAAAAATTCAGACACAAGACGACGGGCGTATCATGCGCTCATGGCGCAGCTGTTTATTTACAGTTGATATTCAGATTTAGTCTGAGGTTAAAAGTTTTTCAGTCATCAATAACTTTGTCAAACCTTCATGGAATTTTATGAAATTTGGACAGAAGCTTAATTGTTTATGAAAGTATCCGGAGTGAAATTTTGAAAATATTTGTTTTCTGTTTTCCGTATTTTACTGATAAATTGACTTACTTTTTTTTTTTTTACAGCTAACATTCAGATTAATCTGAGGTTTTAAAGTTTTTCAGTCATTAATTACTTTGTCACACCTTCATGGAAATTTATGAAATTTAAACAGAAGCTTGTTTATGACCAAATTGTACAGTATCCAGAGCAAAATTTTGAAAATATTTATTTTCATATTTCCGTAATTTACTGACAAATGGACTTAGTTTTTTTTTACAGTTATCAAGTAGATACAGTCTGGGGTTAAAGTTTATTACACATCAGTTATTTTGTCAAACCTTCATGGAGTTTTATGAAACTTTGGCAGAAGTATTTTAGTGATTAAAAGATAATGTCTGAAGCAAACCTTTGAAAATATATTTTTTTTCATTTTAGTATTCTTCTGATAGATGGACTAAGTTTTTTACAGTTAACATTTACAGTCTGCAGGGATTAAATTTTTTTGACATGATTAATTTGTAAACCTTTAATGGGTTGTTATAAAAATCGGACAGATGCTAATCTTCAAGACCATGAAATAGCATCCAAAGTAAAAGCTTGATTTTTTTTGAATTCTGTATTTTACTGATAAATAGTCTTACTTTTTAAGTCAAAATAACAATTTTACACTTGACAGCAATAATTGTAGGCGAGACACAGGGTTCCGTGGAACCCCTTACAAATTTTTTTATGATTATCATGAAATCATTATTCAATATTGTTATACAAATATTGAACATGTTGAAGTAAAGTGTCATTTTTTCCCTGGCCAATATAGCCATATATTTGTTTATGCAAAAATTCATATTTGTCTTAAAACAGTTATTTCTTTTGATTTACAAATCATACAAATATATCATAATTCATGCAAGAGGCTACAAACATTTCTGTATTCAATGGTTAAAAATTCTTTCAAATTGGGCAAGAAATTACTTAAGTATATTCATGTAGATTTTTTTTAAAATGTGTTATTATATGAAATATAAAGCAGAATTTTCAAGTTGTGAAACACTTTTGAACCCCTACTGTGCACATTTTGTAAATTTTTTTCAGGTTTTGTGGTTGGGCAAGCAGGAATACTTGAAATCATGCTACAGCTTATATTGGCTTACTTTATTCTTATGATGACAGTCCTGTCAATCTGTGCAATATCGACCAATGGGGCAGTTGAAGGAGGAGGAGCCTATTGTATCCTTGACAGCAGATGTTTACAATTTTGTAGCAAGATTTAAGAGCATATAAAATGCTAAATTAAACTTGCTTATGAATTTAAATGTAGAATAACATACATCTTAATTTCAAAAAACTTTGATAATGAACTCTGACTTGCAAAAGCTATAAATTGCATTCGTATTTTGAATTCCATCATCATTACTTTATTTTGAAAATCAACAAAACTGTTTAATATTATGTAGTTTGTTCAATGTATGAGCTGAACAAAAGGAGAGTTAGTCAAATTTCATTTATTTATTAGCAATAAATTCACTTTTTTGCCCTTTACCAACTTGAATTATAAATAGATTTATGTAGTATATTTTTTTTGATAGATATTTATCGTTTTTTTACATTATATTTTTTGGTGTGTTTTTATTCTTTAGGTGAAAATAAATATTTTTAATAGCTGTTTTTGCTACATGATCATTTAAAAACTTGAAGTAAATTTCCATATTAGATAGAAATTGTAAAATCAGCAAAATAGTGAATTTCATGTAGTAGATACAGAACAAAGGTAACAAAAAAACAGGCTGGTAACAACCGTTACCGTATAGTTTTTATACGACCGCAAAAAACATTTTGCGGTCGTATATTGGTATGACGTTGTTGTTGTTGTTGTCGTCGTCATCGTCCTAAGACACATTGGTTTTAGCACTCTAACTTTAGTTTAAGTGAATGGATCTCTATGAAATTTTACCATAAGGTTCAATACCACAGAAGAAAGGTTGGGATTGATTTTGGGGGTTAGGGTACTAACAGTTAAGGAATTAGGGGCCACAAATGGGCCAAAAATAAGCATTTTTGTAACTTCCAGACATAACTTGTGTGTTATAGTGTATGGATCTCTCTGACATTGTACCACAAGGTTCCATATCACAAAGGGAATGCTGGGATTGATTTTGGGGGTAATTGCCTCAAAATTGTAGGAATTAGGGGCCAAAAAAGGGGGGAAAAAACAAGCATTTTTCTAGTTTCATGACAATAACTTGTGTGTAAGTGTATGGATCTTTCTGAAATTGTACTACAAGGTTCCATATCACAAAGGGAAAGCTGGAATTGAGTTTGGGGGTAATTGCCCAAAACGTTTAGGAATAAGGGGCCAAAAGGGGCCAAAAATAAGCATTTTTCTAGTTTCAAGACAATAACTTGTGTTCAAGTGTATGAATCTCTCTGAAATTGTACTACAAGGTACCATACCACAAAGGGAAGGCTGGGATTAATTTTGGGGGTAATTGCCTCAAAATTGTAGGAATAAGGGGCCAAAAAGGGGCAAAAAAACAAGCATTTTTCTAGTTTCAGGACAATAACTTGTGTTCAAGTGTATGGATCTCTCTGAAATTGTACTGCAAGGTACCATACCATAAAGGGAAGGCTGGGATTGAGTTTGGAGGTGATGAATCATAAGGGGATTCAAAAAATTAGGGGGGGGATTTTTTTTTCCCTTTTTTTCCTTTTTTATTCTTTAAAATTTTCCATTTATATATAAAATCAAATAATAATGATATTTTTTGAATAGGTAAATTAAAAAATTTTAAGTTCTTAATTAGACCACAATCATTCTGTGTCAGAAACCTATGCTGTGTCAAATATTTAATCACAATCCAAATTCAGTGCTGTATCAAGCTTGAATGTTGTGTCCATTCTTGCTCCAACTGTTCAGGGTTCGACCTCTGCGGTCGTATCAAGCTGCGCCCAGCGGAGCATTTTATTCTACAAGTGTAGTCATGTCATTGAGTCTGAGGCGATAGCCAACAACCTTGATCTGACTTCAAGTGCAGAAAAACTAGAATTGTGCTATTAAGAACTACCATGTTTGTCTATAACAGAATGAGAATGTACTTTCCTGAATAAACAAACTTGCCAATAAAAAATCCCAGTCTGCATCATAGAATAAAAATATTCAAAAATGGTATGATAAAACACAAATAGATTGGCTGGGAAGTGAATAGTCATAGTATTTTAAGCAGCAAATCACCTGGACCAAAGGATTTTAACCAAATTGTTTAGTATTTTTGCTGAAACTATGATAAATAGAAAATTTAAATGGCATGTTTAAACATGCATTAGTATGCATTAAACAGCAAAAATAATCATCGATGGAATTTTTTCACATAAAGTTCTAGGTAAGCCTCTTGTTTTTAGAGCAGATTGATGATCTATTTCCCTGTTTTAACATCCTGAAATTTTTACAAGCAAACAAACTAAATTTCTTTCAAGATTCCTCTGGGTACATGTATATAAATTGGTTCTAGTTTTTATAAAGGAAGGGTAAGACTCAACTGTTAGGGGTGTCTATTTGGCCTTTAGCAATCCTCTGAAACACCTGCAGGAATTTCTGCTCTTAATTATAAACTGCCAGGTTAAGCAACTGTATGCTAACATCCCTTAACAAAGCACAGATATGATAAGCAGGGCTTTAGGGCCAGAATTTGGTGGCAGCATTGGATTTTTATTTTTTGTAGCCAATATTTTAGCCTGTGGACTCTATGTTACAGGCTTCGTTGAAGCTGTTTTGGACAGTTTTGGTCCCAAAGGAAGCATGATATCAGATGGCGGGGCCTATTTACCCTTAGATGACAAGGAATGGTATAAGTACCTGTATTCATCTGTAGTCCTATTTTTCTGTTTGGCCATCTGTATGATAGGAGGAAGCATGTTTGCTAAAACTTTGATTGTTATTTTTATGGTAAGTGACTTGTTTGTCATTGTGAATAAAATGTAACATATGTGTAAGGTGGATTAAAGTTTTATGAGAGAGTAATCAAACAATATAAGCAAACTAAAATAAACATTGGAGATCAATATTCAATCTTGAATTTGGTATTAGCCCTAAAAGAAAGTGTAGATAAGCAGTTAATTAATGGAAAATGACAAATCAAATATACTGCATTTCAAAATTATCGACAGCTCACTGTGCCAACTCTGTGCATTGGAGCTTACTTACGATCCTATGCATTGGGGCTTACTGAGCCAACCCTATGCTGACCCTATGGATTGGGGCTCACTATATATGCCAACCCTATGCATTGGAAAGGCCATTTCCTTCTCTCATCATAATGCCTTCAAGTGGAAATAATTAAAAACATGTTATCTGTAGTGTAATGTGGATTCATCGTTATTCGTGGGATAGAAATATTCCTGGATTTAGGGGGTATACTGTAAGTTAACTACTAAATAGATTCAACTATTCAACAAATACAAGTTTACAGTACGCTTCAATTAAAAAAAAGCATGAATTCAAGTATCCACATTTATACATATTTTTTTTAATTCATGAAAATTGGTACCCATGAAAATAAAGGAATCCACATTATCTGATATCCACAGCAAATTGTTGTGAGACAAAATTACCATAGCAGCAACAACAATATCTGATAAGTTTTCAAATTCTATGATTTTTTCCTAAAAAGAAAGAAGTGTTTGTACATATAGTTAATATTCTTTAACCAGTATGAACAACATTTGTACATTGTCAAGTAATTTGTGTGAGCTTAAAAAAAAAGGTGGATAATGAAGATTGCAAAGTTTTTATCCCCTTTTCTTTTTGAATACAAAGAAATGGTAAGACCCTGTTTGTGAAACTATGCAGCATCAAGAACTAAAAGATGTTTATTTCAAAATGTTTATGACTTTTTTCTCAAAAGCAGTTGCATATAAAAACGGCATGTATCGGAATCCCGATTTGATCATATTGGTCAATATGAAAATTACGGAGATGTTGTATGATCATTGAAATTGAGTCAAAAAGACCAACGGACTCATATATATTAATGTTAGTAGTTACAGGCCTAGGGTGCTGTACATATTAATGTTAGTAACAGGCCTAGGGTACTGTATAGTCTTTAACAATGAACAAAACCATAACCTTTAGTAAGCTATAAAAGTCCCCAGGATAAAAAAAATGGGAAATAATTCTAAAGTGAAAACCAATAGCCTGATTTATTTCTATAACAATTACTTATTTCTATAACAATTAACTAAAAGCAAAAATTGACAGTCAGCAGCCGTTAGGACAACCAGTGGGTTACAGTTCCTGGCTTGGGAAAGGCACATGAAGAAGTTTTGTTTTTTATTTTCCAGATTACTGTGATATGTACACTATCAGTATACATCAGTATATTTGCAAAGAGTGACAAAAAGTTGATACAGAACCCTAGGATTGACATGTTGGACAAGAGGAATGAATCATGTGCTAACCACACCTTCTACACTGGTCTCTCAGGAACCACGTTCAAAGATAATTTGTATGGTTTGTATATAAATCAATAGGAAGTACTTTGGATTTATTTATTTTCAAGGATTAAGGAAAACTTGTATTTTAAGTTTTTAAGTGGATATTTATTTTTTGTTTGCATATTCAAGCCAATAGAAAATATGTACTTCTTTGAACTTTAGATGTGTGGTTTACCCATACAGAACTAACGAAATCCAGGGAAATTGGTATCTAATGAATAATAATGCATTCACAGTACATGGAATGAATCAATATACATTAATTTTGTTTTGTAGTACATAGATTATGACTCAAGTTAAAAAAATCATTAAGGTGATGAATTAAATTTCCTCCCTGAATGCTGCTAATTGTGGGTAATTCACTCTGAATTCTCCTCCTGTATATATTCATTAGGTAATATTTGACAGGGGGTTAAGAAATGAGAGTGTTTTCACCTTTAATCACTAGTTAGTCACCCTGTTTCACTGTGAATCACTTAACACAAGCAAGAGGGAATTATTTACTGAATAATCTTATGTGTACTGAATGAGACGAGAATGCAAAAAAATATCAAAAGAAATAAGAAGATGTGGTATGAGTGCCAATGAGACAACTCTCCATCCAAGTCAAAGTACGGATACTATAAACCAACTAATTTTAGTGATTGATTCATTTTTGTGACTTGCAAGTAGAGAAAAAAAAGGTGAATAATAATCATCAATGATGCAAAAAAAAGCATCTTTTCTTATAAGAATACACAAGCAAAGTTAGGAAAATCGCAAAAATAAATTGTTACAAAATCGGCAAGACATGACGTTAAGGCAAAATTAAAGTATTTATGAAAATAAGTTGTTTTAAGGCATTACATCATTTTAAACTTGTCAGGTTAAAGACTTTTTTGCACTGACTGGATGCTAATCTATCATCAATCAAGTGGGCCATTTTGATCGCTTAGGATCCATCTTTCATCTTTTGTCAAATTTAAAACAACAAAAAAACAGACCACCAGGCAAATTGAAACCATTCCTGAGTGCATGTTGTTGTTTAATATTTCGAATACAACACTTGGTAGAATAAAACTAATGTGGGTTAAAGTCAAGTCAGGTGCTGATTCAGGCAAGACCTCCCTCCCCCTTCCCCCCTAAAAAATAAAAACATGTTATTTATAGGTAAAATTTCATCCAATTTTTTGTCAAAAATATAGTCCTTGTACTTGTAATTCTCAGGGGAGTCCCATGACATCAAATCCGTGTTTACCGCCTGCATGTCCTACCTCCTTTCATAATTTTTTTGTCGAATGTTTTATTTCAACAATCTTTTTATACTTTTATAACTTATTAATGTATTGAATATGGGTGTAGATGGCAGAATTTTGTTTTAAAACAAGCCATTTTATTTCCTGTTTTCTGAGATTATACCTCTCCCCTTTTACTACCCTCTTAAATAATAATTACATTTTTTTTGCAGAAAAGTATGGTAAAGACTACATAACACATGACAAGATGGATTTTGCCACAGTATTTTCTATTTTGTTCAGCAGTGTTACTGGTATCCTAAATGGAGCTAACATGTCAGGTTAGTGATCATAAGATCTGTTAAGTACTAGCAAATTTATAAGCTTGAATCATTATGAATAAGGAAAGATGTAGCGTAGAACAGCAACAGTGAACAGCAATCCAACAACAAAATTTGGTAAAAGATAGGCATCTGCTATATGTTACCCATGTACATGATGTAACATAAATAGAAAAAAAAACAAGGTTTGAAAAATATGTGTTTCAGATTTTCTTGCCAAGAATTAAATGGCTTAAAGTTTTTTGGTGGGTTTCGGTGGGGTACATTCAAAATAACCCAGAATAAAAAAAAATTCTTGAGAATTTCAAAACACAAAGTGAAAACTGTTTTAAACTTTTGTGAATTAATTTTTTTATGTCAATAAAAAAGTTGTTTCTAAAACTCATATCAATTTATAATTGAAGCCAAATGAATTAAAAAATTATTTTTTTAAATACAACTGATGTTTTATATTTATTTCATTCCTGGTTGTAAGTACACAAAGACACTTTATTGTACATGAATTATTACTTACTTAATAAACAATTTTTTAAATTTTCTTTCCTAAATGTCTTATTGGTTGTAGATTGATAGAAATCTACATAATAATTTCCCTTTTCTTAGCAAGAAAAAGTCTTCGGGATTTTTACGTTGTAATTAATGTATTTCATTATAAAAGATCATATATGACTGATTAATTTACTAATGGCAATCCCATTACAAGCAAAATAACAACATAATAATTATTTTTTTTAAATGATTTAAATTAAAAGAAAGTTTGTTTTGAAAATTGTAATCAGAATTATATAATATATTTATAATAAGGTTAGATAGAAAGATTTATGAGCATAAATTGAATAAAAATCTGTTAAAATGCACAGAACTAATAATTAAATGGTTCTTTATTACCTAGAAATGATGGTCATATCTAAGACCTCATTTGGCAAAAGCTTGACATATGGTATGGACACATGATTATTATTACAGGCCATTGACCTCTGGACATATGTCATATAAATGCAGGACAGGGATGCGAATATCACGTCGGCAGTTGCAATGACAATGGTATAGATTACTTGTATAAAGCTTTATATTTTAGAAGGTAGAAGACCTGGATACTTCATACTTTGTATACAGATGCCATATGTTCTGAAGTTTTGCAGTCATGTAGCAGTTGTTCTTGACCTCATTTTCAATGCTATGCAACTGACTAAAAAATATTTTGTTTTTTTATCACATAATTTTTTCAGTTATCATGAGTAATAGGACTATATCTGATAGTATATAATATAAGATTCGCTTGACCTTGACCTAATTTCTAAGATACTATAAGCAGTAGGTCAGCTTCATTTGGTGTAAAGAATGATTGTAAGGTGTACATGTCCATCATGCAGGATTCATATGACCTTTACCTCATTTTTATGGATCATGGATAATGTTAAGTTTACCTTGACCTTAGACTGATTGACTGATTTTTGTCGAGCCTTCGACTTTTGTCGAAAAAGCGAGACATAGAGATCCTACATTCCGTTGGTGTCGTCGTTGGCAGCATCCATAAATATTCACTCTGTGGTTAAAGTTTTTGAAATTTTAATAACTTTCTTAAACAATCCTGGATTTCTACCAAACTTGGACAGAAACTTGTTTATGATTATAAGATAATATTCAAAAGTAAATTTTGTAAAAAAAAATTCCATTTTTTCCGTATTTTACTTATAAATGGACTTAGTTTTTCTGCCAGTTAACATTACATTCACTCTGTGGTTAAAGTTTTTGAAATTTTAATAACTTTCTTAAACTATCCTGGATTTCTACCAAACTTGGAAAGAAGCTTGTTTATGATCATAAGATAGTATCCAGAAGTAAATTTTGTAAAAAAAAAATTCCATTTTTTCCGTATTTTACTTATAAATGGACTTAGTTTTTCTGCCAGTTAACATTACATTCACTCTGTGGTTAAAGTTTTTAAATTTTAACAATTTTCTTAAACTATCCTGGATTTCTACCATACTTGGAAAGCAGCTTGTTTATGATCATAAGATAGTATCCAGAAGTAAATTTTGTAAAAAAAAAAATTCCACTTTTTCTGTATTTTACTTATAAATGGACTTAGTTTTTCTGCTAGTTGACATTACATTCACTCTGTGGTTAAAGTTTTTAAAATTTTAACAACTTTCTTAAACTATCCTGGATTTGTACCAAACTTCGACAGAAGCTTTTTATGATTAAAATCTAGTATCTAGAAGGAAGTTTTGTTAAAAAATTTTTCCATTTTTTCCGTATTTTACTTTTAAATGGACTTAGTTTTTCTTCCAGTTAACATTACATACAGTCTGCAGTTTAAGTTTTTAAAACATTTATTAGATTCATAAACTATCCTGGATTTTTACCAAACTTGGACAGAAGCTACTTACAATCAAAAGATAGTATAGAGAGGAATATTTTTATTAATTTTTTTCCTCATTTTTGTTGAGCCTGCGATTAACAGCAAAAGTAGGCGAGACACTGGGTTCTGTGGAACCCTTACGAATTTTTGATGTATTAAAGCCACTTCCAGCACACTTGGCTTCATCAGGTGGCCAGTTTTTTTATTGCTGAAGGAAGGGTGGAGTACCCAGGGTGACCACATACCCTCTACAGAAAATCTGGCGATTTAATTGATTAAGATTTGAGTCAAATGTACCTTTAGAGTGGGGTTCAAACTGTCAACCTCAGTATTGAGTCTAGTGATCACTATAGATCGTTAATAAACCATAGGACCACCAAGTCCCTATTTGATAATAGGCACTTTGAACGTTAAATTCAACCATGATCAGTAAAGAGACACATCAACATGTGCACTTTTCCTTTATGCATTGATGAGTTGCACACTTTTGCATATACATGTAAACAACATGGTTTATTAAATCTTTTTTTCGTAATCAAAAGATTTTGTTCAATTTTTAACATCATTTTGACAATTAATTAATCATATTGCAAGACAGTTATTCAATTTCATGCAAATTTGACATGAGAAAGAACTTCTAAATGATAGATTGACGTCAGCTGCTGTTTAAGGTACACTGTGTCAATAAACTAATCATAGATACCATACCAGGATACAAATTTTGTATGCCAGATGCACGTTTTGTCTTCAAAAGACTCATCAGTGACGCTTGAATCAAAAAAGTTAAAAACACCAAATAAAGTACGAAGTCAAGAGGAGCATTGAGGATCCAAAATTCTGATAGGTTTTGCCAAATACAGTGGATTCATTTATTTTCGTGGGTACCAATTTTCGTGGATTAAGGAAAACTTACATGTTCGTGGATATTAATTTCGTGGTTTTGCCGAAGTCTGCATACAAGCCTAAAGGAAATTTGTTATTCATTGGACATTTAATTTCGTGGTTCACCTGTACCCACGAAATCCACGAAAAAATTGGTATCCAACGAATAATAACGAATCCACAGTACAGCTAAGGTCATCTATGCCTGGGGTAGAAAATCATTAGTATTTCGAAAAATTCAAATTTTTGTAAACAGTTAATATAAAGTTATCAAAGGTACCAGGATTATAATTTAATACGCCAGACGCGCGTTTCGTCTACATAAGACTCATCAGTGACGCTCAGATCAAAATAGTTATAAAGCCAAACAAGTACAAAGTTGAAGAGCATTGAGTACCCAAAATTCCAAAAAGTTGTGCCAAATACGGCTAAGGTAATCTATTCCTGGGATAAGAAAATCCTTAGTTTTGTCGAAAAATTCAAAGTTTTGTAACAGGAAATTTATAAAAATGACCATATTAATACATAATATATAATTATGACCATATGTCAAGTAAAACCATAGGTTACCATAAACTGGCGGCTACATCAAATTAAAGCTTTATATACTAGGTCATGATGAACATTCTTGTTTATGACAAGTTTCCTTATTAGGAAATTTTTTACAGAATGTTACCTCTGTGATTTAAACAAGCTTAATAGCATGCCTGTTTTAAGGAAAATAGTACAGCTAAAAAGCCCTCTTAGACATGAAATTATTCTTTATATGATAAATTGCAGTTCAGTTAAATTCTGAATGGATGTAATTAAAAATGTCTGATTAATTCCAGAAAATATAGTCTATTTGGAAACCCTTATACTAATTCTTATTTCATGGATGATGAAAAGAGATTCATATTTAGTTTATAGTCAATGAATTTAGAATAGATGTTTTTGAACACAAGGCCAAAAAATCAGTAAAATTGAATGCATTGACCATAGGATATTTTTATGGACATCTTCATTCATATTTTCAAATTGACCAGGAATCGCCAAAAAAGGATGTAAGTTATATTAATTGACTGCAAGTCAATTGAAGTGCAAATTGATTAATATTTTATTAAAAGCTGTCTGTGTGATTTGATAGTAGTTCCTAATAATTTAAAAGTTCAAAGAAAGATTAAATTCATTAAAACATACTAACAATTGAGCTGTGTTATAATAAAATCAAAAAGAAATCAGCTAAAATATATCTTTTTTCAAATAATAGGAAATGTTTCAAGGGAGAAAACTTTACATTTGAATTCTTATGTTAGACCTGAGTAATCTCCCATTTAAAAATTAGGTTATCTCATTGTGAATGCACTTTTTTGTTGTTGGTATTTTTTGTTTAAAATCAATTCTTTTGTGTAAGTCTGCCCACTTTTTTTTTGTGGTGAAAACCTGAAAAATATGGACATTTAATATTAAAAAAGTAATGCAATAACTTTTTTTAAAAACAACAATTAATATGTATTTAAAAATTAGTATCACACACTTATCTTATTATAAATGGTATGTGTTTTCAATTTACGTGAAAACAAAAGCAAGAGCTGATGATATAGTGAGTGCTATTCACATAATTTCTTTTTCACATGCACTACAATAAGTCAATTTGATCATTTTATGACTGAACTCATCTAACTAACAAATTTAAGTTAAGCACCATAACAGGACTGGCTTGTTTAAATCTTTGTCTAGCAGCTAAATAATTATATTTGCTTGATTTGATTGCTGTTTCTTTAATATTCGGAGGCAACTATTTAATGCAAGTTAAGGATAAAGTTAATTTTTATCAGTTAGGGTAATGGAAAAAAATTTTGTTGAAATTATTTATTTGATAGAAAAAATCAAGACTTCAACTTAAACAAAATCATAGATATCTTTTGTTTTTTCTGTTGTCTGTTTTTTTCTGTCTCATTGATGTGTATAGAAATAAGGAGATGTGGTATGAGTGCCAATGAGACAACTCTCCATCCAAGTCACAATGTGTAAAAAGTAAACAATTGTAGGCCTTCAACATGGAGCCTTGGCTCACACCGAACAGCAAGCTATAAAGGTCCCCAAAATAACTAGTGTAAAACAATTCAAACAGCAAAAACCAACGGTCTAATCTATATAAAAAACAAGAAACGTGTATCCCACATTTTCTAAATTTGAAAAGAAATAGGTAGTACAGGTTAAAGATTTGGAAAGAATAAACATATTCCCTTCTCAGATTAGATAGATAGTTTGACTTGATTAATACAGTAAAATACATTCAGTAGAATTATTGATATAATTACATTAAACAGGAGGTCTTCATATGCACAAACTACCACCTTGGTGGTCTGGTGGTAGAGTGCTGACCATGAGTGCTAGAGGTTTTGGGTTCAATCAACCAGCTGGGTCAAACCAAAGACTTAAAAATTAATTAGTTTCTGCTACTTTACTGCTAAGCATGTAGTATTTAGGAGTACGAACAAAGATTGGTTGGCTTGGAACAGGACTAATGTGTTAGGGTAGGGAGCCATGTCATCCTGTAGACTGTTATCTTGTTCACTAGCACAATTATAAAAATCAGGCTCAGGGTGTTGTTCTATTACAATGTATGGTTCATATTTACTTCAAGTTAACATGTTCTTCGTCCTGAATATTCATTTGATTTGCCACTGCACATTACAATGCATTAGACAGTCATCATTGCAGTGTTCTCCCCAGTATTTAGATATAACTGCATGGGTTTTGAAAATATCACTGTTTATCTAAAACTATAGAACTACATTTATAATTCATTCTATTATAAAATCTTTTTATATAGCACCATCTTAAAAAATATTGCACCATGGTACAATTTTGCTATAACTGGGGAATATACTGAGCATCATATACAGATGGTCATTTAGATAAGATTTGACTATATGAATAAAACATGATGTGAGAAATATGTGACGAGACAGTAAACAAACAACACAACTAATGGAAACAGATGATTGTTTTTTGTTGTATTACATATTAATAATCAAGTGCAAATTTGGGTATTTTGTCAATTTTAGTTACTTGTCATATAATTGATAAAAATTACAATTTTTATATTTATCGTTTTAGGAGAATTAAAGGACCCAAGTAAAGCCATTCCTAAAGGCACCCTGTCAGCTGTTAGTTTCACTTTTGCGACCTATTTTATTCTGATGGTATTGGTTGGTGCTTCTTGCGATAGGTATATTATATTGTTCCGAGAGAAATACAAAATTACAAAGTAAATTTAAAATTTGTTTTAGACTCGGCGGGATTTAAAGCTGGACACTTTTTGTATTGTTGGAGACCGCATGTTGACCTCTAAATGCTTTTTTAGCTTTTGTTATTTCCTTTTGAAGCCTTTTTTGTTGAATTATACAGTCGAACCTCGTTATGTCGAAGTCGAAGGGACTGGACAAAAGTATTCAACTTATCCGAGATTCTACTCATCCGAGATGGAGTGTGTCGTCATAAATTTTGAATTCACGAAATACAGTATAAGATTTGTGAAAACTAGATATTTTGAACAGTGTGCCTTTGTTTTGATATGACACTTTATGATTGTGTATTCAATCTCCATATTTTTTTTTTATCTCTCATAATAATTATACACACAAGTACAGATACAAAACATTCACAAATAAAATTAATACACAAACACAAATATTTACAGAGATCAGTCATTATAAATTATGAAATCACTCAAGGAGCAAAACAAGTTCTGAAAAATCTCTGATTAGGGTATCTGCTTTGCATTCAATTATTATGAATTTATCACAATTGTCTTTATCCTTTTATTTATTGTAATTAATGAATCTTAATTCTAATGATTCATTTAATCTCTGCTTTGGTCATTTAAATTCCTTTTGTTAGCTCACCTGGCCCAACGGGCCAAGTGAGCTTTTCTCATCACTTTGCATCAGTCGTCGTCCGTTAACTTTTACAAAAATCTTCTCCTCTGAAACTGCTTTGCCAAATTTAACCAAACTTGGCCACAATCATCATTGGGGTATCTAGTTTAAAAAATGTGTCCGGTGACCCGGCCAATCAACCAAGATGGCTGCCATGGCTAAAAATAGAACATAGGGGTAAAATGTTGATTTTGGCTAATATCTCTGAAACCAAAGCATTTAGAGCAAATCGAACACGGGGGTAAAATTGTTTATCAGGTCAAGATCTATCTGCCCTGAAATTTTCAGAGCAATCAGGCAACATGTTGTTGGGTTGCTGCCCCTGAATTGGTAATTTTAAGAAAATTTTGCAGCTTTTGGTTATTATCTTGAATATTATTATAGATAGAGATAAACTGTAAACAGCAATAATGTACAGCAAAGTAAGATCTACAAATAAGTCAAACATGACCAAAATTGTCAATTGACCACTTAAGGAGTTATTGCCCTTTATAGTCAATTTTGTAAATTTTTGTAAATTTTTACAAAATATTTTCCAATGTAACTACTGTGCCAAGTTCATTATAGATAGAGATAATTGTAAGCAGCAAGAATGTTCAGTAAAGTAAGATCTACAAACACATCACCATCACCAAAACACAATTTTGTCATGAATCCATCTGTGTCCTTTGTTTAATATGCACATAGACCAAGGTGAGCTACACAGGCTATTCAGAGCCTCTAGTTTTAATGTCTGGTGAAATATGTTCAACACACTTAAGTTTCTCTTGGACAACCAACAAAGGTGTTAATTACCGGTCACCATAAACATATCATTTTAACTGTTATACAAACAAGAATGTTTACACAGCTTTAATCTCTTTTGGAAATGATAAGTAACATAAGAAATACATCTGATTTAAATTTTTTCATTAAATCTGAATATTTCAAACTTCAAGACATAGGGGTCAATTTACATTAATTTTACATCAACAGGACTATAAAATTTACTCTGCCTTAACCGAGTTATTCAAATCAACCGAGTCAACTCATCAGAGATAAATATGCATTGATCAAACAGGAATTTTACCGGGACCGTGAAAATACTTCGACTCATCCGAGTTTTTGACTCAACGAGGTTCGACTGTACATCATATCTAAAATTATATTCAAATCTGTCTACAGCTGAAAAGAGAATTAATATGATTAAACAAAAAGGTTTATTAGTAAATATGACATTGATTTGAAAATCTTGAAAGGTTATAATTCTATCAAATAACATCCTCCAGATGTTTATAAGATATTAACATGATTAATCTGTCAGATGTCAGTAATAACATATTTGAATTTTGTCTCTTATTTGAATTTTGTCTCACATATTTGCATTAGTCCTTTAAATCTCTTTCAATATTTAAGGATAAGCTGGAAAAAGTGTTGAATCTGGCACATTTTGTGATGATCTTATTAGTATTTTATCAAGCAATAGTCTAAACCCTATAAGATGTTTTACCAAAAATTCTCATTTACAATGATGTTGATGCAAGGTAAATGTCATTTGAAGTAAGGCTATTTAAAAGAGCCGTTTTTTGGAGTGAAAAAAAACCAAAAGTGACATGTGCATGACATCAAGATTGATATAATCATGTGTAAATAACCAGATTTTATCTTATTCATTCATAAATTAAAAACTATTAGAAGAAACCTAAGAAGCAATAAAAACTGTAATTATAAGAAAAAACAAACAACACCACAGCCAGAAGAAAATTAACAAAAAGACAAAACAACAGTCCACAAAAGTAAAGATTGACCAACATAACTCTAACCAAAAGCCAAGGTTGAACTCAAGTGATCTTGAAAGGTCATCATTCCTACTCCTGAAAGGACAACTTTGCTTATGTATCACTCTTTTTTTAATACTGTAGAGAGTAAATCAAGTGTTTACACATTATATAATAATGAGTTTGTGAAAGTCTTTTGTCTAACATTTAGACATCAGCAACTTTATAAACTATCATAATAAGTAATTTTTGTTCGAATAACAACTAACAAGAAATGTTTATGTCTTATTTTCAGGTGTCTTCTGCTGAATGATTATCTGTTTCTACAGTCCATTAACCTGTGGAGTCCATTTATCCTGATAGGTATATTTGCAGCCACCCTGTCTGCAGCGTTAGGAAATCTGATTGGAGCATCTAGAATCTTACAGGCATTAGCTAATGATGAATTATTTTGTAAGTGCAGATTATTGTAAAGTGGTTTATTTTTGTGACAACATGATTTATGAAAAAAAAATAAATAAAAACAAATACATTTTTGTATGACAGACAGCTACCAACAATTACCACTGAATTACAGGCTCCTGACTTGAGACAGACACATAAAGGATGTAGCAGGGTTAAACATGTTTGTGAGCGCTCAAACCTCTTACTAACCAGGTACAATATTGTGTAACAGCACAACATAAGAAGATACTGTAAAAATCAATTTGATATGGCTTGACTCGCCAAATTGGTAGAAAGCACAAAATCAACTACGGTACTGTGAATTCCTTTCTTTTAGTACCAATTTTGGTGTATTGAGCAAAAGATGTATTTTCTATGATATTATATTTCGTAGTTTTGCTGAGGTCTGCATACAAGCCGATTGAAAATTTGTGGTTCACAGATACCCAAGAAATTGACAAATTGGTATCAGGCAAATGATAATGAATACACAGAAACATAAAGACTAAAGACACAAAATACCTATCTAAACTTACTAGCAGACACTGAAAGCTAGTTCTAAGCCGATTACAACTAATAAATAAGTCACACTTTGATTATTATGTCATTCATATATCTGAGATTTTCAGCCTTTAAATGAAAAAATATATTTTTGCAGGGTTTGTTTTAAGGCCTGCCACAAAGGTTACTAGGGGAGGTAATCCATACATTGCTGTGTTGATTTCCTGGTTTCTTGTTCAGGTAACAAATTTGTGATACCTCGTTCATTATTAGCTTGGGAAAATCATATGTTGCAGAGAGGTTTCATTATCATTTTTGATTAACATATTTTGGTTTTTAATAGAAAAATTAAGTTTTGTTATTTATAATTTAACATAAAGAAGCATTCATTTTTCACCTTATTTCATCTTGTTATTTTCATGACATAAGTATTTGTGCCCAGAGGTTTTGTATATATTATTTAACTGTCAAATATAAGTAACTACTTCCATTTTACAGTTTATTTTGTTGAATAATCTATACAATTATATTGTCATTTATCCAGGCAGTGAAGGGACACAAAAATACTTTGAGTCAGTCCTTGTGAGCTTCACTCTGTATGGTCATTTTTATGGTTCATTAGTCAATGTACAGTTTTCGTAATTAGTTCTGTTTCTCGTATGGTATTAGTAATAGGCTAACTTTATTTGGTGTATGGAATGATTGTAAGCAGACCTCTGACCTGACATGACCATGACCACATTTGCATGGATCATTGATAATGTAAAGTTAATGTGATACTTGCAGTAAAACCTTTATATTACAGACTTTCAACATAAGGTCAACCACAATAAATTACTGTAAATTCAGAAATTAATGTGTGCATTTATTATTGCGATTTTGGATGAATGGACATCACTGCGAGTTTAATTATTGCGATTTCAGGAAAATCTGCGTACAGATATATGTATCGAATTCAGAATGTGAGTTCTTATAATTGCAATACTCACACAGTCGCATTATTCGCATTTATAAAAATCTCGCAATCATTTCTGAATCTACAGTAAGCAGACAAGACATTTCAGCATGTGCAGTCTTGTTTTTCACTGTCACACAAATGTGGATGGGTAACTTTAGGGGCTACAGCATATGGCAAACATGTGGATGGGTAACTTTAGGGGCTACAGCATATGGCAAACATGTGGATGGGTAACTTTAGGGGCTACAGTATATGGCAAACAAATATATACTTGTTTCCTACCTCCTGGCAGAGAAAATAAGGCAGGTAGGAAGGGGAGATAATATTTTATACATAGACTTTGTACAGAAATGTTCAGGACTAAATTGACAGTACTTTACTAAAAATGTCTGGACTTGGAACTGTGTTGAACCAAAAATTTCCATGAAATGTTTAAGTGTAGGCATAAAAAATTAAGGTATGTACCAGGTATGCAAGAAACTGAATGATTTTTATGACCCTATACACTGTGTTTAAAAATGCCTATGAAATTTGATCTGATCAGCCACATAGTTGTACTTTTCAACTCTTGTTCCTAGAGTCAGTCAAGGGTAATACTTATACAAATGTCTTTATATTAACTGCTAAGAGTTATAAATTTTAAAGGTAGAGTTGTTTCCCTTAGACTTCCAGATTTTGTTTGTTATATATTCAAGATATGAGTAGAAAATTCATATTTACTTCTTTTCTTGCATTTCTCTTAACTACATTGCTCTTATAGAGTGTTTAATTGTCTGTCTATAGTAGTTGTCTTTAATATTCTTTAAAGTGTAATTTCATGGAAAATAAAAATCCCATTTGTCTGTTGTTTACAAAATACTTCCTATTTACAATCCTCAAGGGGGGGGGGCCTCGGTGGCCGAGTGGTCTAAGTAGTTACTACTGTAATCACTAGCCAGTCAACATTGAGGTTGTGAGTTCGAACCCCGATCGTGCGGGTGCACTCGACTCCAATCTCAATTGACTAGGATTGTCAGTTTTCCTATCGAAGGTCGGTGGTTTTCTCCGGGCACTCCGGCTTCCTCCACCAATAAAAACTGGCCGCCATGAAATAGCCCAAAAGCGGTGCTTAAAAGTTGCATTAAAACACCAAAAAATCAAATCAAATCAATCCTCAAGGGAGCAATTTGTGACGGCCTTGCACAGTTACTTAACATCTGTCATTTGATGCATTTCTTTAAGTCTTGAAATAAAAGGTTGCATTCTAATTAAAAAAATACTATAAGCAAACAAGAAAAGAATGTTTTAACCTCCCAAAACTTAATAAATTCAGGGGTTAAAAAAAATATTACTTGTTTAGGTAAATTTTTCTAGAAGCATTAAGGGGAGATTATTCAAAACAAGTAAATACACAAATTAATTTAAACAAGTAAATATTACTTACATCTTCAAGTATATAAAAATGACTTGTATAAGAATTTCCGCTGATTGACACTAGGATTGAACAATTTTCTATTTTCTGTAAGAATTGATTGACAGATTATCTGTTGATGTTAATTTCATCAAAAACACCTGTCATTTAAACAGACGTGGGATGTGAGTGAATACAACAGCAACCCAATAACACAAAACAACAAAAGACATCTAGAATGCAATATATTGTCTTCAACAATTAATACAACAGAAACGTATCCAGAGACTATCCAAGATTTGTACTCCAAAACCAAATTACATAAATGACCAAAAACAAAAAATATCACAATAGTCAACCAATGACAAAGTTTCTGACTTTGGACAGGTTTAACTAGTTTTAAGAGATCTCAAACTATCCAACTTTTTAATCTCAATCAGTTAAATACAGTGTAATAACAAAAGGTAGATAAAAGAACAAACAAGAAATTTCTATACAGAAAAAGCAGTTAAATCTATAAAATAGGTACTTTTTTATCACATACTTTCCTGGCTTCTAGATGTCTTTTCTGGTTTTATTATGCCCCAACCTCTATATATATATGCGAAGGGGGTATTAAGTTTTATCCTTGTCTGAAGGTATGTCAGTTTGTCTGTATGTCCGTATGTCCATCTGTGCGTCCTTATGAACATCTTAAAATTGGTTTCAGTTCTCTTACTTTAGTTTGCCTCAACCAAATGTTATAAAACTTGTACACAATACTTTTTACCACCAAACATAGATCAAGTTCCTATTTGGGTTGCGTCACTTTCACCATTCTAGTGTCATGTATGTCCTTTTATAAATGGAAAAATTGCTGAATTTGCCGTTACCACGCTCTAACGTTAATGTTATTGTCAAATGCTACGAAACTTATACACAATGCTTGTAAGCACCTAACACTGATCAAATTAAATTTGGTGGGTCATTGTGTCTGTTCTCGAGTTATGTCCCTTTATAAATGGAAAAAATGCTGAATTTTCAATATATTTACAATGTCCCATTTGACACATTCTTCTTTTCTTATGCTAAGGGTTGCGGTCTCATTGAATAGTTATATACCAAATATCTCTTTTATTCATATGTACATGAAAGATTTTTTTTTGTGCATATAAACAACTTTCAATAAAAAAAACTAAGTAAAACCAAAATTTTACAATACCATTCAACACTGATTTGTTAGTTAATTATCCACAAAAAATGTATCCAGATGAAGCCTTAACATTGAAATTTTTAACTCACAAACAAAATGTTTCAATAATTTCTTTTAAAAAAATATTAAAATTAAGTGTCTTCAAAACTTTTATTTTGATAATCAATGCTTTATGTAAAAACATTGAGTGTTCCTGATGAAGGTAAATCCTGGAAAAAGCTTATTTATTAAGTCTATTGTTTCAAGATAAAAAGAGTTTCAAGATGATGAAAATACATGTAAGAAGGTGAGATAGAATTATTTTTATCGAGCTTTTTGTATCAAGCATTGACTTTACACCCCATATAGGCCAAAAATAGAGATTTTTGTGAAAGTTGACAAAATCGCCCTGATTTCAACCACAATTCAGTTTTGGAAACAGAGGGTTCAACACACTTAATATTTTAGGTAAATGTGTATATTGATATAACAAACATGATGCCAAAAGATCTTTTTTGTTGATGTCTGGGCTGTATGTTCCTTGTTCTAAAAACTAATAGAAATGACCTATTTTCGTTGAATTTCGAGGAATATCAAAAGTTGTGCTATTTGTGACATCATGAAAATAACACTGATTCGTAAATTTTCAACAGAGAGACATAATAAAATTCCTATCTAATCATTGTCTTAGTTATGATTAATTATGATATCGGTCAATAAATCTGTATTTGAAGTTTTAGCTAGAAATAGGGGGTCATATTGGGGTCTTATTGAACCTACTTATTTATAAAGTGTTATTTTTATTATACCCCCTCTTTAAAAAAGGGGGGTATACTGTTTTACCTCTGTCTGTCCTTCCGTCAGTCCGTCCGTCAGTCCGTCCATTTGTCTGTCCCATGAATATTTTCGTCGCATTTTTCTCAGGAACTACTTGATAAAGATTTATCATGTTTATGAAATTTGGTTTCAGGGTTTATATCAGTAAGTTACACCGTTTCATCACTCAACAACTTCCTATTTACCAAACACTTGTATTATTTTACACATGATAGCCAAGTTAAAAATTTTCGTCACATTTTTCTCAGGAACTACTTGACAAGGATTTCTGAAATTTGGTTTCAGGGTTTATATAAGTAAGTTACACTGTGTGATGCGTTTTCAGATTCATCACTCAACAACTTCCTGTTTACCGAAATATTACGGCGGGGGTATCTTCAGTTAGTAGTAGCTCACAGTTTTACTTGTTATTTCTATTTCAGATAGTATTGTTAGTGGGATCACTGAATGCCATTGCTCCTGCAGCCTCTGTGTTCTTCCTTCTGTCCTATGCCTCTGTCAATCTGGCATGTTTGGCATTAGAGTTGGCATCAGCTCCAAACTTTAGGTACCTATATCAAAATAGATTATTGTAAATTCTGAGATTATGGAATTTTATAAAAATGGGTTCCTGGAACAGGAGAAATCTGTAAATAATTCAAATTCAAACTCAAGTTTTTGCTTGTAAAGATAAAATTCTATGACAACATGATTAGGAAAAATGGTGCTTTTGACAAGGAAGCTACCACATCCTGATGTCATAAAAAAATAAGTTATCAATCACAGGTTTTGAAATAACATTTTATTGAGAAGACAATTTAAACCATTATGTGGTTAAAATAAATTTTAGCTGCTTGGCTGAGCCTTGTATAAAAGTGCCTATCAGAATTTAATGCATGCATCATTTTAAATATTTTACCACAAATAATAAAGTGCTAAATCAATGCATTTCTTGTACTTGTTTTGATGTAATGTGGATTCTTTACGTTTCCTGGAAATTCATAGTTTACCTTTGCCTTGACAATTTAGTACAGAAAGGTCACTTGTGATGTTGAAATTGACATATATTTTACCTGAAATGGCCATTTTACACATAGGTTTTGGACAAAATAAATATAAGCCAAGGTCTGACTCAAAAATATATTTTACACACATAAACCTCTTTGTAACTTACATCTTGTAGTAAAATATTTTTTTACCCATGAAATCAGTGAAAATTGATATACCACATATAGCAATGAATCTGCTTAAAACACTTAAGATAATTCTAACTTATTTTTCAGGCCAACATTCAACATATTTACCTGGCATACCTGTGTTCTAGGGATGATTGGATCAGTCGTGATGTGTTTTTTAATCAGCCCTATATACAGTTCTATAGCAGTTATTATAATGCTGTTATTGGTTATTTTGCTGCACTTTAAATCAGTTCCATCAGAATGGGGCTCTATAAGCCAGGCTTTGATCTTCCATCAGGTAAGTTTATACATTTTTCTGATGTTTTCAATATTTTTGAAGGCATTTTAAATTTCGATAGTATTAAATGTATGCAGCGTTTCCTGAAATCTCAATAATAAATCGAGAACTTTTGTCAATTGTTTAACATTTACAATAAAGATGCATTTAGAAAATTATGAATTTACAGTATACAGAAGAAAAGGGCATATGCAGATATGTTGACATCAAGTCGCAAATAATTTCATGCATATTCAGGGGAAGAAAAAAAGAACATACCTGTAATTTATATCTTTTTTGAGTTATCTCCCTTTTAATTATTCAATCTATGATTTTTTTCAGGTGAGGAAGTATTTACTAATGTTAGATCCGAGGAAAGCCCATATAAAATATTGGAGACCACAAATATTGTTAATGGTAGCCCATCCAAGACAGGCCTGTGAACTTATTCATTTCATCAATGATATAAAAAAGGGAGGGCTATTTATTATAGGCCATGTTAAAATTGGGTCATTGGATAAATTTGATTATGACCCAGTTCAGATGGAATATCCACAGTGGATGAGTCTGATTGATAAACTTAAAGTTAAAGCCTTTGCTGAATTGACATTGGGTAATACTGTTTCAGAAGGTCTAGCACATTTGATCAGACTTTCTGGTCTAGGTGGAATGAAACCAAATACTGTGTGCCTAGGATTTTATGATGATTCAAAACCTGTTGATTCTTTAGTAAAATGTATGAGGAGAAAAAGACGATTCTTTTCATCGGAAGGAATTGATGGATCAAATGATGTAGACATGATGTTTGATAACCTTCCAATCAGAAGTGAGAGAAGTCACAAGCACCAGAGTCCTTCAGATTACGTGAAGATGATATACGATTCATTAAAATTACAGAAAAACGTCTGTATATGTAGACATTTTAACCAGCTTGATAAATCTATGATTTTAAAGTCAACCACTGAATATTATATTGATGTATGGCCTTTGAACTTATTCAGACCGTACACAGCTAGTATTTTCGATGACACATGTTTATTCATGCTTCAGCTAGCATGTATACTTGACATGGTTCCAGGATGGAAATCGAAAACATATCTTAGGGTCATGCTGTGTACCAATAATGAAGGCGTTGCAGGTAAAAATGTGGAAACAAAACTAGACAAGGTTTTGAAAACCTTCCGCATTCCAGCAAAAATCCAGCCAATTTCCTTAGACCTAGGAGAATCTTACAAAGACTTATCTGAAGATGAAGACCACCAAATGACTCTATATAAATCAATACCAGAACCTATAGTTCAGAAAATAAACACTAGGATAAAAGAATGTTCCAAAAAGACTGCAGTGACCTTTATGTACTTACCAAGACCACCTCAGGATACGACTGGCCAGCTTGAATATCTCCTCAGCCTTACTGCACTAACCAATGATCTACCTCCCACAGTGCTTGTTCATGGATTAAATCCAGTTATATCAACAACACTTTAATAGTTAACTATGAACAGAGAAAACATTGTGATATTTAAAAATGCCTTATTGTATAGTTTGTAAAAGGAACAAAATTATGTAAATGCAATGTGATTTTAATTGAACAGGTCTATTGTGTGTTCCATACCTGCTAATGAACCAGTTCTAGGAAGGAGACTCCTTCTTTTTCATTAATCTTTTTATGCCCCCGCCGTAGCGGAGGGGGCATTAAGTTTTACCTATGTCTGTCTGTACGTCCGTCCGTCCGTCCGTCCATCCGTCCGTACGTACGTCCCAAAATTGGTTTCTGTTCTCTAACTTTAGTTTGCCTCAACCAAATGTTTTGAAACTTATACACAATGTTTATTACCACAAAACACAGATCAAGTGTGAATTTTGGTGGCGTCACTTTTACCGTTCTAGAGTTATGTCCCTTTACAGATGGAAAAATTGCTGAATTTTTCTTTTCCGTTCTCTAACTTCAGTTTGCCTCAACCAAATGTTATGAAAATTATAAACAATAGTTATTACCACAAAACTCAGATCAAGTACAAAATTGGGTAGCATCACTTTTATTTTAAGTCATTCGTTTTCGACCTATCACCTACAAGGGAGGTCAAAACCTTTGACAAATAATCCCCCTATTTTCCCCCCTTTCATTATTTGAGTAGTTTTCATAATATTGTCTGTGATTGATTTGGGTTGTATTGCAAAAACAATTGTTATTTGCACAGTAAGAAGACACCCAATCCATCAAGGATGTTGTTTTTACTGATTTAGTCTATGTATAGATAATTTTATTTTATCATTTTGTGCTTAAATATTAAAATTCTATATACATGAAGTATGTAGATAAAATAAAGTTAGTAAAAAAATGTTGCAACACATAATCTCCCCTTTTAGTAGAGCTGGAAGCTTTTTGTGGTTTTGGCAACAACTAA
Organism: Mytilus californianus; assembly: GCF_021869535.1. NCBI lineage: Eukaryota > Metazoa > Mollusca > Bivalvia > Mytilida > Mytilidae > Mytilus > Mytilus californianus. Next base: position 48,710,362 of record NW_026262593.1, read on the forward strand.
AGAAGATAGAGAAACTGTACACAGAAAAAATTATCAGAAATATAAGATCAACACTTAAAAGATTTTTGTCATGAATTCTATTCTAGTCCAGATTGTTCAAGATACACAGAGACCTAGGTGAGCGACACATTAACAGTTTTGTAGGATTAAAAGATAATGACAGAAGCATAAATTGAAAATATTTTTTTTGCTTTTCCCTTTTTTACTATTTAAGGAACATTGTTTTATTGTGAACTTATAAACATTTTCATACAGTATGAGATTAAAATTTTCAGGCATCAATGACTTTGTTAAATCTTCATGAAATGTTATGAAAATTGGAAGGAAGATTCTTCAAGATCAAGAAAAAGCATCTTAAAAAAAGTTTTATTTTTAATTTTTCCCTTTTTTCATTAATTAATGGATTTAAATTTTGACAGTCAACATCACATTTTTACACTGACAGTAGCAATCGCAAGTGAGACACGGTTCCCCAGTACCCTTTAGGATATTTTATTAGTGTAGTTAATACTAGTATGAAAAATCCTGTTTCCTTAGGCAATTTAATGAACAAATTTTTCTAACAAGTTTCATTTTGTTTAAATTATTTTGAATGTTGATTAATGAAACACTACTATTACTGATAAGAGGGATCTATGTAAGTTTGTTTTGCATGTATATTATTAGGTAATTTATAGAATACTAGTTTGTGACATCTTTCCTCTAATCAAACAGAAACTGGGGATACCTAGGATCATGAAAAAACAAAAACCAAACAACATCATGGATCCCATGAAAACTTTCCTTCTGTAGACATCCTGATTTTTCTTAGTTACTTTACTTTATTGGACCAAAACACTGTGAAATTCTTATGGCAAGTTTAAAGGCAAAAAGTAAACACTGATGTTCAGTAGTTGTCATTTGTTGATGTGGTTCATAAGTGTTTCTCGTTTCTCGTTTTTTATATAGATTAGACTGTTGGTTTACCCGTTTGAATGGTTTTACACTAGTAATTTTTGGGGCCCTTTATAGCTTACTGTTCGGTGTGAGTCAAGGCTCCGTGTTGAAGACCGTACTTTGACCTATAATTGTTTACTTTTTTAAATTTTGACTTGGATGGAGAGTTGTCTCATTGGCACTCATACCACATCTTCTTATATCTACTCATTTTATTTTGGGTATTGAAGCTTTTTTTGTGAAAAAAGGCCAAGGGCAATAAAAAAAACAATAGTGCAATGTACTTTTTGATGATTTTTCAAACATATATATCTATCTGGGTTAAATATGATTGCAGTCTTCATGCTCGGACACAAGCCCATCAGCCCACGCTGGTTAAATATCGCTTATAAGAATTTATTCAACCTTTCCAAACTAAAAAACAATTCAAGGAACAGATTTATTTTTAATAATACATTTCTACAACTTGCCAAAGGAAAATTGTTAAGGCAAAATTACCATTCCAAAAATTTTATAATATAAAAATAACGAGATGTGGTATGATTGACAATATAGTATTCAAATTATTATTTTGTTCAAACTCATAGGGAGCTAAATACAGCATTGCCATCACTTGCATTTGATAAACAGGTTCCACTTTGAATTGTTAATTTGCATGCTTTGATGATATTATACAATGCCTTGTTTAATCCTAATATAAGTCTGTCTCCATCACTTTTTATCGAATTGGTTTTGACCTTTGATAAGGAATACAATTAATGGAATAGATAAATATATGTATACAATTAATTTTTTTATTATTATTATTATTATTTACTGCCTGAGCTATTAATGCTATTATAGAAAATGTTCGATTTATTAAAAATCTATATTCAATAACTACTATGTACAATGTATGTGCATATTGTCTGTAAACCTTTCTCAAATGTAAAATACAATTATACTGCCAATAGACACTCTGTCTCAAGTGATTTGTAAACTTCCACCCATCCTCAAGTCCTATAGCACAGTAAACCTTCTCAAAGGCATTTAAGTGTAATAATGGGCATGTATTGCCTTGAAAATTTGTCTGGGATCAGGATGGTGCAATATTACATTGCAGATCTTCAAATCATAATTTGAAAGTGATATGTAAACACTTCAAAAAATGAATTTGTTTATTATTTGAAACGACATTTCAATTAGTATGATGATATATATATATTTTTCTAACATTGTTAGGTCAACAAAATTTGTTAGATCAACAACAGTATTCAGGGATGTACACCCAGTGCTTAAATAAGTTTTCAGGAAACCGATCATTCCTTCACATATTTGCATGTTTAAAAAAATATATACTGTTTGAACACTTATTTTGTGAAGGAGTTGTGTCAAAATGTTTAAATTTATGCATTTCAGATTTATAAAATAGTGTAAAAGTTACACCTTTCGAAAACAACATTCAAATGCATAAAAAGTCTATAGGCTTGTAGAAATTTAAAGATACTTTAGCAGTAGTAGACAAAGCCATACTCAAAATACATTTTACATGTTTATACATCTACTGTGCAATGTATACTGTATGTTTCTTTTTGGTGCAATATATTTCAATTTTTACTATTGAAATAAATTTTTAATTTCATATGTTATTTAAAAAAAGCCTTATCATGAACTATTTGTTTGTTTTTAAGCCATTTCAAAATTAGTTGTCTTTTTCTTTACAATTTGCAGTAGAATGTCATCGATGTATCCATGTGCATTTCTATTTTTTATACGCCCGTTTACGGGACATATTATGGTATACCCTTGACCGTCTGTCCGTCCGTCTGTCTGTCCTTCCGTCGTCAACATGTCGGATATTAATTCAAAAACGCTTAAACTAATATCCATGAAACTTTGGTGAATTGTTTATATCTATTGACGTGAGCTCCCTTTCGTTTTTTATAAATTTCAGATTTATCATTTCCGAGTTTTGGGATTTTATTCATTAAAAAAGGGGGGATTTTCCAGTTTTCGGAAATAACTCAAAAACAATTTCACCAATTTGCATGAAACTTTTGTGAATTGTTCATAATTATTGACGTGAGCTCCCTTTCGTTTTTTATAAATTTTGGATTTACCGTTTCCGAGTTTTGGAGTTTTATTCATTAAAAAAGGGGGGATTTTCCAGTTTTCGGACAATAACTAAAAAATATTTCACCAATTTGCAAGAAACTTTTGTTAATTGTTCATATCTATTGACATGAGCTCCTTTTTGTTTGTTATAAATTTCTGATTTACCGTTTCAGAGTTTTGGGGATTTTCCAGTTTTCAGACAATAACTCAAAAACAATTTCACCAATTTGCAAGAAATTTTGGTGAATTGTTTATTTCTATCGACAAGAGCTCCCTTTTGATTTTTGGAAAATGACGCTATCAGCGGCATGTTTCCGATACCATTGACCAGAACTTACGGAAGTCGATTATTGCCTCTGCCTACCGCACTCGGTTTCATATTTACTATTTTACATACTAACTGGAATCTGCTTGTATAACGCTACACTCGAACAAAGTGTTGTAGTCGGACGGGAACCAGTTCACATACTTTATTTTATTTACCAAAATGATATCTTGACCTGTCCAATTGTTTTTTGTTATTAAATGGTATTTGGAGCTATCCCTTTGTAATATTTTTCATATTTATTCGAGCTTTCACTTTTATGCACATGTCTTACAATCGTAAACAATCGGTATGTATACATGATAAATAGATCCGTTTTGTTATGGTGTTGGACTTTTTACCCTCCAATGATCAGCAATCGCTAGACAAAATGTCCTAAATAATGTCAGCCTTTCATGCCATTTCAACTTTACAATCATTAAAAAAAGTGAAAATCGGAATCATTTTGATATCCATTGGATAGAAACTGGTCTTTATCCAGATTTACGAAGATTTTAAAAATCGGAAATTAGTAATACGGTTATACCGACGCGTAGCCTGGGATCCTGGCTCACTGCTCGACAGTAGCCTATCGACGAAGTATTAGATTGGGTCAGGATGCCAGGCTATACCCACGCGGTGCGTATGAATCTTTGTTTACAAAACAGGATTTCGGAACGTCTCTAGTTTTTAGATCGTAAGTCACGATAAACTCAAACTGAAAGTAAACAGTTGTTTGTAAGACGCAGGTTTACTCACCAAAAACAAGCTGAAACGTTCATTATGGCATATATTTTAGGTTAAAGACGGTCCCATTCATTTAAAAAGCATTTTGAAAGTAGACGATGAGATTATTTCAGGTTTGGGGAACGAGTAAATTATCACAAAGTTCATTTCATGACGACCTCATAATTTCATCATGTCGATGGTACAAATCGATTTTTATACGACCGCAAAAATTAAAAATTTTTTGGTCGTATATTGGTATGACGTTGGCGTCGTCGTCGTCGTCGTCGTCGTCGTCGTCGTCGTCGTCGTCTGGCATCGTCCGGCCTGTCCGAAGACACATTGGTTTTCGCACTCTAACTTTAGTTTAAGTAAATGGATCTCCATGAAATTTTATCATAAGGTTCAATACCACGAAAGGAAGGTTGGGATTGATTTTTGGGGGTTATGGTACCAACAGTTAAGGAATTAGGGGCCAAAAATAAGCATTTTTGTAACTTCCAGACAATAACTTGTGTGTAAGTGTATGGATCTCTCTGACATTGTACCACAAGGTTCCATAACACAAAGGGAAGGCTGTAATTGATTGTTGGGGTAATTGCCTTAAAATTTTAGGAATTAGGGGCCAAAAAAGGGGCAAAAAACAAGCATTTTTCTAGTTTCATGACAAAAACTTGTGTGTAAGTGTTTGGATATTTCTGAAATTGTACTACAAGGTTCCATATCACAAAGGGAAAGCTGGAATTGAGTTTGGGGGTAATTGACCGAAACGTTTAGGAATTGGGGGCCAAAAAGGGGCCAAAAATAAGCATTTTTCTAGTTTCCAGACAATAACTTGTGTTCAATTGTATGGGTCTCTCTGAAATTGTACTGCAAGGTACCATACCACAAAGGGAAGGCTGGGATTGAGTTTGGGGGTGATGAATCATAAGGGGGTTCAAAAAATTGGGGGGGGGGGGATTTTTTTTTTTTCTTTTTTTCCCTTTTTTTTTTCTTTTAAAATTTTCCATTTTAAGTTGGTTATTTCTGATTAATATTTAAAAGCAAATAATAATGATATGGTAGGAGATACACACCAAACAGGATGTGTAAATTATTATATAATAAGTATTGTGCAATAGCAAGAAATTTTCAATTGCACAGTATTGCACAATAGCAAGAAATCTTCAATTGCACAGTATTGCGCAATAGCAAGAAATCTTCAATTGCACAGTATTGCGCAATAGCAAGAAATATCCAATAGCACAATATTGCGCAATAACAAGAAATTGTCAATTGTACAGTATTGCGCAATAGCAAGAAATATTCAATTGCACAGTATTGTGCAAAAGAAGATACTTCGTATAAATTGCTTATTTCTTGATCAATTTCAATGGGGTTTTATTCTTGAATTCTTGGGGTTTTTTAATATGCTGAATCTAACCGTGTATTAAGTTTTTGGATTTTGGGCCCCGTTTTTAAATTGGTCCACATTGAGGTCCAAAGGGTCCAAAATTTAACTTTGTTTGATTTCATCAAAAATTGAATTATTGGGGTTCTTTGATATGCCGAATCTAACCGTGTATTTAGATTCTTAATTTTTGGTTCCGTTTTCAAATTGGTCTACATAAAGGTCCAAAGGGTCCAAAATTAAACAAAGTTTGATTTTAACAAAAATTGAATTTTTAGGGTTCTTTGATATGCTGAATCTAAACATGTATTTAGATTTTTGATTATGGGCCCAGTTTTCAAGTTGGTCCAAATCGGGGTCCAAAATTAAACTTTGTTTGATTTCAACAAAAATTGAATATATGGGGTTCTTTGATATGCTGAATCTAACCATGTATTTATACTTTTGATTTTTGGGCCCCGTTATCAACTTTGTCCACATTGAGATCAAAAGAGTCCAAAATTAAACTTTGTTTGATTTCATCAAAAATTGAATTCTTGGGGTTCTTTGAGATGCTGAATCTAACCATGTATTTAGATTTTGGATATAAGACCATAATAGGTGAATGTCCAATTTAAAATTTTTAAGTTTTTAGACCACATTCATTCTGTGTCAGAAACCTATGCTGTGTCAAATATTTAATCACAATCCAAATTCAGAGCTGTATCAAGCTTGAATGTTGTGTCCATACTTGCCCCAACTGTTCAGGGTTCGACCTCTGCGGTCGTATCAAGCTGCGCCCTGCGGAGCATTTTATTACTGTTTACTGTCGCTTCTCATGATTTGTATTTAAACGGTCATTTATTTTTAAACCCGAACCAGGCATATGCATTCTGTAATTTTGCAAATCTTCGTTCTTTGGTCAATTGGCTTATGGATAGTTGTATCAATTTCAACTCTTACATTATTTTTTTATAAATATATTTGCATTACACATGCAATGGCAGTACCTTTCCAATAACTATTTATGTGTTGTGTCTAAATTAAAGTTGTAACACTTTATAGTGACTGGAAAGGGTAGAAAAAATCATCAGATGAGAAAAGGCTGAAGATACTTCAAGCGGCACCGAATCATTAGATATTGCATCTTATAAAAGAAACTGAGATTTGGATAGTTCCACTTCAAGGTAAAAATGTTTATCTCTTGTGAAATGAAATAAAAAAAAATATTGTAACACTGTAGTTAATTAATAAAGATACTATTACGTGTATTTCTGTATTGGCCTTATTATTGGTTCTCGGCCAGCAGTCAAACGGCACCGAATCATTAGATATTGCATCTTATAAAAGGAAACTGAGATTTGAATAGTTCCACTTCAAGGTAAAAATGTTTATCTCTTGTGAAATGAAATAAAAAAAATATTGTAACACTGTAGTTAATTAATAAAGATACTATTACGTGTATTTCTGTATTGGCCTTATTATTGGTCCTCGGCCAGCAGTATTGGCCTTCCGCTTCGCCTCAGACCAATACACCCAAGACATGGACCAATAACAAGGCCAATACAGAAATACTTGCACAATGATATTATAGAATGACAGTATAGTTCAATAGCGGGAATAGTGCTGTAGTTCCAGTTCAGCAAGCATTCTAGAGACGTATCCCGTCCATCCTCTTTTGACTTGTAATCTCTGGTGATAGATTTTGCCGCATGACATTGTCATGATCCTTTCAAGCTTGTTTTTTTTTGTTACCGTGTAGGGGTCACATACTATGGCTCCATATTAAATTATAAGATCCATTCCTAAAGATCTAGATCATTGTTCTAATCTGACACAAATTTCAATAACTGGAATGCTACCGAAGTTGAATATATGGTGACCCACGAGAACAGCATTATCACTATTGAAATTGTGTTTAATACCATGATTGTTCAATGTCATTAACTTAAATGGAGACAGACATTTGACCTGAAAGACATGAAAGGTGGTGTGGGAGTGCAAAATCAAAAACTAACTGACTATGATATATGGTTAAAGAATGAATATCAATTACATGGGTCAACATGGTCAAGGGCAGAGTTGTTATAAAATAACAATATGGCAGAGAAGTGGTTTCAAGTTTCATATAAAGCGACCTGACTGACATGAAATAAAAAATCGAAGGAGTATCCCTATTTGTCTAATCTTCAAGGTGAAATAAAACTAGTAAAACAATATTATACTATTGTCTAAATATACAGAAATATAATTTGCTTCAAGTAACAGAAATATCTAGGTCACTAGTAACTTATTTAATGAGTATGTGGGGTATAAGAGCTTGCTAACAACAGGCTCTTCATAATCATTTGGTTTGAAAAGGATAATAGTAGTCTATATTCTTGATTTAGAAAAATGTAATTGCAAGAAAAAAATCACATTACTTAGAATACTTTAGATCATTCAGGTAGTCTTTATTTATATGTACAAAAGAACAGCCAGAAGTCATTGGATATTGTAGATCATTCAAATAGTCTTGACCTTTTTATTAGTACAAAAGAACAGCCAGTAGTCATTGGATATTGTAGATCATTCCGGTTGTCTTGACCTATTTATTTATACAAAAAAACAGCCAGTAGTAATTGGATACTGTAGATCATTCAGGTAGTCTTGACCTATTCATTTGTACTGAAAAAAACAGACACATATACGAATATCAATTATATGCTTACGAGACATGTTGCAATGTTAAACTTATTACGGTATGTGAAAATCAAGACTTGCACAAAACATATCACAATATTAGAGACAGTGGCGTCATTTTTCCTCAGAGCTTTCAGCTCTTTGATTATAAATTTCAGACTGTACATTTCCGATTTATGGGGTTTTATTCATTACAAAAAGAGGGATTTTCCAGTTTTCGCACAATAACTCAAAAATGCTTTCAGCATTTTTTATGAAACTTTGGTTAATTGTTTATATCTATTTTTGTAAGCTCACTTTTGATTTTTATAAATTTTCGATTTTATGCTTCCGAGTTATAAGATTTTATTTGTTTATAGTCTGACAACAGATTTACTAAGTATTACGCTACATCACAGTGTATTGCACAACAGCAAGAAATCTTTCATATAACCAATTTCAAGTTCTTTGACTACATTTATTCAGAAACCTATAATATATATCAAATATTTAATTACAATCCAAATTCAGACCTATATCAAGCGTGAATATTGTGTCCATTTTTGCCTCAACTGTTCAGGGTTGGACCTCTGCGGGCTTATCCAGCTGCGCTCAGCGAAGCAGTTTATTAGTTTTTGGTGTCACATTTCTTAGCTATGTGTCTTTAATTTTCACCTTTTGGACTATTGGTTTGATAACTACTTAGCACCAGCAAGTGTATATCAAGAAAAGCAGATAGAAAATATCACAGCAGATTGAAGGGCTAATCAGAGTATTGTACAAAACAGACAGACCTTTAACTTTATATGTGTCATAATGTTAAATTATAACGTATAGAGTGAAAAAAATTGATACTACTAAATGTATGTCATGTCGTGCTTATGTTGTTTATGACTTCTTCCCTAAAGTCATGTACTAGTTATTGGTCAAAATTGGTGTAGTTACATGAAAAAAGTTTTAGTTTATATCTTGTCAGTGGTTGTTTTATGTCATTAAGGTCTTTGATGGGAAAACCTTACTATATGTATGTTTTCAAGAATTTATATTTTGATTTATCTATTTTATGCCACTTTTGAAACCTCTTTAAGAAAAATGATACAAAAATTATTTCGTAGATGCACATTTAATGTAACAGTAAAATTTTCTTGTCACTGTTTTTATACGACAGCAAAAAAATTTTGGGGTCCAATATTGCTATCACGTCGGCGTCTTAAGACATTTGGTTTCCGGACAATAACTTTAGTTTAAATGTCTAGATCTCTATGAAATTTAAGAAAAAGGTTCAAAACCACAATAGGAAGGTTGGGACTGTTTTTGTGGTCCCAATCGTTTAGGAATTAGGGGCAAAAAAGGTGCCCAAAACAAGCATTTTTTCTAGTTTCAGGACAATAACAATTGCTCTGAAATTGTACCACAAGGTTCAATACCACAAGTAGAAGATTGAGACTCATTTTGGGGGTAATTGCCCAAACCATTCAGGAATTAGGGGCCAAAAAGGGTCTAAAACAAGCATTTTTCTAGTTTTCAGACAATAAAGTGTATTGGTGTCTCTTAAGTTGTACCACATTTTATGGATTAGGGGGGGGGGGGGGGGGTCAATATTTTTTCCACAAGATTTAAGAAATTGTCAATTTTCAAAATTGTGGGTCACAATTTATTTTGCTAATTCTTTGTATATAGTCTGAAAATAGATTTACTAAGTATTGCGCAACAGCACAGTGTATTGCACAAAAGCAAGAAATCTTCAATTGAATATAAATTCAAATCATATAACCAATTTCAAGTTCTTTGACTACATTTATTCTGTGTCAGAAACCTATAATGTGTCAAATATTTAATTAAAATCCAATTTCAGACCTGTATCAATACAATTATAGTTCGTTCTGTGTGTGTTACATTTTAATGTTGTGTTTTTTGTTGTGTCGTTGTTCTCCTCTTATATTTGATGCGTTTCCCTCAGTTTTAGTTTGTAACCCGGATTTGTTTTTATCTCTATCGATTTATGAGTTTCGAACAGCGGTATACTGCTGTTGCCTTTATTTATTTCTGTATCAAGCTTGAATATTGTGTCCATTTTTGCCCCAACTGTTCAGGGTTGGACTTCCTTCTTCTATACGTATTAACTTCCATGGAACACCTCATTGGAATTAATTCCGGATTAGGAGTTATAAAAAAGTTTATGTCACACACATAAAAGTTTCTAGTAAAACTATGAATATATACACTAAAATCCAAAGTTCACAGATTAAAATATAAAAAAAAAGAAATCACTTAAGCTTGATACAATAAGGAAAAAAAAGCGGGACACCCCTGCCTCTACCTCATCACATATGTACAAACAGCTCATATCACAAATAGTCAATATATACGGTTTCACTTTATTTACAGTTAATTAGACGGATTTATGATTTCTGCAAAATGCAAGTTCTCTGGGTATGCAACCTATAGCACATATCGGTAGACATTTTCTGAATTTTGTCTAAATCGGAACAACTGTTAATCTCGGGCAACAAAAACGTACTGTCAATAATCAACTTAACTATATCTGATTGTTTATTTAATCTTGCGATCCATCCTGACGTGCCAATAATGGAGATCACTAAGGCCTTTAGATTAGAGAATGTCTCTTTTCTCTGCTGATGTAATGCAGGACAGAGAAGTGAAAAGTGTGTTTAGTCCTCATTAGATGTTCCACAGCATCTGCATAAAGAAGACTCTTTTCCACCACTAAATTTGTTTTTATTTGACTCAAAGAGGTAAGTTCCAGTTAAAAGACGTATTTTTATTGCCCCTTTCTTAACATCTGAAATTGTTGATGATAAGCTGGTCCAAACAGGATGTACAGATCCGATTTTTAAGACCGTTCTATCCAGGTGTACCAAAGTAGTTTTGGATTCAATTTCTTTGAGAAAAAATTTTGACCAATAATCTTGGAGAGCCAGTTTTACAGAGGATTTCCATTTTAGTTTTGATGGTGGCCGTTGCTTTAGTGAATCAATGCTTGGCAAATCATACAAGGTTAACGTACCTGCGACCTTACAGAAGAAGCTATGTTGATTATCCTAATTCATAATTAGTTGTCTGTCTACCAGATCTTGTATTGTTGAAGTGTCGCATGAAACAATGTTGTAAAGGGAAGAGAGTTATCTTTTATGGATTTCAGCCTCAATTGTCTGTGCGCCTAAGACGAGGTATACAGCTCCAGTAGCTGTTCTTGCAGGCATTGACTGGAAATTTCTTAAAAAAATTTTTTATGAAAGCGTGACAAGATGTCCAATTGCTTCTGGTTAAGTGGTAGAATCTCCATACCATACGACAGACGTGGAATGACGTAGCTCTGATATATTTTATAAGAAGTTTACGGATTAAGACCGTTTGTGCCATGCAGTCCAGTGTTCATCAAGGAATACAACGTTCTTCTAGCAATGCTGATACGTGCTTCGATGTTTACTTCATTTTCCTTTATTTCTGCTCTTATTAGACCAAGTTGTGAAGTATCTTCTGAAGGATATACAGAGTTGTTGCCTAATGTCCATTGTAAATCAGATCTGTTAACTTTTAGGTTTATTTAAGATGACTGCCTTAGCCTTTGAAGGATTGATGGTTACTCTAGATTGGTTGGCATGATGATTTGTTACGGAGAGCATACATTGCAATTCCTGTTCGCAGTTGCTAATGAAGGCTACATCGTCTGCTCATGTAGGACAGCCAACATAAGTTGTGCCGATTTTAAGTCCTAAGCTATGAGATTTAAGATCCTCAAGGAGATCGTTGACATATACTTTGTAGAGAAATGGTGAGAGGATTCCACTCGGGCGTACCCCTTGATGAATATGGAAGCTATCGCCAATGTTTCCTTTTCATTTGACCTTTGAGACCAGACCACTGTATAAGTTTTTTACTACAGTCCACAATGAATGGTTTTGTGTGTGTTCATGTAGTTCGTCCAGCATTATAATATGATCCACTACATCAAATGCTTTCTGACCGTCAACAGTAATCAGATACAGAGGTTTAATTGTGATATGTTTAACTTCTGCTCTAGCCTAGTGATAATTAGCCCAGCCATAAGCATAGACATGCCCTTTGTAAATCCAAATTGAAGAGTTGACTGTTTAAAATTCTGAGTCAGAGATGGCAGTATGGTACATTCAAAGAGCTTTGAAACAACAGGTGTGACGGCAATTCCCCTGTAGTTGTCCATCATCATTGGATTTTTCCCTTTTTTTAGCACGGGTATTACAATGCCAGATTTAAATATGTGTGGAATAAAATTATCTTTCATGATAGTATTAAAACAGTCTGTAAGAAATTGTGTAACTATTGCTGGAGAGTTTTTAAAATGTTCAGCAGTGAGACCTAATTCATATGTTGCCTTGCCGGAATGAAGCTGTGTAATGGCACCGCATATATTTGAGTGCTGAATTCGGTTGTAATATTTTCCTGTTCGCACAGTTGTTGGATGATTTTGTGCCGGACATTACATAGGTCTAGAAATTCTGGGTCATATCCTTTGTCTGTTTGATCAGTGGCAGAGTACTGAAATTCACCATTTTCCATTATGCACATCGAGTCCTTGTTTCTGTTGCCTCTATTACGACGGATTAGCCTATGGAACATTTCGTTGCTTGGATTGTCCATCACTTCTTTGTAAAATTGAGCCCTATCTATGTATTGTTCTCTTCTCATTTGTTTTCTTAGATTGCGTGGAGCCAAAATTTTGTCCGTCTTGAAGTGGTCGTCATGTTTACCATGCGATTTCCAAAGATAATATTTTTTCTTACATATTTGAAGTAGGCTGAGGGTTGTTGGTGATGCCTTGAATTTAGGACCTTTCAGTTTGATGATTTTGGATGGAACGGCAACTGCTGCGGCTTTTTTCAAACAGTTGCACAGAAATTGAATGTTTTCTTCCAAAAAGTGGCTTTCTATCTTGTATTGAGTAAGTTCTTCATTTATGAGAGTATTAAAGGATTCAGAGTCTAGATCTTTCCATTGAAGTTTGAGTTGCCTTGCAAAGTTTGGTTTGACTATTCTTTGTTTAACGTTTGATTTTACTTCAACAGGCACATGACTTGAAGTATTTGATGGACATCTATCATGTGTTTTATAGTTTTATAGATAATTGTAGAGGTGGTATTGTCTAGAATATAGTCTATTTGAGGACAGGACAGTCCAGAATGGTGGAAGAAAGTTGATTTGTCAGTACAGCTCTGTTTTAAGTTCATTTCCTGCACAAATGCTTGTAGCAGTCTGTCATTTTTGTTATCATTTCTCGGAGGCTTTAAAGTTCCATTGAAATCTCCCGCTATGATAATTCTATGGATTGCTGAAAATGCCGAAAAGATGGAGCTAATGATATCGAGACATTCAGTATATTCCAGATAAGAGTCTCCAGAGTTGTTTGTAGGCATATAGACACAGATAATACATAAGTAAAACGGAGATTTTAGTTCAACTGCTATAACCCTGTTGTTTCCGGATTGAATTTCTTGAACGGATGGCGTCAGATGATTTTTCCGAGTTATTGCAACACCCCCTTTCCATCTTGGCAGTTTAAAATTATCAATTTCCTCATTGGTGTCACTGCATCTTATGTACATGTCCATATTAGGTCGTATCCAGCTGCGCTCGACGAAGCAGTTTATTATTCTACATTATCAAATTAATGGATGTTGGGATGTGTTTTTTAGTTACACAAGTATGATATAATCTCATACACATCAGTTAGGGTTCATGCCAAGGCAGTATTTTATATAACAAAAACAGTCTACACTCAACACGTGGGAAATAAACACTTTAACAGTATAATGGCGGCGGCGACTGAAAACTCGTCAAGTCACGTATCAAAACCTCCATCAAAATTCTCCGATTGTATAATGGGCGACGATTTTGATCAAATGTTCGAAGACATGCCTGTAAATAATGACCCTTCAAAACTGAAATTGCAGTCGAACACCCATAGTGTGATGGCAATACTAACAATGTAACATTTAAAACTTCACCGTCACGAATTGAACTGTGGAAATAAAACCAATTATAAGCCAATTTGGTCAATCTAAAACCACATTACTGGAAGAAGGTTCAGTTATCAAAGTGGCATGTGACATCATCACTGATAAAAACTGTTCAATAAAGATTAACTTTTCAACACAGGTTCAGTAGTCATTCAAGGTGCCAAATGTTAATCATTTGCAGATCAATATTTTTTCAAAACTTAAAAGCAAAATTGACTCCGACATTGACAATGAGGCGTTTATCAACAACCATGACAACACAGCTGTCGATATACATGATGTAAGCGATAATGATGGTAGTCAAACAAAACAGAAACAGTTAAATGCTGATGCAATAGATTCTAACAATAATTCTACTGGAACCAAGTCGGATGCAGTAGATGACAACAAAACATCAACACCCTCCAAAGAAAGGAAATCGTCAGTCAATAATCTGTCTACTCCTAAAGATTGTGTTCTACAAAATGGCAAGTCAATAAACCACAGATGTACCGAAATTCATACAATTTTATCAACCAGGGATAACTTCACAAAATTTTTGTAAATATGCTATCAGATTATGATTAGAATTTGATGTTCACGGAAATCAAAACGTGTATAGACTATAATAGGGACGATTTAGAACTTGGCTTATTGCAAAGAAATCTGTCCATAGTTGAAAACTGTTGGTTGCCTGATAAGATCTAGAGCCCCTGGAAAGGGTTTACAGATAGGAGAATGATTGAAAAAAGTTAAACAATATAGAATAATGAGATGACAAAATATAACGAATAGAAAAGTAGCCTATAAGATTACAGATATGAAGACCTCCATACAATCTCTCTTATAATAGATGGCATTTTGTGTTTATATTAACTTGGTTGACGCTTTGTTATAACATTAACCTACATATTTTATTCATAATGTACAATATGATGACGACAAATTAAACGAACATTATCTTATTACTTCCTTTAATTGCAACATAAACACAGTTTAAATATAGTTTAAAATGCGAGTAAGTTCAATTTTTCAAAATAAGATCCACTGTGGACGTTTTACAAGATAACGCCATTTTTGCGGTAAAGATAACATAAATCTGAACCTGGGATCCTCAAAGATATCCTGTCTGTAACGTGAAGATGGTAATGTAGTGTCAGATCTAAATCCTTCTTGTCCACAACAGGATGTATCAGTGCAGGTTCGTCTGACACATGCGCAATCGCAAACAGCTCTACAGGCAGCACATCCTCCAAATCCACCTGGGGCTCCTGTTGTTCCTGTCACAAATGGCTGTTCTTGTACTGAAGTTAGACAAAATATGATTCATTTTGAAATTATTAAAACAAAGGATATCTGTGTAAAGTGTCATATTCAAGCTTCAAAAAATCTGTTAAATCAACTTCATTTAGCCTGACGCAGAGTTAGCATATATAAAATATATTGCTGTCATATGCATGTGTAAATAACCAAGCATTATTACCGGCAATAACATCGGGAAATATTTTATTTATTGTAAATGCATTTTGTTGAGGCATTTTGATTATCATCTCAAACCAATCACAGTGGCTGATAATTTTCAACTTTATATTGATAAATTATAGATCATTCACGCATTGGTATTAGAAGTAGAAAATACCCACTCGCAATCTTTATTTTTTTTATAAGATTTTATTATTCATCTGTGAGGAAAGTATCACCTGCTTAATCTATAATCATCCATAAAATCATCATAGATACCAGGATTAGAATTTTGTACGCTAGACGCGCGTTTCGTCTACAAAGACTCATCAGTGACGCTCAAATCAAAAAATATAAAAAGGCCAAATAAAGAACAAAGTTGAAGAGCATTGGAGATCTTTTATTCCGAAAGGTTTTGCCAAATACAGCTAAAGAAATCTATTCCTGGATTAGAAAATCCTCAGTATTTTCAAATATTCAAAGTTTTGTTAACAGTTAATATACAGTTATGAACCATATCAATGATATTTCATGTCAACACCAAAGTGCTTAAGAGACATCCGTCTTAGCGATAAATAATTTACAGAATAATTTTACGTAGTGTAGATCAAAAGTTAATCACTATAGTTTCACATGTTGACCACAATTTGCTTACCCTTCTTGAACACCTGAGATCACCCTTAGTTTTTAGTGGGGTTCGTTTTCCTCAGTCTTTAGTTTTCTATAATTGTGTTTTGTACACTGTTGTTCGTCTTTAGGTTTCTTTTCTTTTTTTTGAAAATGGCGTTGTCAGTTTAAATTTGACTTAAGTTTGAATGTCCCTTTGGTATCTATTGTCTCTTCTTTTCAAGCTTATAATACTCCATTAATTGCATACAAAAGAACAAACAGTTAAAACAAACTTAATGTAATTCTATTCAAGGGGATTTTCTTTTACCTGTGTTAATATGTCCAAATGCATGCATAAGATCTCCTTTATCATTTAGGGAATATATAAAATTAAAACAGTGAACGGTTCTGTCCTTATCTTGATATTAGAATAAGGAGCTGTTTAATAAGGTAAAAACTCTAGAGTAAGGTCTTGTTACCATAATCATATCATACGTTTTTAAACAATATTAAACATTACTGTACATTCTGCGAAACATATTTTTAACCTCCACATCAGCATTTTAAAAACGTTTGAAATGACCAGGAGCTCCTGACATTATCGATTTTTACAAAAGTCTATATACATGATCAAACATGGTTTTCTTTCTCAAAATAAAAGAACATAGAAATAGCTTCGTAAATCGATTTAAAAACATGAAAACAAAGTATGAAATTTGATTTTTTCCCATTTCCCATTATTTACTCCCAATTGGTTACTTGAGTATTAGAAGGGAATGTCCACCTCGGCTTTGACGGATATAAGGTAGCATATGTGTATTGCTGACATTTGAATAATTGTTATATTCCGTTTTAACTTGTGTGTAAAACAAAAAAAATACAGAGAGACATACCCAAATGTTTACTATTGATGCCCAAGCACCAACTAGCGGAAACACATGGCCAAGAATACAAAAGAGGAAACCTTATACATGTGTTCTCATATTATGTGAATAACAATTAAAAATGAGAATTAAGTACTTACACCGTATACCGTAACTTGTAACAAATCCAGAACTATTGAAAAGAACGAACAAAAATGAAATAAGAAAGACTCCCATTCTAATTTCCGACAAATAATTAACCATTGTATATATTTCGTAATAGCAAAATACAAAGTCTTCTTAACAAATAAATACTTAGAGATACATCATTATCTATACATTGTACCGATGTAACATGTCGGTCTTATATGAGGGTCTGTAACTACAATTGTATGACCTGAATGACAAAGAGGAATTAAGCAGCCTAATTTCAAAGTCAATTTAATATGAGTATTCAGTATTTAACATTAAATCTATAGAACGTAAACGTATAGCAGACGCTATTTGTTTTTACAATTGCTATTGTGAGTTTTTTTTATAACAACGAATGCGATATTTAAAGTTTACTTCTCTTAGAACACAAATGTTCAACCACAATATTTGCTAGCAAAGGATTCATTTTGTTCAATTTGTAGTTAGGTGTGTAGTGTTTTTCGTACCTTAAAATTGTACTGTTATTCTAGATTAAAGGGACTTAAGCTTTTAGATCTTAGGCAATTTCTTGACATGTCGGAATTTGTTAACGTTTCCGTTCGTCGTTATTCTTTCTACCATGTTGTTTAGGGTCTTCATCTTTTTTTTATACTCCCGCAGAACGTATTATGCCATACCGTTATCTATCTGTCTGGTTGTTCATCCGACTCTTTGTCCGCTCCTCTGTCCATACGCCGTGCCAAAATTTAAGAATGCTTTGAATAGGCATAGGAAACTTGTATGGAATATCTATATCATTGAATTGGAAGAAAGCTTCCCTACGGCATTTAAAATTTCCCAGGTTTGTCGTTTTAGAGGTTTTTTTTACAATATCTCATACCTCGATTTTCAAACTTTTAGTAATTGTTATTCCAGAGTTAAAAATAATATATATAATACGAAAAAAACTGTAAAATTTATGGTATACCCATTATTGATACCTGATAAAAGTAAGTTGACCAGCAAATGTTACAATACACATATTCATGAGGGTCTGAGTGGTACTGCTACTAATATTGTGTACGATATCGAATGTAACACTTGTTGGACTGATACAAGAAGGTGAAACACTTTTAGACTTAACTAAAGAATAAATGATCCCCGGTCTAATCGAAATGATCTAGATAAGAATAAATTTCTGTATAACACTTTCACCAGCTTGGCCATTCCATTGTTTCTATGAAAGTCATGATTAAAGAAAAAACATATCATTCGACAAATAACCCCATGTTGAGTACAAATTATGACTTGCAAAGAGCAGATTTCTGGATTCGAGAATTTGGAACAGCTATCAATTACGAAAGATATTAGGTGTAAGCAGCAACTCTCTATCAAGGGAATCATGATAGGAAATGCAAGTTCTGGAATATCGTCTCCATTGGGAGATATATACTCCATATGCTGGCGCTTCTGGAATGCGCTACATAGGAATGGAAATTTCACAATTGGGAAGTATAAAAAAGGAAATATTCGAACCAATCAACAACATACCAATATTAATAACCTGCATATGTTGCCAAATTATGAAGCACGTGGTTACTAGCAATAAAATGTGTCATGCGGACAGAAACAACATTTTGTTTGATTAACAACATTTATTTAGAAAGAAACCGTCATGCAAAACTCAGAATTTATTGATGAAACCAAAGATAATCCTGCTAATGACCAGCTGACTGTCTGGTCATAGACATTTCCTATATAAAAAAATAGGGATATTCTGTATATATTGCACTGACATATGATATACGCATTTAACGAAATATTCTAAAATGACGCTCTTCGTTCCGGCATCACTGATGAGTCTTTTGTAAACGAAACGAAACACGCGTCTTCAAAATTTCAATCCTGGTATACATGTATCACTGATACATTTATTTATAACCACTGGGTTGATACCACTGCTGATGGATGTTTCCTCCATGAGGGTATCACCAGCCCATTAGTCAGCACTTCTGTGTTGACATAAATTATTATTGATATGGTCATAATTAAAAATCAACTGTTTACAAAACTTTGAACTTTTAGAAATACTAAGGATTTTTCTACCCCAGCAATTAATTACCTTAGCTGTATTTGGCAAAAAATTTCGGAGTTTTGGTGTCTCGAGGCTCTATAAATTCGTACCTTATTTGGCCTTTTTAACTTTTTTGATTCGAGCGTCACTGATGAGTCTTGTAGACGAAAAGCGCGTCTGGCGTACAACATTTCAATCTTGGCAGCTATGATGAGTTTATTTATAACCACTGGGTCGATGGCACTGCTGGTGGCGATTTCCTCCCGAGGGTATCACCAGCCCATTAGTCAGCACTACTGTGTTGACATGAATAATAATTGATATGGTCGTAATTATAAATTAACTGTTTTATTTTTCGAAATATTAAGGGAATAGATTACCTTAACTGCATTTGGCAAACCTTTCGTAATTTTGGGTCCTCAACGCTCTTCAACTTCGTATTTTATTTGTCCTTTTTAACTTTTTTATTCGAACGTCAGTGATGAGTGTCTTGTAGACGAAACGTGCGTCTGTCGTACAAACATTCAATCATGGTATGTATGATGAGTTTATTTGTAAACAAAGCCATGTTTTGCACGTTCGTGACGTCACAATTTAATTGTAATATAAGGAAATTAATTAAAATAAAACTATTCTAAATTTCTGATTTTTAATCGTATAATGTTTTTTTATAACGTTTTTGCTTCATCAAATCAAAATGGCTGCCTTTCGAATATGTCTTAAAGGTACAAAGTACAAAAGTTCAGAATTTTCCAGTTTTACAATTGAAATAAAATTTTCATGTCATGCTCTTTGTCATTTAACATGGGTAGGCATTCTATTATTCAAACATTTTACACATCCTAAGATGAGCATAGTAGTGCTATGTATAGGGTATATAGAACTGATTGCCCTCCTGAGCTTTGACAGATATAAGGTAGCTTAAGTGTATTGGTGACTTTTGTAAAATTGTCCTACCCTTTTCACTTATACCTCATTTCAGAATTTCACTGAATATTAATGACGGATTACGAGCCAGTGGAAGCGCTTTGAATTTGTCATTTATACCAGAATTCTAAAATTATGAGTCATTTCAAGAGGGATGCATGTAGAGAGACGATCTTCTACTCTGAATATCCATGACCGAGCACCAGCTAGCATTAATACTCTGTCATAAATACAAAAGGCAATCTTTTATACAAATAAATTCATATTATAATATTAAGTGAAGAACAGTTTATAAATGTTAATTAAGGACTTATGTATATTAAAGAACGAACATTTATGAAATTAGAAATTTACGGCTTCAGTCCTAGTTTCCGCCATGAAATTAAACTTTATACATGTTTCGTAATCAGAATTAGTGAAGTTACTTCAAGTTCATCTTTATAGAAAAAAATAAATACTTAAAGATCATTCATATACATTTTACTGATTTAACATGTTGGTTTTGAATGAGGGTCTATAAGGACAATCGTATGTATTCACGGCTATCATTCATTCGGTATATCGAGAAAAATGATCGTGAAATAACAAGTAACGGTGGTCAAGTCTTGCGATTGGGTCGTGAAAATTCTGGTATAGGATCGTGATGGAAATCTTATTGAGAAGACACATGCAAAGTCAGTAAAATTATAATCAAATTTAATGAATTATAATGACAAATATTAGAAAAATAGAACTGTTTGTCAAAATGGTTCAACATTACGATCAGTATCCGAGAAAAATCAAGGTTTAAAAGTACACCGTTTCTACAAAACTACAAAAGGCAAATTGCTCATCGAAGTTTCAGAGAAATAATAATGTAAATAAACATGTTTTTTTTCATGGTTCTTAAAGTTATTTTGTTTTAATTTAATCAGAAGCTTTGTAAAATGGGAATATTTGTAAAAATTTGATATTTCGGATCGTGAAAGATCGGGTACCGTTATTTAATGATCTTGAAAGAGACCGTGAAAGATCTGTTGCCGCTTATTTGTTATTGCAAAAATCAACGAATCATATCGTTCTTTAAACACATTATGATTTAAATTTGTAATTGGTACATCAAAAGATTGGATTTTCATGACTTATTCAGTTTCAGTTTTGTTTGTGAATAGGGCTATGATGGTCCAATGCCATTCGATCTGATTATTTGATAATACCACACCGACTAGTTGCTCTATTACAATACAAGTCCGTCTGTCCGTCCTGCATAAGTTTTATGTCGTATGAAAAGTTAAGATTGTCTTCTTTGATTTCCATTAATTTGTATGCAATGTCATATCTTTAAAACGAAGATCCTTATTGATTTTTGTAAATATTGGGAAAAACACTGTTTAAAAAAACTGTAGGAAAACAGCTGTCATATTCCTGACTTGGCACAGGCATTTTCCTAATAAAATGGTGGGTTAAACCCAAACAAACATAATTGGTTAACGTGGCCATAACTGGGATCCAGCAGTCAAAACTGGGTAAACATACATCACGGGCATACAACACATCTGAATTAAACGTTCAAACACGTCGTATATAATTAAATCAAACAAAGAAGCTAACAAAAAATTTAATACAGTCAGTATAGTAAAACATAATACACTTTCCAGATAAAATACAAAATAAGTAAGTTAAATATAAATGCAAGGTTATACAAAATGTAAAACAACACTATAAAACATCATGTGTCCAAATCGTATTTCGGGGCAAACCCGTATTACGAACGAAGAAAGCCAAAAACCTGAAAGCTGGATGCACATATACCGAACCACATCAAGAGTCATGCGATCAAATGGAAAATAGTACAAAGACAAATAAAGGTAAAACTATAAATAGATAAAAACTCCACACAGAGTCAACACCTAGAATTTATAACTCAAGACCATCCGCTACGCCTCGCTAGATCAACTCAATTTGCGACAGTAAAATCTACGTTTTACGAAGGCCAAGCTTAAATTACAATACAGTTATCTCCTAATTGTTTTCTGATCATAAAGTCTGGTCACGCCATGTCTTTCACGATCTAAGTAGTGCGTTGCTCGATCCTTCACGATAAATTTTGATTAAAAATCAACAAAGTTATACTTTTTTCAAACATAATATGAACTTTTCCAAGTAATAACGCACTTTTATTTTACTGGACTATCTTACACAATCTCCTTATTTTTATACAGAAGATCTTTAACAATTATCTGGGACCAGCAATAATTATGCTAGGACAGCTTGTAAATTTGAATATACATGTTTCAGGTCATCTGAAAATCACTCTATTAGGAACTGTAGAAAAATGTAAGGTATTTTAGTTTTTCTCATTGGGATATTCCCCTGTTTGTTAATGAAGTTGAATATCTTTTCAAAAAAAAAAGAAGGAAGAAACCCTTAATTTTCGATTTGGTTTCAAATTGCAAATATTTTGGTTCGCGGAGTAACCAACATGTTTCATATGATAAAAAAAAAGAAAGAAATCAGAGTGTGAATTTGCGCACTGAGCTTGTCAAAGAAAATGAGTGTAACAATTGCCAAATCCCTCGTCCAAATTTTAGTTTTTCCACTTTGAAATATATTTTCGAAGTGATGTCATACCCGATTCTTTTTAAATATTATATCCTGAGTCCTGCTGCGTTAATTATACGGTATTGGCATTAAGCTGGAAAATGAGTGAACCTCCAGGTAGCTAAGTACCGGATATCATTTTCCATACGATCTCTCTATTATAATAAAGTTGCAATGAACGTAGAGGATTTTAACTTTCATTGATTGCCTATCAGTAAAGCACAGGCCTTATCTTGTCTGCACACAAAAAAATCATACTGTGGCCATATCCATCCATAATATTTGTTATTTGTCTTTAACATTGACCAAACAAAAAGGATCTAATATTATATTGTACACAAACTAAGGGAGCTGCCATTTGATTTTTATGGTGGGGGGGGGGGGGGGGGGTGGGGCTAGGATGAAAAATTTTGGGTCCTGCAATTTTTTATAGTTGTAATCTCTGTCCTGCCTTTTTATTTTTCACTCTA
Organism: Mytilus californianus; assembly: GCF_021869535.1. Lineage (NCBI taxonomy): Eukaryota > Metazoa > Mollusca > Bivalvia > Mytilida > Mytilidae > Mytilus > Mytilus californianus. The sequence continues at coordinate 48,733,564 of NW_026262593.1, forward strand.
TTCGGTCCTGCCTTTTTTTTTTACATAAATTGTCATCCTGCCTTTTTTTTTTTGCAAAGTGTCTCATCCTGCCTTTTTTTTACTCAAAACACATGTCCTGCCTATTTTTTTTTCAAATTTCATCCTAGCCCCCCCATAAAAATTAAATGGTAGCTCCCTAAGCATGGGTCAGGATATGGGTCGACCGTACATGAAACGTCTGCATAACAGAACATAATACTAGAGTATAAGATACAAAATGTACAGTGTATCAATACAAGACACGAAAACACTTCATGGACATGGAAAAAAAACAAATCAAAGGAGCAGCGTCCTAATTGCTGTTTTTCATTTCAAAGTCACAGTGAGGTCTGACGACCGCCATTTTGAATCTTTGATTAATAATGAATTTCCCCTTTATAAACCTTACACAATATAGAAAACACGTTCGGTTACCTATACATTTGTACATGTTATTACATTTTGGAAACTATGGAAACTAGATTTCGGTACATTAAAAATAATGCCTGTAGTCTAACTTTATATCATACTAACTTAAACAAAAAAAAATCTTGATTTACCTCTCCAGATTTATGGGACTTTTGCTTTCGGATTTAAGGCAATTTTTAACATGTCGAGAACCAACTCGAGTATATAATAAATCGATGTACTTTATACTCTATATATGGGGCTAATTGATTTCTGTATTCTTTAATTGTTTAGCTCATTTTTCTCTATTCTTTCATTTTTTTGCCCTATTTTCTCTATTTTTTATATTTTTTTCCCATTATTCTGCACTTTTTGCACATTATTCTATATTCTATAAACCCCATCCAGACCCTCATGTATTTTTTGTGATTGATGAGATTCAGTTTGTAATGTTCATATTAATAAATAAAAAAAACTATGACAGATTTTGTAATATTCAGAAGTAAATAATTTTGAACCTTAACATTTTTTTCAATTTATTTTATACTACGATTTAAATCTTTAGATTCATAAGTTTTAATCTGCCGTAACTTCATGTGGCGGTCTCAAATCCATTGAACAAGACGAACGATTTTCCATCAAAATACAGGTAATTAAATTGTCTTGTAATACAAAGGAAAAATCTTCACTGGCACTTGAAGACGGGATTTCGTGTTCTCACTGAAATAGTTAATTTTTAATTGAATGGCTGTGGATGATTTTATATAATTAGTTAAAATATTAAATATTTCAGAATTTAAATCTTTTTGGGTTGATCGACATGGAAGAGTTTTCCTTTAAATCTTTGCAATTTTAAAAACGTAATTGTATAATGATCAGTCAGTTTAATTGGAGGTCAAATACGACATATGTTTCATACGACAAGAAATGAATGGACTAACGTTAAATACACGGTAGGATGTACTTCCCAGCGAAAACTGTCTTCCTTTATAGGTCTTTCCCTGATAACAACCATCAGCGAATTCTTATTTGAAGAATGTAATGCTTAAGGCAGATCTTTGATAGTCTGTGTAGATCTGTGTATAATTGTCTTACATTTTTCTGGACAATTTAAAGTTTGACATGTGGTTCTGACGCCGGCGACCCTATATTGCTCTCAAGATAACTTGGTTACTTAATTGTGACGTTGAGTTGCTGTCCCAATGACGTATATCCGACACCTCCTTTTATTCTAATAAAAGTGCAGAATTAAATTCTTGACGGTTTTCAAATTTCAGTTGATGTATTTTTGATTGATTTGTCTTCCTTTATACATAGGAAAGAGGTAAATCAATGAGATATGATGGTGATATACCGCATTCGGCATACCTCGGCAGATATCACATCTGGGGGTTAGTCTAGATGTAGGGTAGTGGAATCTGCCGAGGTTTGCCGACTGCAATATACCGATGTCCAGTTAAGGTACACACCTTAAGAAAGGAAGATAAGTCTTTCAATCAGTAGTTAAGGGATGACCATTAGATTTTCTGGAGGGACAGGAGGATTTTGAAATGGAATCTCCAGGCCTGGAAAGAGCTAAAAATAAATGATGTGTGTACAAAAGTGAAAATAAATTTTTGCGCGGAAAAAATAAGCATGCGTAGTATCATGAAAATAAATATACATATATAGTCAATCCGCAAGAAATCCTATGGCCACCACTCCCACCCGCGAAAATATCAAATGGTCGTCCTCTTAGTTTGCTTTATAGCATCATTACTTCCTTTTGAACATTCACGAGAAATAGAATTAAGCAATAAATCTATGTTACATGGAGGCTAAAATTATACAGATTTACACTAGGCTTATGCACCTTAACTTAAGTATGCTCCCATAATATATTACACTTGCAGGTATACAACGGCACATATTAGAGGGAAAACAAATACAGTCATAATAATAATCGTATTACATGTATACAGGTCTACGCTAAAATGAGGTATAGTATAACTTATTCAGGCAAGTCAGGAGCCTATAGTTCAGTGGATTTTGTTTGTAGCTGTATATCATATTTGTTTTTAGTTTATTGTTTTGTACATAAATCAGACCGTTAGTTTTCTCGTTTGAATTGTTTTACAATTGTCGTTTCGGGGCTTTTTATAGCTTGCTATGCGGTATGCGTTTTGCTCATTGTTGAAGGTCGTAAGGTGACCTATTATGGTTGATAACTTCTACGTCCTTTGATTTTTGGTGGGTAGTTGTCTCATTGGCAATCATATCACATCTTCTTATTTTTAGATAAACGACAGTAAGGGTTTCACACACATTGCTCAATATAACAATAAGGATACTAATGATACAACCAAAGGCCTAGGATGTAAATTGATTGATTGATTTGTGTTTAACGCCACTTTCAGCACTATCGTGCAATTTCGTGTTGGTCAGTTGCTATTGGTGGAGGAAGTCAGAGTGCCAGAAGAGAACCACCGACCTTCGACTAGGTCACTGTAACGTGCCAGTGCTAACAAAAGTGTGCATGTTTCTAAGACATATTGAAAAAATATTTTCATAATTCATAGCATGTTACAATAACTTCATATCCACGTTGCAATTAAGAATTTTGCAAACAAATCAACCAAATATGGTATATTTCAGTTTTATTGTATGATATCACTTATTTATTTATTGTGTGTCTTATATAGATATAATAAGATGTGGTATGAGTGCCAATGAGACAACTCTCCATCCAAGTCAAAATTTATAAAAGTAAACCATTATAGGTCACAGTACGGTCTTCAACACGGAGCCTTGACTCACACCCAATAGTAAGCTATAAAGGGCCCCAAAAAATTACTAGTGTAAAACCATTCAAACGGGAAAACCAACGGTCTAATCTATATAAAAAACGAGAAACGACTTGCTTGTAAATGTATAAGTATATATGTAATTGTTAATGTATAATTGTTATCCTCTTGTAGCACCATACGTGTGCCTAAGTTGTAAATAAATTGTATTGTATTGTATTGTTGACAATGATGTAAACAAATACAGTAACTAGTAAGTTTACATGTTTGGAAAATAAAAGAAAACAATGTTAAAGTGTCATTATTCGTACAGTTGACATCATTCTAAACGCTAAAAACGCCGAAAATATGATACTTAGCCATCTCTATCCAGGTGTGACGATGGACCAGCAGGCCCAGCTCTGTACAAGTGGTTTGTTAACATATCAATGGTTATTTGCGACACATGTATTCCTAAATCATATGACGGTGTCCGTAACGCTATCTAAGAGATGACTTCAACTTTACCATCAAGAACACTTGGGTATATGACTACTTTTTCAGCAGCAACCTCTCTCAAAGAAATCATGATACATATAGGAAAATTTTCACGTGAGTTTGACATCTATAAGCTCGTTTGAAGTGAATCTCACGTGAGATTCATGCGTAATACAAACGTCGAAGAGCAGATTAAACCCAACACTGACCAATTTTATGGCCAAATCTGGACAAAGTTCACAATTGGAAAATGAAATCATCTCTTGTGTCGCAATCATATGACAAATTTCATTTTTTTTCTACATATATATATGAAAACCCAAAGACAAACAAGGGTTTAATCAACAGTATGTTTCTTATGAAATACATGCATAGACATTTAAACTTCTTGTAGAAAATTTACTACAATCAGAGACATTTAATACAATTATTGTATTATATGTCCCTGTTACAATATTTTCTGTGTACAATAAACCACACGAAGGATGGCGGAAGTGTAAGTAATATTGCTAAATCATTTAATATCATAGATGTTTTTACAAAATATATGTACTGTGTGTTCCATGCAGAGATGGGTCTGATTACTTTCAATGTAATTGATTAAGGTGGTACCCAACACCTTGACTAATATTAATTTGGCTCGTTTAATTTTCATAAAATTTTGACAAAAATGTTTACTTTGACCCTTTGACAAAAATATAAAAATTTCAAAAAATTTGAACCAACCACTTTATCAAAATTTCATTGGTTATATAGCAGTTTGACAAACACTAATTTTGATCATTGAGAAGCTTAATATTTCCTTAACAATACAAGGTAATTAAAACGTTTAGCTGATTTTTACAGAGTTATCTCCCTGTAGTGTTAGGTACCACCTTAAATTACAATTACTTTCAAATTGTCATTTGTACGATTAAATTAGATTAATGATTACACCATTTCTCAAAGTAGCTAATTAAATTAATGATTACTTTGGCAAGTAATCATGATTACATATGATAACAATGAATTTCAAAATAACCCATTTGGATGATGTTAATGAATAAAGGTTATAACTGTAGCACGTTTTGAGAAAGGATTTTTATTTGATATGTGGATTAAACAGGGTTGTAAAAAAACCGGGTTTTATGAGTATTGCCCAGCCCAGTGGGAAATACTGGGAAAACCAGGCTTTTACTAGGTAATACTGGGCAATACTGGGTAAAAATAGCATAAAATATTAGCCTGAATCTTAAAGATTCATTGTTTAATTAACAAATATGATACATAAAAGATATATATTAGACATAGTATTTGAATTTATTAGTTCACTTGTTTCAGACTTTTATTACAAAGTGTATAAATCTGTGAAAGTTGTGGTCCAGCAACTCTTAAATAACACAGAGTAAATATACTCCTATTAAAAATCTATCAAATTGCTGTTCAGTCTAACTTGGCCAAACTGTTGACATGAAGCTAACTAATCAATGTGTTCTGTTTTATATATATTATGAATAAACAAACAATTATATGTAAGGAAAATGATTTTAAAACAAATTTTGTTCATTGATAAAAATGTTTAAAAAGTTGAAGCATAGTTATACTTACATCACTAATTGATAAGTAATTATTCAGATTATAAAACAGATTTGTTTACGTATTAGATACAATCAGCCTTTTTATTTTTAAAAGTGTCCCTGACATGTCCCTTTAGGCTGTTTATTTAGCAATTTGATTCAATTATAAACACTCAAATGCACCTGTTTAAAGTTTGGATTATTTAAACAAAGCTTAACAAGTAAGCCAAAAATGTGCAAATCCTAATTGTAATCTGTGCTTACATCATTGAAGGAAAGGAAGAAATTGATTTTTTTCCCACTAAAAATGTCTCTCTGAATGTTTTTCTGTACAAAATGTATATATTTAGATATAATACTATGAACTACAGCATGTCTTTACAATTCTGTGTAAGAATAAGCTTAAACAATCATATTGCCCAGTTTTACCTATTTCTGGGAGTATTGCCCAGCCCAGGAAAACCTGGGCCCAGGTATTACTTTGCCAACCCGGTTATTTCTACCTTTCAATATGTAATGATGTCCTAAGAAAACAAGTTTAAAAAAAATCATTTAAATAACATTTTGTTGGTATCAAATTACATGTACATCCACATTTCATAATATTTTAACATGCTTAAAGTCAACAAAACTATGTTAGCAAGTTATATATTTATTAAACATGAATAATAAAAACGTTCATTTAACACATGATATATATTCAACATAAACACAACTTGAGATTTTTTTCCGTTTTAATCAGAATGTAATCAAAAAGGACTCAGGATTACAAGGTACATGTATTTTTAAAGTAATTGTTTAAATTAAATTACATGTAATCAGATTTTTGGATGATTAATGATTACAGTGATTACCTGAAAAATTGTAATCGATTACAGCTGATTAATGATGACAATTACAATTATCCCAAGCCTGGTTCCATGACTGATCACAGGGAAGTCTATTTTTGGCAAAGATAACTTTTAAACGTGTTGTTTCCAATTTTTAAATCACTGGGTCGATACCTCTGCTGGTGGACTATCAGTCCCCGAGGGTATCGTCAGCTCAGTAGTCAGTACTTCGGTACTGACATGATTGATAACAAACTTTTTTTCTAAATTTGTCCGTTTATAAATTTTGAAATTATAAAGAAACTAAGGTTTCAACTCCCTCAGGCAAAGTTGACCTTAGATGAATTTGGCTATTTGTTTTAGGTATTTTTGTCATAAAGCTCTTCAACTGTTTCGGTACTTATACATCCCTCGGATTTCAAATGTTTGGCATTAAGCGTTCCTGATGAAGGTTAATCCAGAAAAGCGCTTCGGACGCATGGAATTTTTAAACGTGTTGTTTCCAATTTTTTAGGGATACGTTTGATAACAAAATTAGTTCTTCGATCGAAAGTATACATGTGTGATGTTAATATTTACAGCGTAAACAACAGAGAGAGAGAGAGAGAGAGAGAGAGAGAGAGAGAGAGAGAGAGAGAGAGAGATTATGTCAGTAACCAACAAAACTTTATCATTATCTTAATGTGCTTATATGTATCATATTTTCACAATATTTCCTGTTCAAATATGAAAAAAAAACATAACTGAAATATGATTTCACTATAGGAACTTCAAGGTCAAAGCATACAGTAAAAACATACTAAAACGACGTCTATTATATCCAAAATCGTAAAGGGTTTCGCACAATTTTGTGTCTCGCATGCATTTGCAATTGCCAGTCTAAAGGTGCGATGTTGACTGCATAAAACTAAGCCAATCTATCAATGAAATACGTACAAAATTAAAGAAATCGAATTCCTTTCTTCAGATGACAATTCCTGATCTTGAAGAAGCTTCTGTTCAAATTTCATAACATTCCATGATAGTATAACAAAGTTATTGATGCCTAACAAATTTTAAAAATCCAAAACTGCAGGTTAATGTTAACTGCAAAAATAAAATAAGTCCGTTTATTAGTAAAATATGGCAAAATGGAGAAAAACAATCTTAATTTTGCTTCAAACGTTATCTTTTAATTATTAAAAATCTTCAAAAAATTCTACTAAGGTTTGACAAAGTTATTTAAACTTTAACACCATAATTTTGAATCTAAATGTAAACTGGAAAAAAAGTAAGTCTTTTCATCAGTTAAATACGGTAAAATTTTACTTTGGATACTGTCTTTTGATAATAAAACAGCTCCTTTCCACGTCTCATTAAATTCAATGAAGATTTGACAAAGTTATTGATGTCCGAAAAGGTTTGACAACAGACTGAACCTAAATGTTGATGACACCGGAGTGTAAGATCACTATGTCTCGCTTCAGTGACACGATGAGAGATTGATCTTAGTCCTGTTGATGAAAACGATGTAGAAACGAAGAAATCTTTGGACAATATCAAGACTTTCTAGATAAGCGTGTAAATGAAAACAGAATGTTAAAAATATTAGTTTAGGATTGTAATGTCACTTTTCTTTCGAGGATCAAGCTAGAAGCGTTATTAATGGTAATTGCTTGTCCTTAAATAGTTATTAGTTTTTGAAGTACAATCAATATGCACTAGGAACACTAATAAATAACATAGTTAGTAGAACATATCCTGCATTTGCAAATTGCACAAATGTGTATAAGCCCTACATTTGCAAATTGCACAAATGTATATAAGCAAGCTCTAGTGTTAAATTTGTGACAAAGCAGACGGGTTCTCATCTTTCCAATCGGTGTTTCGAGTAAGCACGAATTCACGGTTTGACATCACACGGATACATTTGAGGAGGTTTGTTAATAAAAATCAAAAGACAAAATTATGGTTATTCATTTTTTATTAGATACACACGTCAGCATGAATTATCAAGTATAATAGTATTATCATCTTATATTTATATTTCAGAGGAACTTTTTTAGTTGTTACGAAATCGCACTTTGACAACCGCTTTCATATAGTAGCATTTGATGGTCAAAAACTTTTTGATATAAACCTGCAAGATGATTATGTGAATGCTATACAGCCGGGTAAAATTTATCAATTTAAAGTTGTGTATCATCGTAATCCAACTTCCATCGCAGCAAAGACAATCAGTGTGCAAGGGCAACCAAAACCTATACCAATGCCCCCATTTGGCATGTTCAGTGCGCTCGGAAAATTGGCTTACACTGCCTTTCATGATATATTTAAGGTGTCACACGAAGAACCATATCTGGACGTCGGAAGTAATATCCCTCCGCCAAAAGCATATCTTTGCCAAGGAGACTGCATAAAGAAACAGCTAATGCCTGATGGTAAAACGAGATGTCTTATCAGCATAGATAGTCGGGAAATGAACCTGCAGTATGCTGGGTATGGCATAAATGGTGTTCATTTGGATAGCTTTGATGGATTACCCGTCGAGTATGATCCGAACTTAGCATGGCGAACATATACACTCATATTCCTTGTAGCAGATCCAATTACCGGCTCATGGTATGGACCAAGAAATTACATCATTGTGGCCGCAATATTTTAGTTTTTATAACACCGAGGAAAATATTTAAATATTTTAATTCATTTAATGAAACTTTTATCGTTTAGATAATTTGATATATGCATAATTATGTTTTTTTAATTATATTGAGATATCTTGATAAAACAGACTGTAAGGCACAAATGTTTGTCTTGTTAAGGAGCCATTATTCTTGTGATAAAATCTGTCCTGCACAGACTTTTTGCTTCAGTCAATCCTATACTGTTTAGTGTAAAAATAAGGCGACATCGAATGATTGCCAATGAAACAACTACCCATATAGACCAAAAGGACAAAGATGTGAACAATTAAGGTTCACTGTATGGCCTTCAACAATGAACAAAACTCAGACCGTATAGTAAGGTATAAAAGGCTCCTGTAGAACAAAATGTGCAACAATTCAAAAGATAAAACCTTTTATACGCAATTATCGATTTGCACATATTGATAACAGCTACTAAACTACACTAGCAGAAACTGAATAAATTATAATACCGTTGCATTTTCCAACAAGACTGGTAATTGCATTCTTAATAATTGTTGTAACATTAAATATAGAACGTTGTTTTATTTGAATTTATACAACAAATGACTGGAAACTCGTATTTTCCCCAAATTTGCCTGCTTTTATACTTTGTGAGAAGAAGTCAGAAATACTTCGAACTAGTTAGAAGGAATCGACAGGGGTGAGGGAACACGGGTATGAGGGAGTCAGAGGAGGGAGGAGGGAGTCAGAGGGCTGGAAAAATGAGTCAGAGAGCGGGAACTGGGGGGAAGAGGCCGGCTAGGGGAGTAAAATAGGGATATTCCGAGGAAAGGCTTTTGACCGATTTTCGTCTGGAAGTTAGGGAAAGGGAAGAGGGATTAGGGGGAGGGAATTGAGAGTAGGCTGGAGGGAAGTGGGAGTTTGGGTGGTAGGGAAGTGGGAACCAGGGACTCCCTTGTCCACCCATCTACTTAGGTACCGACCATTCATTTGTTAGGGGGGGGGGGGGGCATTTTTATTTTTATCAAATTATTTGATTCTGAATTTCTTGAGAAAAAAATGAATTGTTTCAGAAGGGAAGTGAAAATAATAGTTGATTCCATTGAAAATTAGGAAAAAAATGAAATTCAACATTGAGTTTCAAATTTTTTTTATGTTCCTGTATAAATGGAAATAACACTTTATTAATTTCGTGAACCCGAAGTGCTTTTCTGGATTTACCTTCATCAGGAACGCTCAAAACCATACCTTTGAAAGTATAGGATGTATAAGATATGAACACATGAAGAGCTACATGACCGAAAAGGAAATAAAAATTAGCCAAATTCATCAAAGGTCTGATGGAGTTGGAATCTTAGTTTCTTAACAATTTCTTAATTTATTAACGGAAAATTTAAGAAAATTTTGTTAAAAATCATGTCGGTACCGAAGCACTGACTACTGAGTTGATGATACTCTCTGGAACTAACAGTATGTATGTTTAAGTTTTGATTAAAGTAGAAAAAATGTTTGTCCCAAGGACGGACAAAACCCATTCCCCATCCCCACATGATATGAATGGTCTGTGCCTCTATTAAAAGGCATTCACAATATGGATATAACATGAAATAAGATATTACTTGTTAAACAATAAAATATTATCTTGTTTCCAATAAGTATGAGCAGGTTTGACAATCTCAGGAGTAGCAGAAGAGTGGTAGAGAAAAGAATCCGAAACTAATAAAATTGAGAATGGAAGACTAGTTACATTGTTACACAAATGTAATGAGGAAAATGCGAGTTGTAGAGAAAAGAATCCGAAACTACGAATAGTTACATTGATTGTTCATGAGAAAATACCAGTACATAAGAGTGTATGAATTTGAACGGAATTTCAATGCAGAAAAAATAAAAAAATAAATATTTTAGTCTTCGTTTAAGCTATAAATTAGCGAATTGATGTTCATTTCCTAAAAATACCCGTTGCAATGATTGAGCAGATACTATATAATAAACATTACCTTTATAGACCAGAAAAAAGAATTGAAGGATTCATTTCCTTTTTTGTTATAACATTTAACATAAAAGTATTTACTTAATAAATGATAACACATTAAAAAAAATGGGTATAAAATACAATTTATTTTAATAAATTCGTGTCGTTTAGTAGGAATAATAATTGAAAAATGAAATATATGTCATAAAATTGAGTAACATATTTTCAAATTTATGATATCTTTATTCTGCTGTATAAGATTTACAGTAATGAAAATGTTACATTCATTGAAATTTGAGACATCATGGCAAACATACACATAACGAACCAACTGAGAAATCCACACTCAAGAAGGAGAAGACATCATAACTATAGAAAGGCAAATTATATATAGGAACGGAAAAGGCTTCCTGTTTGATTTTGATATGAAGATTACCTGACCATGAGACATTCTAATATCAAGGTCTAGAAAAGGAGGAAGGTCACTATTAACGTTGAATTTAATAAGAATGTGTTTACATAGATAAAACTCATTATTATGTATTGAAAAATCTGAATTGAGAATAAATCTGCAGGTCTTCTTGGAAATATCTATCAAGTTGTTTTTCGTCTTGTCTTCGTTGGAAGTTCTGCCATAAACTGCGATTCATAACAGGTTAATAACATAAAAAGGGGCAAAGTTCATGTAAGATCCCGATTGGATATCAATTACTTGGTGGCATACTTTCTCCAACACGAAAATAATTATAAATTTCATGCTAAACAGCTAATGACTTTCATCATTACGTATAACTGTCAATGAAGACAAACTGACCAGTAGTATAGTATACAGAGTAGGGAAATCATACGTGTAACTGTCAGTGGAGACAAACTGACCTTCACAGGAGCGTATATTGTGTGGTAGTATAGTATACAGGGTAGGGAAATCATACGTATAACAGTCAATGAAGACAAACTGACCGGTAGTATAGTATACAGAGTAGGGAAATCATACTTGTAACTGTCAATGGAGACAAACTGACCTTCACAGGAGCGTAGATTGTGTGGTAGTATAGTATACAGGGTAGGTAAATCTTACGTGTAACTGTCAATGAAGATAAACTGACCCGTAGTATAGTATACAGAGTAGGGAAATTTTACGTGTAACTGTCAATGAAGATACACTGACCTTCACAGGAGCGTAGATTGTGTGGTAGTAAAGTATAGAGAGTGGGGAAATCATACGTTTAGCTGTCAATGAAGACAAACTGACCTTCACAGGATCGTAGATTGTCTAAGATTGTGTGTTAGAATAGTATACAGAGTAGGGAAATCTTACGTATAACTGTCAATGAAGACAAACTGACCTTCACAGGAGAGTAGATTGTCTAAGATTGTGTGGTAGTATAGAATACAGAATAGGGAAATCATACGTTTAACTGTCAGTGGAGACAAACTGACCTTCACAGGAGAGTAGATTGTCTAAGATTGTGTGGTACTATATTATACAGAGTAGGGAAATCATACGTTTAACTGTCAATGAAGACAAACTAACCGGTAGTATAGTATACGGAGTAAGGAAATCATACGTGTAACTGTCAATGAAGACAAATTGACCTGCACAGGAGCGTAGATTCTGTGGTAGTATAGTATACAGGGTAGGGAAATCATGCGTGTAACTGTCAATGAAGACAAACTGACCTTCACAGGAGCGTAGATTGTCTAAGATAACTCATCAGATATAAGAGACAAAAATTAGTAGTAAATATACAGGGGAAAATTTGTGGCCTAAAGAAATCTGCGTTTTGATAAGTAACGACAGGACTTTTACTGTGTCAAATTATATTACATATTGGATTTCATTAATACAAGTTTTTCTTCTTGCAGGTTCTAGTCCTCTTACTAGAAGACGTATCGTTGCATTCACTGCAGAGTTGTCACTAACTTTGAAACTAGGGACGAACCAGGCTGTGGTATATAACGAAGTTTTGCTTAACAAAGGAAACGCTTACAATAAATATCATGGTCATTTTACTGCACCTGTAACAGGAATCTATCTTTTATCAGCCAGTATATTTGTTAAACAAGTAGGAAGGCACGTGTTATTAGATATGGTCCACAATGGTAACACAATTGCTGTTTTAAGAGCTGGAAGCTATTATAACACACAGTCGTCTAGAAGTTTTCCAGTTATGTTACAAAGAGGTGATCAAGTGTGGATGCGAACATCTCCAGGATCCGTTGGTTATATTTTACTAGGAAAAGCGAATTCTCTTTATAATTCATTTTCTGGTGTTCTTTTGAATTAGTTTTGATGGTTTTATGCTGCTTTACTCACATTGTGTGAAATGAAATTATTATACACTACTACTTATATTACAACTATTAATTGTTCTGCTGTAACTAATATTACTACTACTACTTATAATAAAGAGATTCAAGTATAATGAAATAAAATTGATTTTTTAATTCAAAAAGAAATATAGTTCATATATTTACTTTCAACATGAAATTATAGAATGTTTAAAACTAAATTTCAGCATCTTAAATGCGAACTTTATACACTTAACTCCTAAAAAAACGAACAGCTGAATAAGATATAGATACATTTTTCCGAATATTTTCTAATAATACAGAAGTGTCACATATGTGACAGTACTATGGTACTTTTATCTTCACCCTTTTATTAATGGTCTATTGTGGTACCGAGGCCTTCAATCAAGCACATGATTATGTTTTACATATTGCCTTGGCAATTGATAACAGATGTTTATACAATTTTCTTGAGTTTGTGTCTCGTTTCAATTTCATTTCACTTTTTATCCTTACGGTATAAATTATTTACGCTGCTTTTTGAAGATAAAATTTCTAATCATTATCGTTTAAAGGTTGTTATAACAAGCTACTTGATTGGTATGATATGAATGTGTCACAAATCATCAAAAACATACTGTATCTCCCTAACTACAAATAGTCCTTTTACCGATATGGACACTCACAAAGTTTCGCCATTTATCGATTTCGACACGTGAGCAAAGCAGGATCTGTCTTTTGCCCGTAGTATATTGTATATCGGTTCAAAATTTTAATGGGAGTTCGTATTGCAAGAGCTTCTATTTCCCCGTGGCATAAATCTGTTTATACACTCATACATCCTGGAATACCATGTCTATTTCTCTTTTGGTTTTTCTTTTATCGGCTCCTTGTTACTTGAGACCATTTTGTTCTTGAGTTTATCATTGAAGAGGTCAGTAGTAGGTCGTATATAAGCTATTACATAAGACATTTTTAGGTCGCTGTTTCAGAATCTAAAGAGCTATTAGAAATATCAATGTTCGAACCCCAAAATGATAATAATGTCACGTCTTTGGTTGAATTTGCATTGCTACGGACGTTTTTACCCAATCACAACGTTTTGGCGTACGCTTTTGAAAATATTATCCAGATTGCATAGATTCGGCAACGGCGAATTCACCGTTGAAAATTATCCAGCATGACAAAAACAGTAATAAACGAGCACTTCTGTCAATCATGTGTGGATACATCTATTTTCTTGGGCACACATTTTCGTTGATTTAGGGAAATGTGTTTTCGTGGATACTTGATTTTGTGGTTTTGAATGAATTGAAATGTTAAATGCCTGGTTCACCTTAGGTTGTATTCTCCTTCGGTATACAGGGCTTTCTGTGGTACAGTCGCATCTTCAAAGCGACGAAGATAAATGACCATGAGTGAATGCACATACTTCTAATCGGCCATTTCAAAACTAAATGATCCCATACCGGACGATATTGTCAACCTTGTAAAACACCGGACGGGTACCAGACTAGGTTCACCTTTAAAACAAAATCAAAGAAAAGTTAGTACCACACGTAAAATAATGAAATCCTTGAGCTGTTATCTAATATAATGGAACATGAAACATGCTGTAAATCCATCCCATATCATTTGCTTCTAATTCATAGCAGGTGTCTTTTATGGTGTGTCGAGCATGATCAAATGTTATCCTTGTTGTGGTATCATTAGTAATTTATTTATGCATTCCATCTGTTTTCATTGCCCAAAATATATCTCCTATTATTGGTTTGTATCTTGATGTCCTTTTAACCACACAGACAAACTTGGGTATATAAATATGGTTATACTTGGACCTCTCCCGTTCCGATAGTAAACCTTGCTATAGAGGGTTAACCGTTTGGATGTGCGGGATGTATAAATTCGCGGTCACGTCCGGTCTGAATGGGGACGTTAAATCAGATGCGTCGTGTATTGTGAGTGCTTTGCCTCGTGTATGGTGAGTGCTACGCTCTTTGTATGTTAAAGAATCCTTACAACAATTCTCTGAGCGGACCGTAGATGTTGCAAGACAAATGTCTGCTCCTATGCCTCATACGATATCCTTGATAGAGTGTTAATGCTCATGATTTCCTTGATAAAGTGTTAATGCTTTTATTTTTAAAGTGGAAACTACTGAACCATTTGGTCAATGAACCAATGCGGCTTATCACCGGTTCTTGGTGGAGCAGGATCTACTTGCTCTTCCGGAAACATTGTTTCGGCTCTGGATTTATTGGTTTTGCTATTGTTGTAGTTTACAGAGTTGCGTTTGTGTTATTTTCTTTGCCTTTCAAACTTTCCCACTCGGTCGAGTTTTTTGTTCAGAAATTTTATCATCTGAACGATGGCTTATGAATTCAAAGATGTATTGAGGTTAGAAAAGAGCCGTGTACCAATCAAAGTACTTTCACAGGAATAATAAGTCCGTTGCCGAATGAGACTAATATGAGTATTAAAACTTCTCAAGAGCAACACAACTGCTAAACCTGAATGACACCTGCTTATATCCTTGTTTCTTTGTTTGGTTTGTGTTGCTAACCTTTTAGTATTTTGTCGTTCATTTCATAACATTTATTTTCTTTTTCGCGAGAAAGTTTACCATCACATGACTGTTAAAGCAATGCTTGTATGTGTGTACCAAAAACAACCTAGCGAAACAGTCATAGGATCTTATCATTCTGCTTATATGAAGAAAAAAAAAGCTATATCGTTTATATAATGAATTTTGTTAACAGCAGTTGTCATTCAGGTCGGAGAGCTATAAACATAAGCTGGAAATGCTTATTAGGTTGTTTGATATCTCTCATCTTTAATGGTATGGATATTCATTAAAATTAGCAAACCTTAATACAAAATGCACTTTACTCCCTTGAATTTTCATTCTAATGAAAAACATTCATGCTATATATATTATCATTTGGCAATTTTCTTTTCACCTAAAAAAAATGGATTTATTAAAAGGATATTAGAGAATTTGATGTATGATGCGGATATCTGTGCGTATTGTTGTGTGTTTGTTTATTCCACATTGGCTAGAGGTATAGGGGAGGGTTGATATCTCACAAAACATGCTTAACCCCGCCGCATTTTTGCGCCAGTCCCAAGTCTAGAACCTCTGGCCTTTGTTAGCCTTGTATTTTTTTTATTTTGGTTCATTTATATGTCTCGGAGTTTAGTATAACGTCTAATTTCACTGAACCAGTATACAATGTTGTTTAGGGGCCAGCTGAAGCCCGCCTCCGGGTGCGGGATTTTCTCGCTGTGTTGAAGACCCATTGGTGGCCTTGGGTTTTAACTCAGATATTTTGAAGTAATGTATATTTAATCTGATGTTCAGTAGTTGTCGTTTGTTGATGTAGTTCATAAGTGTTTCTCGTTTCTCGTTTTTTATATAGATTAGACCGTTGGTTTTCCCGTTTGAATGGTTTTACACTAGTAATTTATAGCTTACTGTTCGGTGTGAGCCAAGGCTCCGTGTTGAAGACCGTACTTTGACCTATAATGGTTTATTTTTTTAAATTTTGACTTGGATGGAGAGTTGTCTCATTGGCACTCATACCACATCGTTTTATATCCAATTAAACATGTTTAAAATTTGTTTTATGTAGCAAAAATTATGATCCATAATTCGTTCCTTTTCATATTCTGAAAATATTGAATGTATTAGCTTTAATTCCCTTACAATTGTTTTTTTTTCCCCACAAGTTTTCTATACATATACAATCCTTAAAAAAAGAAAAATGTGCATACTTAGTCTATCGCTTGAGAACGAGAAAGATTTTGTATTAGATACACCTATGAGGGCGTAAGTCCGATGTAGTGTATCTAATTTACACTAAGATATTATTGTCAACCCAGAATGATAGATTTTAATAATTTAGGAGGGGTCTTTTAGTGATTTGATCTTATTGAAAAGCATGATAAATGCAGGGTTTCAAATTTCATTTAGCGAAATCTTGGTGTAAATAGAAATATACTGTTTTTTTTCATATTGAAATTACATTTTTGGGAAATATTAGATAATAAAAAAGTGTATTATAAAATCGTTGTGAATCCTCGCGCTCAACGAAACGACATGTATTGTTATTCATACGTCTGTACGAAATGCTCAGGATAATCGCAGTAGCCACTAGTCATAAAATCATGAAACTTGGCACTCCGTTAACCAAATTAATGTACACAGTGATGTAAATTTAAAATTTTGATATTTGACTTCTTCAACAATTGATTTGGCCTATCGGTATTTCATTCAAGAGTCAGTATGGAGTTTTAGGTAGATGAAATGCTCGTCTGACACACTAAATTGAAAAACATGTGTACAACTGCTGATGTATGTTTCGTGCCTGCATTAACATGCCTAATCAGTGTTACTGGAGAGAAATACAAGAAGATTTGATGGTTTCAATTGAAAAAAGTAAATAATCTAGTTAGCCTGTATCGCTCACCTGGTATTTTTACCAAGAAAGAAAAAAAAAACAATGCAACAAGAATATGCGTGTTGAATGGAAATTATGTGCTCAAAAATCTGCCTCGCTGATTCTTTTGACAGGAAAAAGTTTCCTGTATATTCATTATAATTTTAAAGATAATAAGCAGAAATGAGTTAACTTTGTGTATTGAGTCGATTGACAAATTCTTCCTATGAGATCTAATTTTGTTGATCATATTTGCTAATCAAATTTGAACTCTATCATAGTTTTCAACATGTTAGATAAAAACATTAAAATTGATAAAAAATCGTCAATAACTGACGACGATTTTAGCCATTTTGACTGATTATTTGAGCCATTTATAGTTTTTCTTTGTCTACGCTATATTTTGAAAAAAAAGCAGAAATGCGTAAAAATTGTCATTCAGAGGGAGTAACTCCTACAAGCAATTTCACCTGTGTTGACTTTTTTTTTAGTTCTTTTAAATATGAACACTTTTGCAATTTACAGTTTCTAAGAAAGGCTCTGCAGAAAGGCAAAAATGGTCCTTCATGTGTCCTTTAAGGGCAATGACTCTAATAAGGGTTTAACTGACGATTTCAGCAATAATGACTTTGTAGATCTTATTTTCCTGAACAAATTGATTATAATAGCTCCCTCTATCTATTATAGTTTCTTAAAACACAAAAAAATGGTAAAGATAAACATAAGAAGATGTGGTGTGACTGCCAATGAAACAACTCTCCACCAGAGACCAAAATGACATAAAAGTTAACAGCTATAGGTCACCGTACGGCCTTTAACAGTAGCAAATTCCATACCACATAATCAGCTATAAAAGGCCCCGAGATGAACAAAATCATTAAAGGGCAATTAATTCAGTGTACGAGAGGACGACTGAATATTTCAGCCATGCTGTTTTGATTTATTAAGCTGAAAATGGAAAATGTTTAAAGTCTATTAGAGTTTTTAATGTGTTTGGTAAAAACACCAAACTTTATAAAATTCATCATTTATGTGCAATAACTCATGACCATTTTTATAATGAATATTTTTTTTCAGTTTCTCTCTATCAATTATAGTTTTTGCACAAAACGCATAAAAAGGTAAAATTGTCTTTCAAGGGCAATAAATTTATAAGGAGTAAATTGACGATTTGGGTCATGTTGACTTATGTCTTAAACATTTCTGCACTTTACAGTTTTCGTTGCGATGGCATTGTCTGTTTGTTTTCGATTTGTGAGTTTGAATATCCCTTTGGCATCTTTCGCCTCTCGTTTTCTTCTCTCTATTAAAGATTCTGTAATATAGTGTAAAATGGGTAAACATCATCTTTTAAAGGCAATAATTCCTATAACAGGACAATGACAAGTTTCGGTAATGTTGACTTATTTGAAAATACTATTGTTCTGGTCAATTTTACAATTGACTAGATACATGTATCTATAACAGCATTCAATATAATGATAAAAAATAATGCAAAATTTGTTAAAAATTTAAATTGAAATTCATTCGGCAATAACTCTAAAATGGGTTGTTCAATATTCCTAAAAATTTATGAGCATATAATAATTCCTTGACCTTTTGATATTATATCAAAGTTTACCATAAAAGAAAGCTCCTTGAAATATTAAAATTGTATTATGCATAATTTATCATACATGATTAGGAACTAATTGTGATCATGGTGATAGATCAATGATGTTTTCTATAAATTTGCATTATTATCAGTACATATCAGTTAAATGACTTTTTTGACACCCTGCCCCTGACCTGTACAATGTATGTCATGGTCCAGTGTCTTTCAATACATTACAAATTTTCAATGTTAAGTTTTGTGCTTAAGTTAGTTAGATAGGAATTACCAACACTAGTCATCAATATTTTCTATGAAGTTACATTACTGTCTTTACATCTCAATTTGTTGACCATTTCTGTCTTCTAAGTTAAAGACAGTCTCATATTACAATGTAAATTTTCTTTAACTCTATCATTCATAACTAACATGACTATACATTGTGCTTTACATTGTACTTAGATATAAGAAGACGTGGTATGAGTGCCAATGAGACAACTCTCCATAGTCCAGCTGATTCGTGCATATTTTTAGAAGAATTGTGGGTTTAATGATAAAAGCATGAAACTTTACACAATTGTATATTTATATGAAGTAGTCAATTTAAGCTATGGACCCACTCTGAAAAATCCAATATGGCGGTTATTTTCAAGATGTCTGCCAATCAGTCTAAATTTTACAACCATGTATATATATATAAAAGCAAATAATAGTCAAACAAAATCTTTCAAAAACATATAAAATGTAATCCAACGTTTTTAGTAAATCATGACACTATATTAGACATTTTTTTCAAAATGTCGGAAATTTCAAAATGGCCGCCAAAAAGTGAAAATGAACAAAACTGAGTCAAGGCTTTGCTGATATTTATTTCTTCTATCGAATTGCATTTTGTAGTTCATGCAATATTCTAGGGATTGCGTTTCCATGATATATGGATGCTACTGGAAAGACAATTCAATCAAAGATACCATAAATGGAACGATTCGAACAATTATCGGCACACCATTAGATTTGTTTGACCATTAGGATCCATCTGAGTCACAAATGATAATTGATATGTCCCACTTCTCCTTGCCACAATCTTTTCTTTTTCAACAATTGTGGTAACATCAAAAAGATAAATAAATGCGACTAATCACCGAATTTCTACTGACAATGAGTAACATTACGTGTGCTACCACATAAATAAACAACCTTTCGAACACCTGCGTTGGCCCCTAGTTTTGATGAACACGGACTCGTGTTGTTCATGCTTTCAATGTTGTGTTATTTTCTCTTTATTTTTCAATTTCTGTGTTGTCAACCAATGAAAGTCTTGTTTATCCATCGAACAGGCATGGAAAACCTTATTTTATTCCAAACGTTCACATTTGGTCAAGTTTTAGATAATGTACATGTACCATTACATGTTTTATATGTGTGAATTCTAAGGGTTAGAAAAGAGATACTTATAAATTCACTTTTATATAATATATGCCTAATAACTGAATATGACTCATCGATAAATTTAAACAAGAGCACCTAGGTAGGTGTCATAGAAACTGCTGGCCCTTCTTGAGCACATGAAATCATCCCCGGTTTTTATTTGGGGTTGGTGTTGCTCAATTTTTAGGTTTTTATGTTGCGATTTGTGTCAGTCCATTTTTTTGCGATTTTTGTTCTTATCTGGTTTTGTTTTGCAAACGATTTTTGATTGCCTAAGTATCGTCTCCATCTTTTTTATTATCTAAACAGCAACATATTTTTAACAAAGTTTTCAAAATGTTTCTTAAGGACGTCCCATTTAGTGTTTGCCCCACTGTCCACCACATTTTTCATAGGACCGTACATAACATCATTGTCCACGTGCATTTTCATCTATAAGGAAATCCGTTTTATATCTGTCAACCACATTTTATTACCTCATTAGAAAAGGCTGATACGTTTGTGCTAAATGTCCAAGAAGGTATATGCCATCCGAATCATTCAAAGTAGCACTCTGGGTAAAAGGCTGATACATTCCCCCGCCTAAAGCTTTCACCTTCTTTGAGAATGTTATGTTTTTGCCTTTGACCCGTTCCTGGTGTAGAACATCATGTGGGTTACCTGATCACGTTATAGTATTTCAATGGTGGATTGAAACTTGTTAATTACAATCATTATGGCCATTTCTAGACAAAACTCTATTAAATGCGGTAGTTGTGCGATATTAATTGTCAAGCTGATTGCCCCCACATTCTGCTTTTACAAGTGTGTAATTCTACTCATGGGCTTGATCTACATTTACCATTTTCAAATTACGTTTGTATCACTTAAACTATATCATTAAATGACGTTATATCGCGCACGGATACTGGACGCCATGATTTGGATGGAAAAATGCAAAGAACCAATAAATAAGCAGTATAATGGAATCTTTATACAGCTATAAGGAACATTCTCTTAATGATATCACATCAAAATGTCCAGTTCAATCTTTGATGTTACAGATAAGTTGTGGTTAAGTGGACTATCAATTTCCCTCTTATTACTCCATTCTTTGAATGTTACATAGTTCTCACCAGGGTCTCGTTCCTCAGTGAAAATTATGTCAGGATCTTTGTATAAGAATGAGATTTACGCTTTATGTTATCTCATGGAAATATATTGTTCATGATGCATGAGAGCCTCTAAAAAAATCTGCTATTCATCAAGTATTATGTTTTTTTTAATGAACACTTGTTCAACCACTCACATAAGGTTCTCAACGAGGCCATTTCTATATGAAGACCTAAAACAATAAAATTGAGAATGGAAATGGGGAATGTGTCAAAGAGACAACAACCCGACCATAGAGCAGATAACAGCCGAAGGGCACCAATGGGTCTTCAATGCAGCGAGAAACTCCCGCACCCGGAGGCGTCCTTCAGCTGTCCCCTAAACAAATATGTATACTAGTTCAGTGATAATGGACGTCATACTAAACTCCAAATTATTCACAAAAAACTAAAATTAAAAATGATACAAGACTAACAAAGGCCAGAGGCTCCTGACTTGTTCTACTAGAAATATGTTTGACCAGTTCCACTATTCCGATTTTGCAAAATATTGATCAAAAATGATAATTGATACGTGTCTCGGAAAAAAATAAACACATTGCTGGATTGTATTCATGGAATATCGAATCTTTTTGATAGATTTGATCTCTTTCTGAACCATTGGTGAATGCGTACTGATATATAAAGGCGGATGGCCATTTGTCTTGGCTCTACTTCGTGAAATGCTGTCCAGATATATTTAATGTTTTCATTATCATCTGCTTCAAGCCATCTGTGTTATCATTTTGTTAATATAAATAAGATGTGGTATGAGTGCCAATGAGACAACTCTCCATTCAAGTCACAATGTGTCAAAAGTAAACAATTATAGGTCAAAGTACGGCCTTCAACACGGAGCCTTGTCTCACACCGAACAGCAAGCTATAAAGTGCCCCAAAATGACTAGTGTAAAAAAATTCAAACAGGAAAACCAACAGTTTAATTATGTTAACTTATTTATACCATGTGAGGATATAGCTGCACAATTGACTAGTTATTCCAGATTGGCATACATGTATAAAGGCAACAGTAGTATACCGGTATTCAAATATATATCTGGTTAGACAATTGACATAGTGCATGTCTATAAAACGTTGATTATTAGATACAAGTATGATATGCATGGTTATATTTGGTTAGTATTAAGGATATATCTTTTTTTGATTCGATCGTCACTGATGAGTCTTTTGTAGACGAAACGAGCGTCCTGGTATCTATGATGAGTTTATTTATTATATAGTAAAATATATACTAAGTTATAGCTACCAATAATTTGAACAACTGTGCTGGCGCATGATATAATTGGTTAATGTACCAGAGATTATAAGTGAGATGCATAAATTTCAAAGCAAACGTTTATGACGAATTCGCCAAGGTAGACTACGAAAAGGCTGACATATGGAAATTGTCGTACTATGTAACGATTCTTTAATCGTATTTGAACTCTTGTAGTTGTCAATATTGTCCACGGTTGCTGCTGTTTCGCGGTAGAAACCACACATATTCCATGTTGAATGTTTCATAAATGGAATCTTCTAGTACTGGAGATACATAGATAATTAGGTTATTCATAAACGACAGAAGTAAACTGTACATTTTGTCATTTGGTACCTCTTTTACTGGTCCTAGCATCCAGTAGAAGGCCTATTTACATAATGAGATGGTTAAGTTCAGCTGAATGTACTGTTAAAGAAGAATAGAGAAATAAAACAGAAGTAACTTTGAAATTGATAGCGTCGTATTTGCCTCAATGAAATAACTGGACTGCATCTGAATATTAGGCCAAACGATTATCAACTAATGTTGTTATTGATTGTTGAAAATACTTTCGCCTTCATCTTGTTTATTTGAACTACCTGCATGTACAGCTTTTTCAAGTATGGTTGTCATACAAACAGATTGTTGCGGTTGCAATCAAACAGAAGAAGCAAGCACATGTCTTGTTAATGACCTGGAAAGCCTGTAATTACTGCAATTTTTAGATCATTAATATGTCATCTTCCAGTTGATCACAAAGAAAACTGTTTGAGTCGAAAAGTATACATTTTAATTAAGTCTAATTTAAATATTGGAATAACTCCAGTGTCTATACGTGATCCCTCGTTGTAGACGACTGATCTGCAAGAACGGTACCGTAATTACAATTTTCTATACTTTCCTCACAAATCTTGTGTTGTTTTGAATTAGGATATAAATGCGGCATACACTTGGAATTATAGGGCGCGAGGTTTTACTGTCAAAACAGAACACTTTGTAACCTTCTACAAGTGAATTTTGTTGATTTTGATGATTTATGACGGCCACTTTGGAAAAAGCCACTATTTTGAAATTTCAAGTTGGGTCCATAGCTTATATTGTTCGAAGCACCCAGCACTACAAACATGACAATTTTGAACTTAAATCATGGATATTTGTTGATTTTGATATTTTTTGTGGCGGTCATCTTGGAAAAAGCAACTATATTGAATTTTCAAGCTGGGTTCATAGCTTATATTTTTCTGAACAAAAAATGGTTTATCCCAGTTAACACAAAAACATTTTGTTTATGTTTTAAAAACATTTCAAAAAATGTTGTGAAAATATCGTAGAAAATATCAAAATCACGTTAAAATGTATGGCGCTAAAAATAATTTCAAAACATTTTTAATAACATGTCCAGGATATTTTTAAAACATCATTAAAACGTTTCTGAATTTTGTTGACAATGTTTGTAAAATGTTTTATAAATGTTTTAAATATGCTTGCTTATAAAATATCCTTGAAACTTTTTTAAAACATAAAAAAAAATGTTTTTGCAGGATAAAATGTTGTGAAAATGTTCAAAAAACATTTTACAAAATGTTTTAATAATGTTCATATTCTCAAAACATCATTTTAATGTTATATGAATATCATTAGAAAAATGTTTTCTACCATCATCATTCAAATGTTTTATAAAATATTCAAAAAACATTTTAATCATGTTTGATCTGGATGGGGGATCCTGGGTCCCCTTATGGAGCTACAATTATGGTTAATCTAATTCCACCTATTTCACTCAAACTTTGTCTAGTTTAGAGCCCGTGGCCCCTCTTTTCATAATCCTGGATCTGCATCTGAAAAACAACTGCTGTCATACTGATCTTTACCCCACATCTCCTTTTAATACAATTATTTGTTGATTACAGTTGAATCTACATATATTTTGTTTACTTTTGTCGGATTGATGTCTCATTGGCATAACCCTATTTTTTGTATTGCCTTGAACACGTTATAATTTGTCATGGTTTTTTTCTGATTTTAAATATCTTAGTGCATTTTTTTAGAAGTATTTCTTGATCTCATGTTCATGATGTTTGATCACATGTAGCATCCGACATTTTTTTTCTGAACAGTTTTTTGACTGTTTTCTTTGCTGCTTTAGTCAACGCTATACAAGATAGAATTACAAATATAAATGCAAAACATTTATTCAATATTTTCATATCACTGTTCTTTTTCAAAGTTTCTTTTGTTCCATTCTTTTTATTTCTTTTGACATCTGCTGGCTTCTGTAAAATAAAGTGTAAACAAATTAGTCCTTCTGTTGTGATTAAACGAGTGGAGATTCAGCTAATTTCATCGAATTACACAATAAACTATTGTTCTTCAATTTAATCCAATGTTTTCACAAAAATATATTGAAAAGTGTCATCTAATCAGTGTTAATGGATTCAGAGGCAACAATTGTAGCTACTTTATACATCTGTAGAGTTTGGGGTGTATTATTATTACACAAGTGTAACGGTAGATTTCACCAGTTTATAAAATAAGACATGTATACTGTACACTACAATTTTCTCAACTGAGAGTAGCCAGCCAAGTAAGGCATGTAACATTTTCTTGGTCTTACAAAAAAAAAAACAAGTTTCGTAATGGTTATTGTATATTTTAGCGCACATACATGTAATATAGTTTGAGGATTTGAAAGAATAAATACCTTCATAAAATTTGCTCCTCCAGGATGGTTTGAATCATTTCTAAGCTTATATTCTTCTATATAATCCCCATTTCCATTCTCAATTTTAATCTGCATTTCTGAAAATCTATCCTAAATTTTGGTACGTCTAATTGATCCTACAAAAGTTAAAAATAAACAAAATAAATAAAATACAGGTAAGAAAAATTCACATTGTATTAGTCAGCTTCAAAGGCCACAACATTCAAAAATAAACAGCTGCGCCATGAGCGCATGATACGCCCGTCGCGTTTTTCAAGAAAAAAGTTCAATCACTTCTCAATGTCATATCAAAAATTCATGAAAATTGAAAGTGAGATTACGTCAATAGATATAAACAATTCACCAAAGTTTAATGAGAACTGCTGAAAGCATTTTTGAGTTATTGTCCGAAAACTGGAAAATTCCCCCTTTTTTAATGAATAACACCCCAGAATTCGGAAATGTAAAATCTAAAATTTAAAAAAGAAGGAAAGGGAGCTCACATCAATAGATATAAACAATCCACCAAAGTTTTAATTTTTAATAAGTTTAAGCGTTTATGAGTTAATGTCCGACATGTTGACGACGGACAACCTTATACCATAATACATCCCGTAAACGGGCGTATAATGAAACACAATTCAAACAATGAAACTAATGGCATAATTTATAAAACAAATATGTCAGAAATGAACCGACAACTACTGAATCAAACTCCTGTCTTGGGACCGGCACATAAATAATTATCTGGCCTTGGGCTGGGCTGTAGGGCTAAACACAAATGTACAAATTACATAAACAATATATTAGAACACAGGGGCGCGTATCATAGATGTTTTGGGGCGGAAATATATGCCAGTCGACTGGTATGCATTATACATTCATTGTGTTAATGACTTGTATGCGTTATGCATTGTGTTAATAGCTATTAACACAATGTATAATGCATACCAGTCGACTGGCATATATTTCCGCCCCAAAACATCTATGATACGCGCCTAAGCTATTAACACAATGCATAACGCATACAAGTCATTAACACAATGTATAATGCATACCAGTCGACTGGCATATATTTCCGCCCCAAAACATCTATGATACGCGCCATTAACACAATGTATAACGCATACAAGTCGACTGGCATATATTTCCGTCCCAAAACATCTATGATACGCGCCCCTGTAATTATAGAGGCTAAGGAAGTATTGTTTAAATAGCTCTCAGTCTGTTCAAGCCAACAAAGGGCTGACTTGTAACACAGAACTTTTCAGACATGCTCACTGGTTACAAGTGATTACATTTATGAATTTTAAAATCATATAAATAACCCTTAAGTTTAACATCTTTTGTATAATTCGTAATGTTCACTGGACATAAGCATCATAACATCTAGGCAGACTAAATCATCACCCCCCTTTTTGCATTGTGCTTGCTTATAGTTGCAGTCGTATTAATTCTTGGAATATATTAATCAAATTAACCAAGATATTTCCAGAAGCATAACAATGTTTTATAAATGTAAACTAGTGTCATATCTTACCAGTTTTAACGCATGATAAGGTTATTCTTTATTTTGTACGTTTCCTTTGTCTTTGTTTTTAGAAAATGTTTAAAAAACATCGGAGCAATATTGTTAAGAATGTTTTACCCATATGCTTTTAAAATGTTTTTCAGAGGTAGAACCTACATATCTTCTGAACATTTATAAAACATTCAAACAAAATATCTTAAAAAATGATGTTGAAAACATTTTCATGAATATTCTTACATTATTGTAAAAACATTTTCAAAAAATGTTTTAAATAAATGTTTTTAAAATACAAGAAAAAATATCTATATAACATCACAAAAATATTTTTTCGACAACGTTTTGAGAAGACATTTATACAACCTTATAAAAATGTTTTGAAAATGTTTTGTGCTACTTGGGATCATATATATCATATTAGGTTAGTCACTAACACACCCACCATGTAACTAATAATATACTAACCTAATATGATATATATGATTACCATTAAGGATACGTTATTCAAAGGTTCAATAGTTCTGAGATTTGTTGAACAACTTGGTTAATAATTCAGCACATAAATACTGATTGGATTTTTTTTACAATATGAGTGCCGTTTTACTACTTATCAGATGAACCTAGTTACTTACAACAATTAAATGATGCTACAATAGAAACAAGTACACTGATGCTGTGAATGTATTTACCTAAATGAGACAAAAATCTGCTAGGAAAATACTTTTTATTAAGAAAAGAGTTTTAAATTGCAGTTATCGATTGATTGTTGTATGTCTAATGTCCAGTGGCAAATATTTCATTTGTATTATAGACGAAAACAATTAAGAAACGTTATGGCAAAGTTAGGATCCGCAAAGTTGGTGGAAAGGGATGATGGGCGGGATATTTTTACAGCTGCTAGAAAATGAGCTAGGTCACATTTGATAGGTGAGAAAATTTTGTCTTGCAAGAGGCACCCTAAGACCCTCAAAGAGCTGTTGCAAGATTCTTTAAAAAAACAGAGCATGAGAAGTTCCCTGCACGAAGCAACGGGTCGTATGTCCATATTCTGACAGGACGTGCCTGAGTAGTTAAACATCTCTTACGGTCAAATGGCGAAATCCGGGCTTTATTCAATACAAATATATCAAAAACAAGACCATCATTTCTTTTTCTTAAATTCAAATACATGAAAAACGAATTAGCAAGTATAATATGAAAATTACATCCACTTTTCTCATTATCTAGCTCATTTTAAATTTGTCAAACCGATTGTTTATTATCTAGATTTTGGATAATCAATCTGTGCTTACATGTAGAATCTTTAAAAAAATTTCATCAGCTGTTCGATCATCGGTGAAATGTTATTAACTACGTTACTCGAAACAATGATACTTATTTATAATGACAGGCATAGTCAAAGAAATTGCTGTCGGTAGATATTCTGACTCTACGACCCCTGTTCGCACGAGGGAATGTTATAACTATCGGATTTATGGTCAATGATTGTCAAGCCAATACGCGATTAAGTACAAAACATAGAAAACTTTCATTATTTATTATTCGAAACAATTTTTGTCAAATATGAATCATACAACAAATCAATTATTTTAGATTAAAATGAGTTACACTAATAACCATCCAGCTTCGTAACGATATAAACGAAGCGAACTTCGTAATGATATAAACGAAGTCATATCTTTCACTTTGTCGAATTTTGGGATTTTAAAAATTATTGTTCTCAACTGATACTGAAATACAAGCTGTTGTATCAAAACGATTAAAAAAAATATATGTTTGCTTGACGAGCAGTTGCAAAAATTCAAGAGATAGATTGAGAATGACATTTCATGTATCTTCTTTATCTGTTACTATTAGATGGTAGAAGTTTTAAATAAGTATTCAGTGTCAACACATCTGGAATTTGATTTCAAGAATTAAAACAATAAGTTTTCTTTAGATACATTGACTCGACTTATAAGTCTTAATTACGAAGTATGTCCTTTTAGAATATGATTACCCCACGTGTCGATTAGAAATTACACTGGGCTGTCTTGGTCCGAGCTATATATGCGAACAAATAAATGTTTTTGATCGACGATTTTTTTTGTAATTCTACTTTATGACATTATCATTTATTTTCCTGAGGAATTTTTCTTACTTGATCTAGACTCGCATTAGAATGGTTTGATATATCCTAATAATATACCATTTGTAGGAAAAGCGAAGTTTTTAGCTGATCTTTTATTTAATCTTTAAAGAAAGTACATTTACAAATATTTAGCATTTTTCTTCAAATATTTGTTACTGTTGTCTCAGACATTCATACCACATCTCCTTAATTTAAATTTCGTGTAAAAAGTAAAATAACAAAAATACCGAACTTAAAGGAAAATTCAAAACAGAAAGTCCCTTATCAAATGGCAAAATCAAAAGCTCAAACACATCAAACGAATGTAAAACAACTGTCATATTCCTGACTTGGTACAGTCTTTTCCTTATGTAGAAAACGGTGGATTAAACCTGGTTTTATAGCTAACTAAACCTCTCATTCATTTTGTACGACAGTCGTATAGAATTCCATTTTATTGTCAACAGTATGGAAGAACAAACAAAACTATTCTTATTGAACACGAGTTGCACATTTATCTAGTGCACAAACTTAGCGACCAGTGTTTATAGCACTCCTTACACACAAACTGTATTCCAAGAGAGTTATGATGAAGAACGACCGAAATCGACATAATAAGTTTTACGGTCACCATCACAAGTTTGTTGACCGATACGATGTGTCGGTGTCTCAAATCACAATCGACATGTTTTTGCGGTTTTAGATCTTCAGATACTAGAATAGTTGTCTGATCTGTTATTTTACTGATTTTGTCCTATTCCCGAATGTAACATTTTGACTGAGTGCAGATGATTACCCTGTCGCGACAACCGGAATTTTTAATCGATTTACGAGATTTGAACATCTGTAACATACTATAACCTTAATTTTTTCAATTTTCTAAAAAAAATCCCTTACTCTATAAATTAATAATAACATAAATTTGCATGCAAACTTTCAATTGTCTTTGTCATAGATTTAATTTCGTCTTTTTAATAGTGTTGAGACCGGAACAAGTATGATCACACGTACATATAACACACTGACTTTCGTTACATTCAGATACCAGTGGGATATTGTTGATGAAACCTAAATCTAAGCTTTAAGCTTTTAACTGTCGTTACATCGTTACATTTTATGATAATGGCTATAAATATAAAAATTTACAGGGAAAAAAAATATTATATATTTTGGTTCAATGGTAATACCTTCAATGACAGAGGGGTGTGGATTAAATGCATCTGATATTACCCTATTTGTATTTCATAAATTATACTGACTTCATTTTAGCAGCATCTATTCCCCTGGCATCAGTGTCACAAAACACGCACATACGCGCGTGCGATTTATAAAAAATGCTTTAATATTTTATCATTGAACAAGGTTCACAGACATAGTCTACAAATATATCATCATAAAAAGTCACTACAGCGAAGTATTCATTATTAATTATCAATTATAACTTGCTATTTTTAGGGATAAAACAAGTGGCATTTTTCTATTGTGGTAATACACATGTAACTGTTTTGAAATTACAAGAAATGGTTACAGCAAAAACAAACATTCATTATTAAAACGGACAGATATAGATTTTCTGTTTCTGTTGTTGTTGTTGATATTTATAGTTTATCAGATGGATAAACAAAACAAAATATGCCCAAATCTGACATATGATAACCAAATCCAAATTTCTTTTTTCGAAAAATTGTATTGAATATTTTAAGAGAAAAGACTAAAGACTTTATAACTTAATTAAAATCAAATCAATATAAATATAAATATACGTTTTCATCTGTTCTTGGTTAAGTTTAATGTAAGCTTCATTCTCCTTCTAATCATCATCACGGAGGTTTTGATTGTTCCAGGCTTTTTCCCGAAGGTAAACCAAGATATACCGTACTAATCCTTCCCTTGATACTTGCTATTCAGGCTAGAATATGTACAATTGTCTACCCACCAAGCTCCCTGTAGACGTGCAGCACACTGATGTAGATCCTTATCCTTGGTAACAAATGGCATGCCATTCAGAATTTTCATACTGTTACCTGGAGAGAAATTTAGTTTTTTATTAACGGTCAAATATTACCAGTTGTTGCAATATGCTAATGCATGATATGACGGTGTCCATTTCACAAACATATGTGTGTTATTCAATAAAACACTCGATGAGAATGAACCATTTTTTAAAAAATTATACTCTCAGTACTTTAGTAGCGCATATTGTACAGGTTCACTACGGTAAAATGGAGAATTTTCGCTACTTCCGCAATTAAGATAAATAGCAAAAAAAATCTTTTCACGTAAATATTATGATTTGGAAAATCGGAATGCGAAACAACAATATCGCATAAAAAAAAAAAAAAAACAAAAAAAAAAAAAAACATCTAACAGGCATATAAAATACCGCGATAATAAACAACTTAACAGTATAAACATGAAACATGGTGTCATATAGCATATATTTCACTGTAAATTTGCTTGGTTTAAAATACTGTTACTGGATATGACTTTTGAATCTAAAGATTAAATGAAGCCTTTTTGCTGCAGAGGAAAGCTGGTATAAATAAAAAAATTGTTCGACTGCAATTTTTAATATAGAACATAGTAATTATTGAGTATTTTTATATATAGGTAATTGAACTGCGACATCATTATCTAATGAAATATTTACTAATTTTCCTCAGAAAGTTTTCATGTAGTTTTCATGTAAATTATCAAAAAACAATATTATATTTGAATCTCCATATAATGTACAAGCTTTATGTGTTCCAGTTACGGTTCTTTTACCACTGATGTTACATTAGATAAAATGATGGTGGTCACTTTGAAATCTTAGCTTGTGCAAATAAAATATTCGTTAATCAAAAGTTTTCAAAAAGAAAATGAAAACTAGAAAAGGAAAAAAAAAACATTGTTTGAAAAAAGAAAAACTTCTATATAAATTTATAGTCGAAAATAAACTGACAACGCCATGGCTAAAAAAGAAAAAGTCCATCAGACAAACAACAGTACACATATCACAACATGAAAACTAAAGACTGAGCAACATGAACCCTACCGAAAACTGGGGTGATCTCAGGTGCTCCAGAAGGGTAAGCAGATCCTGCTCCACATTTTAAAATGATAAAATAATATATGTATATCAATACCTGCAGTTCCACTGTATCCACTGATTGTCAGCTTAAACTTATTTGACGCGCCATCAAAGGAAAATGTTTTGTATTAAGCATAAGCTTTGTTTCCAGAGAAATCACTTAAATCAACCCTCAAAGTAAAGTTTCCACTTGCAGTAAGTATGTGTAGCTTCTTGTTTCCTAAATAACAAACAAGTAGAACAAAAACAGTATATGTTTGTATTGCAAAGAATACACCTTCGAAAAAGATACCATGATCCCATCACATCTCATAGGAGATATGTGGTAAAAGCTAATGAACATCTCATTTTCAACGAGTCGTAAAATCGTAATTTTCATATCATAGTAAAAGTTCGCTTTACATTGAACATGTGTACTTTTTTGGAGTTGATTTGATAAAACTTTCAGTGTAAACTACTTTAACGAAAAACTTTAACATGATCATTCAGTAAGTTCACACTTATCACATTTTTTTATGTCCAGTAAACTGTGAAATCGGAATCAAAACCGTACTTTATTATATAACTTTTAAAGTGCATAACATAATAAGCATGTGTACTGTGTTTCAAATTGATTTCACTACCCCAAACCCCAAAACTTCAACCTGATACAAGATTGACTAACGGACGAACAGACAGACCACCAGAAAACTTTATGCCCCTCTTTTTATCGTAGAAGGGACAGAAAAAAAAGATAAGATATCAAACGGGCAATCAATTATCTTCAATCCAATAAAAACACAGCTAAGTTATCTAACATATATCTCCATGAACCCCGTTGGGGTCTAAATGTTTGTATTGTTTTTTGCACGGTTCATTGTGATTGTCGGACAAAATTATGAGAGTAAATGTTAGATTTCTTTGCTAGATTTCTTTTATTGATATTACTCCACGGCTTTGTTTTTCAATTCACAGTTGTGGCGTGATCGTCAGTTTGCAAAGGATTCCTCTCAAACCGGTGTTAGGGGCCGTCTTAAACTTGCAGTGAGGTGACAGTTTTATATTTTTTTGCTCCGAGTCAAAGGCCTCACTATGACTTGAAGATGCAGAACAGCAATAAAAGCGCTGTTCTTTGCTTTTTATGGGTGTTTTATTTTTGCTGTGCATATACTGATTTTGTCATGGATGGATACCTCATTTCCTTCCTTTTCTATTTTATAATAACATCATGACCGTGATACAGAAGACTGAAGATTGAGCCACACGAACACCGTCAAAACGAAGTATCACCAGTACGTTATCGTTCATAGTGTATTGAATTTCCTGCATTCAAAGTGTTTATTTATATTTTTCCAAAATTCAAACATTTATTTAGAGGTCAATAAATTAATGTATGCACTTAACTTCTGACACGGACACTAATTTAGAATTAATTGAAGATCTGTCATTTTATGTGCGTATCGCTCTGTTTTAAAGAATTTTTCTCGATATATAATGCCAATATTTAAAAATTCT
Source organism: Mytilus californianus (assembly GCF_021869535.1). Taxonomy (NCBI): domain Eukaryota; kingdom Metazoa; phylum Mollusca; class Bivalvia; order Mytilida; family Mytilidae; genus Mytilus; species Mytilus californianus. The sequence continues at coordinate 48,767,263 of NW_026262593.1, forward strand.
AGAACATTCCAAAACAGATAACCAAATCGTGATGACGAAGGGAAGATTTACTTTGTATTTGTCTCACTCAGAAAGTTCTAATCCTAAATTGTGTTTACTTCGCACAATGTTTTTCTTTCCTGTACTAATATAACTAGCAGGCAAGTCAGTTTAAAGGATGATATTTCTTTTTCGATCACTTGTCAATGTATATGAACATTGCTTTGATATGGAGGAGCATTAAGCAGCAGTAAATTGTAAGGCAAATACATTATACCCCTTTGGACAGAATGCGTCTTCCTGTCACAATTAAATAATCGTCACATTTTAAATGAAGCCCATAAAGCCAATAATTCTATGGTCGTAAACTCCTACTGACTGAAAATTGAGGAAATTGAATTTGTAAAAATAATATAAAAGAGGTTAACCTTAGAATAGAAATGTGTTCAATGACTCATTTAAATAAGTGATCAATGTTTTGATGGCGAGTTGTTGTTGGACTATAAGATAAATTTTACACGATGCGTACCTAACCAAAATTCTTCTTTATTGTTTCCAAATCCGTCTTCATAATCTTTCCAACCACGGTAAAAGTCAACTTTACCGTCCTGTCTTCGCTGGAACACCTACATATGGTATACGATTAAGAAAAATGAATATTATTCCATTAACACAAACACATAATCATTATTAAATATTTCATAAAAATACCATAACATTCGATGATCACCAAGAACATATTTTGGGGGTTAAATCTCCTTATATGGCAAACACCTAAATTAAATTCCATTTATAAGAGGCATCCTTTTATCATCTAAATACGCCTATCGAAAGGTTAGGAAATAGTCAAATCTTTGAAATTTGCAAGGGGTGCAATTTTGACGAAATTTTCCTTTCTATATTCTCTCCTATTACATATCTATATTCAAGTTTGACAAAAGCAATTGTAAATTTTCTCAAAACAACTAATTGCTAGATACTTGTACAATTTCATAAAACGACTTGTTTAATTGCAAAACGCAAAACATTAAGTTTTCAATCATATAAATTAGAAAAAACCTGACCTTACAAATCAGTTACATTTGACATAAACAAATCATGTATTATGAAAGATAATACTATAAAATATTGATCATATATGCTTCAAACGTTAATAGTATATCTTTGTACAACTTATACACATTTTACTATATGATCGAATAAGAGAAATATTTTATTTTAGTCCGCTGTAGCACGACGTCCGGGTCATCACTTTTAAAATTGCTAAGTCGTGTAAAAATTGTTCCAACACTAAATTATGCACATACATCAAGTTACAAACCATTAGTCGTTGAGTTAATATTCATATGATATTGCTTTAAATTATCTTCATACAAATACAATGTGAGTACTTTGTTGGAAAATATATAATGTATTTGTACATCCTTTAGAAACAGGAACAAAAGGTGGACCTGTCGATCGTTTCTTCTTTTATTGTAGTGGATAAAGATAGATTTGATCTTTTTTGACAATATCAATGCATTTTGTTTCTTCCTTGCAGTGTAACAATAACGATTTAAAGTGTAATCATCTAATTTTTAATACAGCTGTTTGTAAAGGAGGATCCAATAAAGAACTTTGATGTTAACAGTAATTTTAACATTACCCTTCAGTTAAAGTAGGGGCAGTATACCACATTTCAGGATAGACGAGTATGCTTAACGAATTTAACATAATTTTATAATTACAACCGTATTCTTATATTGAAATAGCTAATTCTGGGATAATGTTTTCAACTTACCGTCCATCGACCATCATCTATATCCATGTCACAGTAAACATCAAAAGAGGAACCATTATCTGGAGATATTTTATATACGCCACTTTTATGCTGACTTTTGTTAAGGTCTGAACAATCTCTCGGTTTAAAATCTAAAATCAGAAATAAAATTTTAACACTTAGAGATAAATAAAAATTAACATAACGATATCCTTTAATAAGTAATATATACAACTAAATTGAGAAAAATTGAGCTAAATATGTTTTTATTTAATGAATACGTTTCTTGTTAAAAGACTCATGCTTGCTAATATACTATAGTTTACACGGGGGGAGTGGGGGGGGGGGGGGGGGGGAGGGGGGACAACGATAACATTGCTTGCTAATATACTATAGTTTACACGGGGGGGGGGGGGGGGTATTATTGTTAAAAACAAACTATTTACAACAAACCTGTACAAATGTACAAAAGACTTTTGTATTTATAGTTAAATATTTTGTCAGAATAGTTGGTTAAACTCGTAGAAAAAATATTTCTCATGCAACTTTATTGTTTATTTCTATATCTTGTCCGAAGATAGATTAGTCGTAGTGCCATTACATAAAATGTGATGATGGACGCAACTGTCTTCAGAAAGGTAAAATGTGATGATGGACGCAACTGTCTTCAGAAAGGTAAAAAGGAATACAAAGTGACGTTTCAATCAAGCTATTGAAGCTATTCTATGTTCAATTTCAGTATTGCGGTTGTGGTTGTTGCATAAGTTCAGTGAAATGTGATGATCTTCATGATTTAGATATTTTATCTCATTCTGTTAAAACCTCGCTAAATCTTTTTTTAATGAGAGAATCCACATATACTTATTATAGCATGTACCAATTCGTATGACAACCGAATCATTTATGTCTAATGCGACATTAATCGCAGAAGTTACAAAGAATTTTTATTTAAACCTACCGTTATTTTTAATGTATGTATATTCTTTAAGTTTTGTTGTATTGAAGTCTGCTACTACTGCAACCTTCATATTCACTGTTAAAGAAACAGACTTTCCGCATGACTCAGTTAAACAACTACTAAGTATAATAGCTACTAGTAGACGTTTAAACATTTTGCATATGTAGGTATCCCTAAAAAAAATGAAAATATAGTTGTTTTTTGGAAGGTGTGTCAACAGTAAAACAGTGTTTTATTGCGCCACAAATATGCAATTTAATGTATAAAAAAGAGATGTGATATCCATGGCAATGGCAATGAAAAATGTGAAACAATTCAAACGAGAAAAATAACGGCCTAATTTATAACATTATTTGTGACAGACCTGAACCAACTACATCCACTAAACTCCTGACTTGGGACAGGCACATAAAATGTGGTAAACATGTCCGGTTCTATACAAAGACTAAAAGCTTATGTGGCATCTACAAATGTGTCCCTGACCGTTCATTGTGAGGCTTGTCTTATATTCATCAAGATTTCTTTCGTGCAGTATTCATACAGCATCAATATTATTTTTTATTAAAACACACGTTTTGTGTCATTTTTTGGGGCACTATTCTTGCTGTTTAACTAGCAAACAATGAGGATTATTGGCGAAGTAGTCACTGCCTCGATTATCAACATTATTTAAGCGAAATATTTTACTTGTAAATGTCCACTTCATAATATCTAAGGGTGCATATCCCACAGGTAAGGGCTACTTCAGATGGTTTTGGAGATTCTTAAAAGGACCATTTTCATTTTATACCCCCCACCCAAAAATTTTTTTATTATTTTTCGCTCTTATCTTTTCTGTCGCCAGTGTATCTGATGAGGTTATTTCTGAAACACCCGGTTTGAGCAGAGGATTTAGATTCATTCAAATGTGTGCGGCATCGCCATCAGCACAAAATCAGTAATAAAAATATTATATTATAATTTTGCATCAGAGAGTTCCCTAGCTTACATTTTGTAAATAAGTCAAGTTAGATTAATTTGTTTGTTTGGCCAAATGCCATAACATCAAATACTGTGGTTATTAGACTAGTCAATTCTCGGTAGCTTATGTTTAAAGTGAAATTCTTGCTTTGTTTCACATTTATTTTTACTTCGTCATACATGCAGCCTTTAGCTTGTAAACCTCAACAAATATATATACATGTATACATCAGAAACAACATAATACTTTGTTGTTTCAATTAACAAAACAATCTTACCTTTCGACGATTCTTTCAAATTTGCAGTATGCGTAGAAAGTTGGTCGACTTTATCATATTTATTTCTGCAACATTCCGTGACTATAAGCTATAAAGAGTAATTAAACGTTTGCCTTGAAATATATACCATGCAAACAAAATTTGATACTATTTCATTTTTAGGCACATCGTTATCAAAACTTTCTTTTTTAGAATCGATCATTTGTTTTTAAATATATAAACGATTTGTATCAATTTGTATCAATACACAGAAAGCAGTTTGGGTTTTTATCCAAGGCACTGCTCGAAATGAGTATTAGCTAACATAAATTAAGTCAATGAAATCGGCGATAAGGATTAGATAAGAACGGACCATAAAACTCGCATATATTATTTGGCACAAAATAGTTTGTATTCACACGTAGAGAGGATGGAGACGTAGAGAATATATAACACAGAAACTGCCAGGAAAATTGAACGTTACACACTGATAGTTGCTCAAAACCCTATGTACAAATAAATTCATCAATTTCTGGGGAAATTACCAAACATTTTAAAAAAATCAAATATACAGACTAACGAAGTACAAAACTGATTGACAAATGATCAATTTTAGACAGTTACGGTCATGCATAGATATGGATTGAGTGATTTTTCGACGATATTCCTCGTATATAGAGTGAAAAAATATAAACAGTTGTTTAATTAAATGCTACACCTCGAGATAATTATAACTTGATTTTCGATTGTGTCATTCCTCACTATTTTTCAATAACCTCAAAAATTTAATTATAACTTCAATAATAAAAATTCATCTTCATAATATAAAACAAATAACACTTAACGTTGGTGTTTCCGAAGCACTTAATTGTCGGAGTTATCTTCATCAGGAAATCTAAAACCCAACCACTGAAAGGTTCAGAATGTACATTAGGAGCTTTATGACCACAATGAACCTGAAAAAAAATCTACCTAAAGTAAACTTTGGCTGAGGGAATTGGAATTTTAATATCTTAATAATTTCTAAATCTATCAATGTATATTTTATAAAGGTATGTAACAAATGAGACACGAACTACCTAGCTGTTTTACCCTCGGTGATGAGGCGTGCACCAGTAGCGGTATCAACCCTGTGCTAGACGATGAAACATTTCTGATGTCCGATGCACTTTTCTGGATTGACCTTCAGCGAAACACTCAAAATTAAACATTTAAAAGGCCAGGACAGTGTAAATACACAAAATGTACGTGACTACTTGAGGGCTTTATGACCAAAAGAGACTTTTGAAAAAAAGCTAAATCCAACAATGGCCATCTTTTCCGGAGTAATATTAATCATCGTATCATTAAAGAAAGGTATATTACATAAATCATGTCAGTAAACCGCACTGAAAACTGAGCTGGTGATACCCTTGAGGACTAACAGTCCAGCAAGAGTATCGACCAAGTGCTAAATAAATCAATTTAAAAGTTAGTATTGAAAGTCAACGTTGATCTATTTAAAAGCGAAAATTTATCTATATTTTCAACCGCTCGCTCAACGTGGGAAGGAATTGACGATGCCCCTAAACGCCCGAATAATGTTAACTAAAACCAAAGTTTTTTTGACAGAAATGCAACGAACTCGAGTGGTCTATTGCTGCAACCTTGATGACTGTTCCATAAAAACAAAACTGATTATTCCTGGTATTGATAATAAACATACACTCGTCAAATATCATTAAAGTTGTGTACGCCAAACGCGCGTACACGTTTCGTTTACCTGCAAAAGACTGAATTGTGTATTATAAACACAAACTTGTTGCATAGTCGCCAGTACATTTGTTCTTGTATAATCTATAGAAATAAGGGTTATATTTATTTGTGTGTCATTAAGCATGGAAAACAAATTTAGTGTTTCAATAAAAAATTATTAATAACCCTTATTAAAATTACCATTTAACAGGATGTACCTCTAAATGTTGATTGCACGTCGTTTCCGGTTACGAAAATCAGCTTCGATATGACGAGAGCGAATTTTCTCATTCTTTACGGGACTCGGGCATTAAATTGTATCAGAAAGAATAGCTAAACCGAGTAGCGAAGTAAAAAGTCGAGTCAAAGCTGACGATCAGTGTTCACGACCAAATATCTCACGAAGCACTAGAGAAAATTTAAATATCACGTGGCTATAGAAAATGTGATAACTAACCAGGATCAGTTTTATAAATCACGTGTTGAACACAAAAGAAAAGCAGTAGACATCAGATTAAAGTCTCGCGGCATCGAAATGACGACAATCAAAATATATATATCAGGAATAGCAAGAACATGTTGTCCTTTTAACGCCATGTTGCCGACACAACGAGAACAAATAACAAAACTGAGAAAGTCTGCTCACAACGATTCTATTCGAAAAGAAGAAATCATCAACATCCACCAAACTATTCCCAACTGTGAAATTTAATTTTCGCACGCACCTACCAATATATTGTCTAGGTACAAAATTATGATGAGACCCATCTTTGCCAATGATGACGTAATTGCTGACTATTGTACTAAGTTTGATTCTAATATGCTTGAGAGAAAAAATAGAGGCGAACATCATTCTTAATTACTGCTGCAATCAAGATAACTAAACATGAAACTCTACTAAAAACGATTAGCTTATCTATTGATAACATTCGACGGCAAATGCATCGTATCAGGTTTTTTTCAAAATTAAATTATGGAAATGGCCAACTTACTTGCTAATACATTACCGCTTATTTATTGTAAAACGGCAAACAAAAAAATCATAGAACACAAAAACTGCGCCAACAGAGTTATGAGGATGACACTACATTATTTACAGTCTCATATTTTAAGATAAGAGAAATTCGTCTGATTTGTAAATTATCCGATTATGTACTATTACCGACATTTTGATTTAGTGTGGACACGAACTACCTAGCTGATGATACCCTTGCTGATGAGGCGTGCACCAGTAACGGTATCAACCCAGTGCTAGAAGATGAAAAATTTGGGATGTCCGACGCACTTTTCTGGAATGACCTTCAGCGAAACACTCAAAATTAAATATTTAAAAGCCAACAGTGTAAATACACAATATGTACCAAAAGAGACCTTCAAAAAGTAGCTCAATCCAACTAATGCCATCTTTTCCTGTGTAAAATTAATCATCTTAGTATTAAAGAAAGGCATATTATATAAATCATAAAGAAAGGCATATTATATAAATCATGTCAGTATACCGCACTGACAACTGAGCTGGTGATACCCTCGAGGACTAACAGTCCAGCAGCAAGAGTATTGACCAAGTGCTAAATAAATTAATTCAAAAGTTAGTAATTGAAAGTAAACGTTGACCTATTTGAAAGTGAAAATTTATCTATATTTTCACCACTCGCTCAACGTGGGAAGGAAGTGACGATGCCCCTAAATGATGTTCACTAAAACCAAAGTTTTTGACGGAATGCAACGAACTCGAAAATGGTCTATTGCTGCAACCTTACTGACTGTTCCATAAAAACAAAACTGATTATTCCTGGTATTGATAATAAACATAAACTCATTTAATACCATTAAAATTGTGTACGCAAAACGCGTGTACATGTTTCGTCTACCTACAAAAGACTGAATCATGAATTATAAGCACAAACTTGTTGCATAGTCGTCAGTGCATTTGTTCTTGTATAATTTATAGAAATAATGGTTATTAAAAGAGAGGCGAAAGATACCAAAAGGACATTTAAACTCATAAGTCGAAAATGAACTGACAACGCCATGGCTTAAAAAAAAAAAAAGACCAACAGACAAACAATAGTACACAAAACACAACATAGAAAACTAAAGACTGAGCAACACGAGCCCCACCAAAAACTTGGAAGTGATCTCTGGTGCTCCGGAAGGGGAAGCAGATCCTGCTCCACATGTGGTAACCGTCGTGTTGCTCATATTAGTTCAAACCCGGTAATAAGTCTAATTCGGTAGGTCACATTCGGGAAAAGGGGACGGGATTGTAGTTACGTAATAATTTTTTGTTGAAACACTAAATTTGTTTCCCATGCTTATTGACACACAAACAAATATATTAAATTTACCATTCAACAGGAAGTACCTTTAAATGCTTATTGCACGTTTCCGGTTCCGATATGAAGAGAACAAATTTTCTCATTCTTTACGGAACTCTGGCATTTAATGGTATTAGAAAGAATCCACAATAAAGTTAGAAAAATGTGTGGCTACACAAATTAACCTGAAAAATGTGATGGCAGAAGGACAAAGGCTGCATCACCTTATAGCTAAACCGAGTAGCGAAGCACAAGGTCGAGTCTAAGCTGATGATCAGTGTTCACGACCAAATACCCCACGAACCACTAGAGAAAACTTATATATCACGTGGCTATAGAAAATGTGATAACCAACCAGGATCACGTTCAACACATAAGAAAAGCAGTAGAGATTAGATTGAAGTCTCTTGACAGCAAAATGGCGACAATCAAAATATAGATTTCTGGAATAGTAAAACCATGTTGCCAACATAACGAGAACAAATAACAAAACTGAGAACGTTTGCTCACGAAAAGATGAAATCATCAACATCCACCAAACCGTTCCCAACTGTGAAATTTATTTTTTCGTTATAACTTGATATGAACATCAGACTTTTCTCTATCGCCTCGGTCTTTCACACGCACTTACCAAGATATTGTCCAGAAATTTGTACAAAATTATGATATTGTCTAGAAATTTGTACAAAATTATGATATTGTCTAGAAATTTGTACAAATTATGATGAGACCAATCATTGACTATTTTTAAGTAACTGATGCTATTCTACTAAGTTTGATTCTAAAATGCTTGAGAAAGAAATCAGAGGCGAACATCATTATTAATTACCACTGCAATCAAGATCTCTAAATATGAAACTCTGCTAGAGAAGATTAGCTTATCTACTGATTACATTCGACAGCAAATGCATCGTATCAACTTTTTTTTAGAATTAAATTATGGAAATGGCCAACTTACTTGCACAATACATTACAACTTATTAATTGTAAAACGGCAAACTATAACTTTAGAAGAAAAAATCCTAGAACACAAAAAATGCTCCAACAGAGTAATGAGGATGACACAACATAAGTTTTACGGTAACCATCACAAAGTGATTAACCAATACGATTTGTCTATGTCTCAACTCACAAGAGACATATTTTGCAGTCTTATAATAACACGACGGGTGCCACATGTGGAGCAGGAACTGCTTACCCTTCCGGAGCACCTGAGATCACCCCCAGTTTTTGGTGGGGTTCGTGTTGCTTAGTCTTTAGTTTTCTATGTTGTGTCATCTGTACTATTATTTGTCTGTTTGTCTTTTTATTTTTGGCCATGGCGTTGCCAGTTTGTTTTCGATCTATGAGTTTGACTGTCCCTCTGGTATCTTTCGTCCCTCTTTTATGATAAGAGAAATTTCGTTTGATTTGTAAATTAACCGATTATGTTCTATTACCGACATTTTGATTGAGTGTGGATTCACATTGCGGATGAAACACGCATAGCTGGAGACAGACCCAGTGTCGATCCTTCTAGAGTTCATGCGATTCTCACATTTTTGTTATTTTATGTTGATTTGTATCTTTTTATTCGTCCATTTTATAATGTCATTAGAACTAGCATGTCCTGCAAATAGAATTTATGTAATTTTAAGACTTAAATTCGGTTATCTCAGGGGTCTCATTCGGAATGGTGAACTACGTTTTAGCTGTAACTTATTGGTGACGTGTCATTCTGTGACGGATTGCAGTCTTTTTCAGATAATTTCAGACACAAAAGCTGTTAAAGTTGTTGCTTGCAAAAATTTGAAAAAAATACTAAATTTTTCCTATAATTTAGCATTTACTACGTTATGGTATTTGTGTTTGTGCATTCAAGTGATAATTATAAGTCATCGTAGCAAAATGATTAATTTGTGTGATCATGATGTAATATTGAATCAAATATTTAATCGCACCACGTGGCGAGCACGTGCGTTTGAAAGTGCTGTTTTAATTTTGCGTTTTATTTGACTTAAAGGGGCATTAGCTGTCAAATAAAGGCAACAGTAGTATACCGCTGTTCGAAACTCATAAATCGATAGAGACAAAAACAAATCCGGGTTACAAACTAAAACTGAGGGAAAAACATCAAATATAAGAGGAGAACAACGACACAACAAAAACACAACATTAAAATGTAACACACACAGAAACGAACTATAATATAACAATGGCCATTTTCCTGACTTGGTACATGACATTTTAAGAAAAAAATGGCAATTTAGAATCTGCAAAAAACTCTCTTGGTTTTACTTGTGGAAAGCTAAATTTTGAAAATGCTAATAAGCAATCAAACAAGTTATGGTTTAATTCTGACTGTTATAAAGCAAGAGAAGAGCTTAGGAAAGCTAAACGACAATATAAACATTATGGTTCAAATTTATTTAAACATAGTTAAAATTTCTGGAATCTATTATAAAAATATAATGGATGAAAATATAATTAAATTTAATCGTGATATGCGTAAAAAGATGAAATATATGAGAGTGAAAAAATCAAAAGAATTCTGGAAAACCTTAAATCAAGATAGAAAAAGAGAGTAGGCATTCATATTTTTCCGCAAAAACAATTACATAGTTACCGGTCCTTGCCGGGATTGTCGCAAAACGTTCTTGAGATATTCTTCCGCATGCTTTAACACAATTTTTCGGTACGTGTGCATAAATATTATCAATGTCATGTTCATCGATTTGACTCCAACTCTCATATTTGATTTATAACATACTTAAACGTATATCCAAATTATAAAAAGTTTAAAATAACAATTTACGATGCATGTACTCGATTATATGTGTCAGCATTTCGTGTGTATTTTAGTCTTGACACCATGTAATTAACCATCGAGGTGTCCTCCGAAGACTGCCGACAGTCATATAACCCGATACAAACATAACTATATATATAAATAGAGAGCGAACACGTGCAATTGGATTTTTCTAGGTCTGTTTGATTTCAATTTATAGGATTAGAAAGTATACTCTTGTTTCACTTTCAATGTTGACATTCTTTCCCTTTTAATAGCTTAACACGCTTAGTTTATACGTAAACCATCTCTAGCTAAGGGGTAAAATTGAAGGTCACATGAATACAGACTCATTGAGGTCGAATTATTCAGTTGCAAGTGAATAATTCATCCGCGATTTTTCTTAGCTTATTTGGACAAAATTGAACCAAAGTGGCTGCTAAAAGCAAACTATTATTTCACTTTCATTAATGATTGAATATAAAAAAAATCATAGTTTATTGTTTTTTTATATCTCGTAGCTAATGTCCCTTTAAAGTTAAACTGAAATTGTTTAATTAAGTTGATGGAAATATTATTTAAAGTTACATGTATGCACATTTCTTTTTAACTTCATTTTCTTCTTCCTTGTGTTTCATCGAGACTATAACTAAGAATTGAGCCAATATATATAACAGGAATACTACATAAATTTACTGTTTGTACAATATGGTTATGGTCATTGAAATGATTCGTATTAATGTATATTGTCTCGATATCCCAATTACAAGAGTTCGAATCTCGGCGAAAGAAGAAAAAAAATCTGCTTCCGCAAATTTGCAGATTTAACATTATTGTGCTGATATTTAGAGTAATTATGAATATGATATGTGTTTTCAGCCGTGTATCACCTTCACTGGTGATCAAATGGATGGATCCGTCGTAGAGTTGTCACTTGTTTAGACGTACTTATGTATATATAAATATATAAACAAGTCTAAATTGAAAACAACGTCCAATCCTATGATTGGATAAAAACCGCAATTTTTATACGTGTGTATGTAAAACAAATTTCTTGGTAGAGGGGTCTAAATACAGCACAAACAACATTTTCCAAAAGACCAAAAAATGTTAACAAAACGCATTTGACTAACAGGTCGAACAACGGATGTTCTTAAACCCTCCTGACTGCCACTGGCGATTGCCAAATAAATTGATCACCAGTACAAAATGGATCTTAATATTAATTTAATACCAAACAGAAAACAGTAAACTTGTGGAAAAGATGGTTTACCACAAACATGAGGTGCAAAAACTTTATACACCATATCCGGATTTCGACAACCAACTTTACATAATTATGTAAACAAGTATATATATATATAAATATACTTGTTTACATAATTATGTAAAGTAACTTAATAAAAATTGAAATGCCTGATGGGTTAGCTAGTAGATCTACCTTTATTCATAGTATAGTAAATATGTTAAGACGTTCATTCCGAAAGAGAAAAGCTCATAACTTTTTCAGTCAAGGTGCAGCAGCTAGCAAAAGGACCATCCCTACCCGGGTTGTGACGTCGGTCATCATTCCAGAAAAAGTTAATAAAACTACTTTTACGTGTACAAAACGTTGGGATAGTTGTTCGGTTGTATGAATGAAGTCGCGTGCATTTCATTGATATATTGACGCTGATGGAATTGAGCACGTGACGTTGCTGCACTGATACATGACGTCATTGCCTAATATTTTCGAGTATCAAGTCCTGTCCATGACCTTAAAAATATAAGGAATAAGATCAAAGGGAAAATGTACAAATTGCCGATAAAATCTATTATAGACCCCAGATTGGCCAGCCTGCATATACCTTCATGCTTGACAGTGGTACCACAGACAGTGAATAATGGATCTACAGTCGATGGATCAGGGCTAGGTAATCAGTCCAATTTTGTAATCAATTCCTTACTCTTACATCTACATGTAATACAACACAACTACTTTCCAAATTAATTACTTGTTGTAAATACTATTATCTTACCTCCTATACATTTCTAGGAATATCATTGGAAGCGTCCGAGTGGAGACCTTGTATATGTCATATGGGGTTAGTAGGCATGGTTTATTTCGATACACGGTTAGAAGTGATGGTACGTCCCTCTATAAAAACAACAAGGCGTTGAAGAAAAATCTGAAACGTTTCGCCCGGACAACAGATGAATAAATTGATGATGAACGATTAAAAATAAATTCAGAAAACACATTAAAGCTAACAAGTTGTTGAGGATGGCATTTGTTTTTGTATATACCAATGGAAGTAGGTTTCTAACATTGAAGACATGATCACTTTGGTGACACTAGTCTAGATGCCATATGTTAAGATAGTCGGTAAGATAAATTCGTTACACAGTGTGCTAGCGACCTAATACGATATGAATGGGGTCAGTGAATGCCATATAGGGTGAGAAGCGAATACACCCCATATGGAATTTACTGACCCAATATATATCGTATTAGGTCACTAGTAAACTGTGAAACTAATAATATTGCTGTCAACGTACCTCAAAATCTTAAGGACAAAATTCTCATTCATAAAAGTGAATATATTGATATTGCGTCACTTTTATTGCAAAATATGCATTCAGGTATCAATGAACAAAACATTGAAGTTCAAAATAGAGAGCTTGTCCTGCAGTCTGTACAAACACATCTTAAATATATAGCATTGAGGCTTGGACTACAGCATTTATTATATTTACAAGCATTTATTGTAATGCTCATTCTGCCAAATTTCAAGACTTGTTAAAGTACATAGGTATAACTCGCTTAGGTGCAATGCGTTGTTTTAATCTTTGCTGAAAATATTACGATAAACATTTTGTTTACGAAAAGCCCTTGACCCTGCAAGTTCGTGGGCTCCCGTTTATTCGGAATTATAGTTATTGTACAGGAATGATAATCAAGAGAACAAAAATCAAAGTACTGGTAGTAAGTACTCCCAATTAATATGAACACAGATTCAAAAGGTAATAAAACTAATCTGAAATGTAATGCCGTTGGTAATTGTGGTGGTTGCTTCACCCAAACTTGTTTTATAACCATGTTTGCATTCGTTGAAATGCTGGCCATCCTTTTATATCCTGCTCTAATGGGCAGACATTTCCACCGCCTAATGAGAGGCCTATTTATGATAATACAAGATACAGGTCTCAGATTGGGCAGAGAACAGACAAAAATATTCATTTAGGCACCCTGGTTCAAACACATGATCGAGATCTGCTAGTGCATTTGTGGGACATTGGGCATACCCCTATACGAATTAAATATTTGGAAACATATTTGGTTATTCAGACAAAGAGGTTACTGCTGAAATTTGTGATGGTTTTTTTTAATGGATTTCAACTGGAGAATACAGGCCCCCGCATTCACTCTTTTATAAAAAAAATTATTTCAGCGGAACAAAATAAGGAAGAAACTTTATGAAAGTTGCAGGATAAAGTAAATCGTGGCTTAATGTTGGAGTCTTTCAAAGTCATGCCTATTTCGACCCTTCGCATAAATCCTATTGATCTTGTGTCCAAATCAGATAGAAGCTTATTACAAATCTATCTTTTCCGTCAGGTAATGGTATTAATTCCTACATTGATCCTGCATTTTGCAAAGTGAATCATATTTCGTGAGCCAGTATTTAAGACAAACTTTAGGATTGCGACTCTTCATTAGAACTGGCTAAAATCGACGTTAAGTCTGCTTTCCGCAATTGAAGAATAAAGTAAACAGTTATGATGACATGTCTCAAACATTTGTGGTTAGAAAGCTTTTAGAAGGTATTAAGCGCTAGAGGCGGAAGAGAACCGATTTACGTTTACCAATAACTAGATTACTGTTGAAATCAATCATTGTTTCCTGATCTTGTGTTTGCTGTACGAATTTTGTTTGTTTTAAAACTGCTTTTTCACTTGCTATCAGTGGATTTCTTAGGGTTCGAGAATTAGTTTTTACCAATGGTTTACACAGCCTTACATTACTGATAACAGACATTAAGGTGGTAGGCAGTTTGCTTCAGGTATGCATTTCTTCGTCCAAAACAAATCAGTTAGGCAAATGTTAAAATATTTTGGTTCATTCTCAGTTAGATCTGATGATTTTTTTCCCGTTAAATTGGTAGAGCAGTTTATTAAGTTGAGGTGCCCTGTTTTGGGGTTCTCTCTTCTGTCATTTTGATGGTAGTCCTTTTTCTCGGCATCAGTGTATGTCGTTATCTAAAAAGTAAATCCGTGTATCTGGTATTGACCAGAACAGATATAGTTCATACTCGTTTCGTATTGGCGCAGCAACCACCATGTCAATGGATGGAGTACCAGATTGTGTAATGAGGTTAGGTCGTTGGAGTTCTAATGCATACAAGGGTTATATTAGAATTTAGTTCAGAAGTGATTATGCATGTATTAAAACTTTTTTGTATGTTATATCTTTCTACATTTATGTAGCTAATTGCTATCTAAGAATTGTAGAAAACCATGTGAATGTTTGGATAGTTGGATCATCTTTTATCAAGAAAGCTTTTCTGGCAGCAAGAGCTCGTCAAGATGGGGTTAATTTAGGACTAGAGCATTTAAATATTTCGGTGAGGTGACAGGTTAAATGTCAACTTTGAATAATGAGAAATTTCGAGGATCCACCGCATTTTATAATACGTCATTTAGCTGGTAATGACCTTGGAAATAGTAAAGTTTGAGAAATGAAATTAAGAATGTGATTCGGTCGATTACGCAAAAGTTCCAAAACACGAAATAAGTATGGTCTCAAATTTTGACCCGTTTAAAATGGCGTTACCTAGATAATCGTAATGCCCTGCAACTTTGCCGATATAGGATCAACTATTCTGTAGCATCCTTTTGGATTCGCTGTGGGCGACATTATATTAAATACCCTGATATTCGCCCAGTTCATTTTTTTTTAAAACCTGATGAAATTCACTAGTCGCCGCTTGAAAATGATTTGCTTTGCTGCAAATTACAAAGGCTTATAATTTGAATGTTTTTGTTTTCTCAATCTGTTCATACTATGTAAATTAAATATTAATATGTTGTAAGGATTCATTCACAGTTAATAAAAACATGGAAATATTTGACATTGGTTTTGATAATCTTGTAAAAATGAACGGCTCTAATTGGCTGTGTACTAGTATTGTTTGTGTGTATGCGTGCATGCCTATATGTGTATGTGTGCATGCATATATTTGTCTGTGACTCACTTGTGTGCTGTTTTGTAATTGTCTTGTATTTTGTGAAGAAAAACACTAGTAATATGTGGGCTGCTGTCAAGCCTTGTTTAAAGAAACAAAGCATTAATTTAAAGAAATTAAAATTCATAAACACACACATGAATTATACAGAGTGCTTTAATAATATTGGTTTTCAATATTGAAAGAGGGATTTTCTAGTAGTCTACAAATATTTCACGAGATCCTGAAATGTTGCTTATTCTTCTGTATCAATCAGAGGTTTTGATTTTTATGAGGTTATAACAAGCGGCCTTTTTTTCATTGTACAGCAAGAGACAAACATTTGTTTCATATAACAAGTTATGGTTAGAACATATTAAATTCAGTATTGACATGTTCACAAGGTATTTTTCTATAAGTTTTTGTTGATTTTCTACATGGTAATTTTTTTTATGCGATAGATAAAAAAAAACAATTTATGACACAACCGGACATATGATAATCAAATGCAAATTTCATTTTTAAATGACTGTTTTGTTTAAACGTAGAAAAAAAATAAAATTAAAGTCTTTTCGTACTTTAATTGAAACGAAAATAAGGTAAATACAAATTAAAGTGTGTATATATTTTGTGGTAATTTTGATGTCCGCTATTTTCTCCTTCAATTCATCATTACTTAAGTTTTGATTATGGTCGACTTTCATTGCAAGATTTATCAAAATATCCCATGTCAACCACTTCTCATCTTCGCGAGCCAAGGGTTACGATTTACTTCCCTCCTCTCCATGGAGAGGAGGGAAGTGGATCGTAACCGTTGGCTAGCGAAGATGACCACTTCTTTGATAGTGGCCAATTCAGGCACGAACTGGTACAATCTTCAATCTAGTCAGCACTTCTGTATTGACATAAATTATCGTTCTTATGGTAATCATTATAAATTGACTGTTTACAAAACTTTATATTTTTCCAAAAACTAAGAATGTTCTATCCCAGGAATAGATTACACTAGCTGTATTTGGGAAGGCTTTCTTGGATCCTCAATGCTCTTCAACTTCGTATTTTGTTTGGCCTTTTTTAACGTTTTTGTTTCGAGCGTCACTGATGAGTCTTTTGTAGACGAGACTTGCATCTGGCGTACACAATTTTAATCCTGGTATCCATGATGAGTTTATCTACCAAAATCCCTCAAGGCGTGCAGCATACTGATTAGAATCCCTATCCTTAGTAACAAATGGCCTGCCACTCAACTGTCTCATACTGTCACCAGAGAAGAAACTATTTTTTTACATAAGTATAGCAGTTGATTCAATTGCTTATGTATGGTCTAATAATGCCCATTTCACAATGGTGCACTTTTCACTCTCACACTTCACGACAGAGTAACAAAAGTTAACATACAAATTACTATTATCGTTTTCAAGAATTTGATCGATACTCACATTATCTAAGTTTACATGTTAAGTCATAAATTGAATATTGTCGATAAGCACATATTCACAATATCTAAGTTTACATGTTACGTCATCACTATAATATATATCCTGAGATGTTTACTGTTTGGCCATTGGTTCATTTCCTGTTTATAAAATGTTGAATTATTCTAAACACAAAGGTTTTCTACCCCCCCCCCCCCCAAGCATAGATAGCCTAAGTCGTATTGGCACAACATATCTGATTTTTCTATTTAATGCTCTTTAACTTCAGATTTGATGTGGTCTACCAACTGCTTTGATTCGAGCGCCATTAATGAGTATTATGTATAACAAGAATGTTTCCACCCCACACGCACTATCATTTTCTATTTTCAGTGGACCGTGAAATTGGGGTCAAAACTCTAATTTGGCATTAAAATTAGAAAGATCATATCATAGGAACATGTGTACTAAGTTTCAAGTTGATTGGACTTCAACTTCATCAAACACTACCTTGACCAAAACTTTAACATGAAGCGGGACAGACGGACGGACCAGAAAACATAATGCCCCTACTACTATCGTAGGTGGGGCATAAAAATGGCGCTTTTAGAGTACGAAATTATAAGCCTGGTATCTTTGATGAAATTTCGATACTTGTAACTGGAATTTACTATGGAATCGTTTGTCGTAATGTGCACCTAGTATGCGTTAAAGAATTTTAAAAGTTGCAACTATGATTATAAATAGTGAATAAAGATCGATTGTTCTGATTATTGAGTATTTTAACGGTGGCGAATTAGTCGTGATGTTTTTATTTAATAAAATATCAAGTGAGAAAATCAATGTGTTAAATGACCTCGGACACCGTCATTTGTGTAGACAACCTAATATGAATTTAGTACAAAAATTTATAATTTTATTGATGTGAAGCTGGTAAAAATAACCGGTATTTAAAATTGAATTGATTTCTATCGGCATGATCCCATTTTATGTGGTCCACCCACCCCACCCTACCTATGCATCCTAATGATTTTTCTAACAGAAAAAGAAATATAAGGAAATAATCCAATCGCACTTTTTTTTTCGGAATATGATATTAGTAATTTGAAATAAACATTTATTAAACGCTTATGTTCAAACCTTTCATTCAACTATTTATGTTTTGTATTGCGTAAACACATCATATTAAATCGCGTACTTTTAATTTAATGTATAACCACACCATGCACATGAAAACAAATAATGAAAGAAGAATTTCATTTATTATTGTATAAAGTTATCATATACAGATAACTTCTTAATTCAAATTTGCGCATTCTTAAAAAATATACATATTTTTGCCCACAGATGAAATATTGTGACACAACAGGAAGACATATTCCTACTTCGCTGTAAAACTGAAAGAACTCCTTGAATGACCCGCTGAAAGATACATTTGCATGCTTAGTATATTCGAACTTTCCAAAAAGAATACTGAAATTAATCATAATTATGATATTGATAAGAAGCGAAAGAAACGGAGTGCTGATGATCAGTATATACAAAGAATTTTACACCTGTTAGGAAGTATCTTATTTCATTTTTCAAGGTTACATTTCTAGTTTATTAACCATTACCTAGAACGCTGTATCAATTAGTTTACCGATATCGAGAGAAAGCGATTAGTTCTGCAAATAGTTGCACTACATTTTTCAGTGGGAGTTTACAAATTTGAAAAGAAACAGTATAACACAATTCAAACGTAAGTTTTTATTTGTTTAATTACATTAATTCACATTAACTTAGAAGTCACATTATGTTCATGGACTAAACATTGTTTAGTGTTTGCATCATATAGACTGACACGATGAATTGCATTCATTATTAAACTCGGAGCGTTAAAGTGCTACACGTGTTGTAAAGTCATCTTTCCTTTGGTTAAGACTGCATGATGCTCTCTAAATCTCTTTTGGTTATTTGTGCCGTTGGATTCTTGTTTCAATGACGTATAACCAACATCTCAAACCCAAGCATTCGAAAGCCAGGGATGTTTTAAAAACTTAAATACGTTGGTAGCTACGTGACAAAAAGTTACATAAAAAGAATAGCCAAATTAGTCTACGGTAAAATTTGCCCGATGATGTTCGAACCTTCGTTTCTTAGTAATTTCATAAATTAATCAATGGGGAATTGTATAAATATATGTTAAGACATAAACACTGATACGCTTTACAGAGGAAAATGGACCCTCTGTTACTCAGACTAATACTTTTAATTTGTTTATTCTTAAAGTTTCATTTATCATTTACATGTCATCTTGATTTATTTAATGAACTATCAATTTAGAGTCCGATATACTAAGAAAGTCTTTTAAAGGCGTTTTTGTACATAAATGGATACTGCGTAATAAGATATATAATTGTTTATAAAAGATTTCCACTTTGAATAAGTCGGCAGTTAACCTACCGTAAATAAAATGTCATAACCACCAATTCAAAACCCCTAAATAATCAACCATATTTTTCACAGGTCTCTAATACTTAAAAAGGTCAAGTATAACTTCATTATATTGATTTGGAAGAAAGGCCGACATAGTTTGTTGCACTATTACTAACACAATTCTATATTAATATTCTTGTAATTATTATAAAATACATCAAATAACATAATTAGAAACCTAATCTTGATTTATATTCAATTTTTAGAAATTTACCTGTGACGTTACTTTTTGTGGCGTTGATTCATTCGTGTTACAGACACACACTTCGTAATTCTATTAAGCTGTTTTTTTGTACTGTCCTAAATTATTTTAGTTGTTCGTTGTTATTCTGTGGTTAACATGTCGAAATGTACTATTATATTATTTATTTATGTATTTCTCTGTCTTTGTTGTTTTTGCATTTATTTGTACTCTGTTGTTGTCATTTTAGCGGTATATTTAACATTGTCATAAAGCGCGGAGGTTTGGCTAGCCACAACACCAGGTTCAACCCACCATTTTGTCTTAAAATGTCCTGTACCATGTCAGGAATATGGCAGTTGTTATTTATTAGTTCGTTTCTATGAATGTTGCATTGTTGTTTGTTTTTTGTTGCACTTCTGTGTTCTGTTATTTCGTTGTTTTCCTCTTATAGTTGATGTGTTTCCCTCGGTTTTAGTTTGTAACCCGGATTTGTTTTCTCTCAATCGATTAATGACTTTTGAACAGGGGTACACTACTGTTGCCTTTATTTATTCATTAGCACCATGTATTTCCTAAATTGTACATGTATCACCTTTCTATATGCCAATTTCCAGCCCATGTTTAATGTCTTGAAAAGAAACATAAAGTCATCTAGTAATCGGGATTTTTTAAAACCTTCATAATATGTAGCTAACCTACCCTTAAGTTTTATGGCAATTTCATGGACAAGTAAATTTGGGCTCACAATAGCCGAAATATATTTCTCATTCAGCAAAAGTTTCGTTCATGTAAATGTATGCTAATTGGTTGAATGTGTGGTGTTAACACCGTCAGGAAATAAATATAATTGCATATACAGACTATATGTATGTGTTCCGGACCATATGATTATGGTCATGACAATATGCGTATGGTCCGGGTATGAACATGATTAATGTTGGAAAAGTATCATAAATTGTAAAAAATATAAATTTTAATTTATCTAATCAGATGGTAATCATTGTTCAAGATTCATGAAATAAATTTAATTTTACTTTCAAGTAAGAACTATTGTAAAATTATTTCTACACATTAATTATCGTTTTGCCCTCACAATACACTATTTATCGACTTTGGAAAATAACTGCCAAAAAATATCTAAATGAACTGTTAAGCAAGAAGTCAATTGTTCTACTCACAGGAACTTAGGTCATTGAACCCGCTTTCTCTTTTTTAATTTATTTTGGTGTTTAAATGTGTCTTTAGTAAATTAAAATTTCTAAAAATGTTCAACTGTCTAGTTATTTAAAGTGATCTTTCTCCTATTTCTAAGTCATACGATCTTACAGTTATTGTAAGATCGTATGATTTGGAATCGGAGCACAAAAATCAAATAAACATCAGTAGAAATTAAAAGATTTTTTTTAGATAGTCAACGGTGGTTTTTTTTCAGGCAATATGTCAACAGTTAGGAAATCCAGTTAGTAGATTGTGCCGATTTGGATTCGGAGAATGAGCTGTGTGTTCCTGCGAAGGAAGTTAGAATTTATTATAAAAAAAATACCTATATGGTCTAAATACTCATATGGTTCAGCCCGTTAAAACCCAAACGAGTATATACTCATATGGTCTGGCCATACGAGTATGCGCATATAGTCATGACCATACGCGTATGGTCAAAATACTCATATGGTCCGGAACATTTATATATTTACACACATATATATAATATCGTTCTATTACAGAATGTGAACTTTAAAGCCATACAAGCCAACATATTTCACAACATTTAAAATATGGATAGATTAAAGTTTTAATTGATTAATTTATCTATAGTTTGATATTCATATATTATTTTTTCATTAAATTCTTTTCTTTTACTACTATCATAAAAACTGTGAAATACAAGCGAGTTGGGCTATCAGAAAAATCTTTAAAAACATTGACATGCTTTTCATACAATTGAGTTCTGTTAGGATAACATGATAAACTTGGTAATCAGATTGTAGATTTCCGAATTTTTTAGAAAAGATCCCCCCTTTTTAAATAAGTCAACAGTTAACTAAACGTAAGAAAGTGGAAAAAGGCTCATATCTACATTTTACAATCCATTTTCTTCCCCAACAGGAGTGTATTGATTTTTTAATTTTATTTTCTCTTTCTAACAAACAAGTACCGTCTGTTCTATCCGGAAATCTTTTTAAATTTTAAAAGTGTTTTCGTACAAATAAGTGCGATAACTTTTGATTCCGGATATTCAGATTATAGGTTTTTACAGTTTTAATTGTTTATAAAACAGGGTACGGTCTTTTCTAGGAAATTCAATTGTTCACCATTCATGAATAGGGGAAGCAAATGATTGACTTGTTAATTTAACAAATGCTTTTGTCTTCCCTGACAAGTCGATGAGTGTGTAGCAAAGTAATATATATACACATTACAACTGATAGAATTAATTCATTCAGTAATAAAATACTAACATAGAAATACACTATAAAACAGTCTTGTGCAATTGAATAAGATTGGAATAAGATTTATTGCATTTATTCATACGTAATCGACCAATAGAGTTATCATATCAGGAACTGAGGTAAATTACTTAAATTACTTTCGTTCTTAAAACGGCTCTTATTTATTTCAATATTTGAATAGATGTTTTGCGTTGTACAATCACCTTCTATTGTTCGAACAGAAACATTTTTCAAGTCAGTTACTGTAACAAGGGCGGTAAGTTTTAATATTTTACGAACATCATCATGATATAGATGACCGTTATCGGATATCCATTAAAGATAAAAACGGAAATGTTCAATTTTATCGAAACCACAGCTTATTCTTCCGTGTAGTGTTTAATGGACTATTGCTTGTTCACTTTGAAAGGTGCCGTTTAACTTTCGACATGTTTTTTGAAGTGTTCGCATTGGTATCTTCTTAGAAAACTTTGTGTCGGAGACAAAGCCATTTCAAAATTTCTAAAAGTAATAAAATGAACGGAAATTATATGCAGAAGATTACCTAGACAAGCAATTAAAAGGTTATCAGAAATCGAAAATCCAAGGGGACAACCCAAGGTCAAAATAAATGAAAATAAGTCAGGACAGACATTCAACACAGCTGTTGTCTGTACATTCGAACAAACAGAAACAAAATAGAATAGGTAGAAAAAGCTAGAACTTTGAAAATACAGGCATGCAGAAACACGTCAATTGCGTAGCATTCTCCGTAATCATGACAGTTTAATAGGATATGGTGCTCCCCATACCTTATTCTTAAAATAGCACAGTCTTCAAATCCATTGATTAGTGAAATTCAGTATGGATAGTAAGTGGAGAAACTTGTCTTGGGTCAATATTCAACCATTTTGCGAGACCCTCGCATCATAGCGGTCTTACATGTATACATTTATAACTCGCGACAACTGGCATGTAACTTCCGTATTGTGTTCATCTACTGATCATGCCTGTGGCAGTTTTTAACCTTATATAATGTTTTTTTTTGTATTGTTCGGTTGATGTCTTGTTAGTAGTTATTATGCTATATCTTCTTGTTTTGACTCCATGACAAAAACGTTTTGGAAATTATGTTTTCTTTGCCGTCCAGGGAACGACCATTGACACAGGGGGATGGGGAGGGGTCGGTTGGCTAAAAAAAACATAAAACTTAGAAGAAAATCATATTTTGATCAAGAAGGAAATCATTATCGGATCTATAGATTTTGCAGTTAGATTCAATGTTAAGGTGATCAGGAGTATACACCAATACTCCAGTGATCGTCTATCTAATATTGCCACCAGCAGACTTCTTATAATTTGAAATTTGTCTAAAACCTTTTGTCACGAAAAACGCTTGAAAACAACTATGAGGAAATAGAAGTGATCACGAATAAATATGTGGATTAAACGTCAATTAGATAGCAACTCATCAAAAAAAAAAAATAACCATTATAAATATAGATGGCAACACACAGTCTGTTAACATTGAATAGGTGTCTATATTCAATATTTAAAGCCCTAAATAGGACGATCCCGAGTGGTACCGTTAATGTTATTAATTGAAACAATCACAGAGCTGCCATTTATCCCAATTATCAAAATAACGAAAAGCGTTAAGATATGACAAAAACCTATCGATGTTACAAGTAGACTCAAACCAAAATCCACTAGAGACAACACATCTATGAGGCATATTCCCTTGGCACTAAAAGCCAAATGGCAGTTCCCAAAATCGAATGTCTTACGTTTTAAATGAATAAATGTTTGATCTTTTATCCACGAACAAAATACTGTTTGCCTTTAAAGCTATTAATAAAACATCTGCTTGCAATATTAAACACTTTAAACAGTCATTTCTAAAAGAAAACCTTCTGAGCTACTTATACTTTTCATTGAAATTGCAAATACGGTAATCAACTCGTTCAAGAATCTATCATTTTGGAATGGAAGTTAAACAATTGATGTCCTATATAAGGAGATTGTTGTCCTTGCAATTATTCGCAAAGGTCTACAATCGGCCGAAGGATAGTCAATATATATAAACTACCTTTTTTTACCAAAGGCAGCTAGTCCAAATTTTCCGCATTTCATTCAAGACGAATCACTTTTTAAAACATTCCCAAATAATTTCTTATTACAAAATGTAAATTTGTCCTCGACCTAAATTTTAGAAATATTTACCACTGGACGCAAATTTTATCATCAATCAACGTTAAAAAGCTCTTACTACCATATATTTTTTCTAAATATTTTTCCCTCACGGGTGACTGGGGAAATGAAATATGGTCGATCTTGGTCTTCTTCCGACCGGCAGTGAAACCCTTGCCAAAGTGGGTCGTCCGTTTGGCTATGCGGGATGCACAAGTTCGCAGCCACGTCCGGTCAGAATGAGGAATTTAAATCCGATGCCTCGTTTACAGAAAAATCCACGCTCTTTCCACTTAAGAATCCTTGCCACAACTCATTGGGGAGTCCGTAGGTGGTCTGTTGCAAGGTAAAATGCCTGTCCCTATGCAATATACTCTCATTTTCCAGTGGCATCCCAAATTATCCCAACCTTCATCCCAGACGTCCTCTATTACAAACCTATCTCTTGTTAATTTGTTCTCATCCTGAACATGCATGAAATATTTGTCACTAGACGTTAAGCAACCAATCAATTTCAATATTTTCCTTTCCAGGGTTTACCTATAAGATGCAGATTCAACAAATTCAAGATATACAACTTCATCCTGGTAAAGCAAATTTTGATATCAAAGGTTGCACACTAAATGGCGACAAACTTCTATTTACCGACAAAGGTAATAGTCGGATAATAATACACAATGCAACAGGCCGACACGTTGAAGACATTCCTCTTTCAGCAGAACCATTCGATATTACAACCATAGATGCTGATAGTGTAGCCGTCACTTTTGGTAGGAAGCAGTATTTTGAAATTATAAATATCAATACCAAAGCCGTTACTAAAATACCAGCTGACGGAAACAGCTGGGGAATTACGTGTGAGAATGGAAATTTGTACATGATCGTCGACGGCCATGGAATCAATGTCGCCATTATGACGCCATCAGGGGAACCTATAAAAAAGATACCGGTCAGCACAGACTTTGACCAAACAGAATATATGGCAGTTATCGGAAACAGCATTTTTTTCACAGTATTTATCCCTAAAAACCTTGTATGCATGGATATACATGGTGCTATCCAATGGCAGTTTAAAAAGAGCATTTTTAACCAGCCAAGGGGAATAACTACTGACACTCTTGGAAACATTTTTGTCGCAGGATTTGCTTCACATAACGTGATTGCTGTACAGAAAAGTGGAAGCGAGGGTAGTGAGATTCTCAATAAGAATGAGGGATTAGACTATCCCACATCCATTTATTGTGACAAGATGAATAACAGGTTGCTAGTTAGTAATTTGAACAACGGACTTGCATATTTGTTCAACATAGTTTATAACTAGAACATGTAATATAAATAATGAGCTTCCTGTATAGCTGACTGGATGTCTTTGTATTGTTTTCATTTTAATTTTATGTATTTAAATGTATATTGTTGTCTTTGTTTTATAATTAACAATTTTCAATTAATTGGAGCCATCAATGGAACAGGAACTGCTTATCCTTACGGTGTGCTCGAGTTCGTCCACTTTCCTGTGTGGTTTTTATTGCACAATATTAGTTTTGTTTGTTTTTGTAAACTTAAAAAAATAAGAAAATGTGGTATGATTGCCAAAGAGGCAACTCTCCACCAGGGACCAACTGACTTTGAAGTTAACAACTGTCTTCATTTTTGTTAGTTTGGCCATGATATTGTCTGTTTTTGTTTATTTTACATCATGTTATATGAATGCTCCCTTGGCGTAGGGGAGTTGCCCATTTTAATGTAACTGGGATGTCGTGCAAGGTAAAATGTTTCTGAACAAAAATATAATTGTTTTATGTATTATTTTGAAAACTGCATTCTACCATGGTCACTAATGCATGTCCTTATCCAGTTTTCTATAGTCTGTTAGTTTTTTTAATTGTTGCAAAACTTTGTTATTAAACCAGAACATAAATATTATTAACGTCCAGCTGCAAATATTTCATATGTTTTAAGGGGTTGAAACAAATTTAGAATAAACGGGCTGTGGGTCGATCGGAATGAAGGGTGGGAAATTATGACTGCCACTGGAAAATTCTCTAGTGCATGTTGGATAGGGACAACACTTGTTGCCCAATACGTGGCACTAACAATACACGAGGCATCTGATTTAATGTACCGATTCCGATCGGACGTGGTTGTATAGTTATAAATCTCGCACAACCAAACGAATCCTTCTCATTAGCATGGGTTATAGAGTTAAATTCAGTAAATAACAAGAAATGATTGTAACAGGATGCTGTTACGAAGTCTCCCAAACAAAGCGCCCATAATTCGTAATTCCCAGGGTCGCCTGACATTGGGCAACGTCCAGTGAAAATTGGTTTGGTCCAGTAAAGTTATATGCATTAGGGGTGCCTGTGGACTAACCTTGTATATCATTCAAATCATCTTGGCATGACAAACCAGAATATATATGGTTTAGGGGTGGGGATCTCGACCATTTACAAGATACTAGAACATTGGGGGTGGGGAGGAACCCCTGGGGACTGGCCCTATACGTCATTCAAATGTTCATTACATGACGAACAGGAATATATATGGTTTAGGGGTGGGGATCTCAACCATTTACAAGATATTAGAACATTGGGGGTGGGGGAACCCCTGGGGACTGACCATATACGTCATTCAAATGTTCGAGACATGACAAATAGGAATATATATGGTTTAGGGGTGGGGATCTCAACCATTTACAAGATATTAGAACTTTCTCAAATGGCAGGGGGTCAGGATGACCCCTGGGGACTAACCCTGTATTTCATTTGATGTGCTTTATCATGACAAACCAGAATATATATGGTTTAGGGGTGGGGATCTCGACCATTTACAAGATATTAGAAACTTTCTCAAATGGCAGGGGGTCGGGATGACCCCTGGGGACTAACCCTGTATATCATTCAAACCATCTTAGCATGACAAACCAGAATATATATGGTTTAGGGGTGGGGATCTTGACCACTTACAAGATATTAAAACTTTCTTAAATGGCAGGGGGTGGGGGTGACCCCTGGGGACTAACCCTGTATTTCATTTGATGTGCTTTATCATGACAAACCAGAATATATATGGTTTAGGGGTGGGGATCTCGACCATTTACAAGATATTGAAACTTTCTCAAATGGCAGGGGGTCGGGATGACCCCTGGGGACTAACCCTGTATATCATTCAAACCATCTTAGCATGACAAACCAGAATATATATGGTTTAGGGTGGGGATCTTGACCACTTACAAGATATTAGAACTTTCTTAAATGGCAGGTGGTGGGGGTGACCCCTGGGGACTAACCCTGTATTTCATTTGATGTGCTTTATCATGACAAACCAGAATATATAAGGTTTAGGGGTGGGGATCTCAACCATTTACAAGATATTAGAACTTTCTCAAATGGCAGGGGGTCGGGATGACCCCTGGGGACTAACCCTGTATATCATTCAAACCATCTTAGCATGACAAACCAGAATATATATGGTTTAGGGGTGGGGATCTTGACCACTTAGAAGATATTAGAACTTTCTTAAATGGCAAGGGGTGGGGGTGACCCCTGGGGACTAACCCTGTATTACATTTGATGTGCTTTATCATGACAAACCAGAATATATATGGTTTAGGGGTGGGGATCTCGACCATTTACAAGATATTAGAACTTTCTCAAATGGCAGGGGGTCGGGATGACCCCTGGGGACTAACCCTGTATATCATTCAAACCATCTTAGCATGACAAACCAGAATATATATGGTTTAGGGGTGGGGATCTTGACCACTTACAAGGTATTAGAACTTTCTTAAATGGCTGGGGGTGGGGGTGACCCCTGGGGACTAACCCTGTATTTCATTTAATGGGCTTTATCATTTAGAACATTTTCAATTAAAAAGATTGTGTCTATCACAAACGGTTTTCAATTTATAATCATTTGAAAATTTAAAAAAATTAAATCCCATATGGTTCTATAGTAAAACCCTCTTTTCTGTTTGCCCCTCAAAGTACCCCTTTATAAACCCCATTGCACAAACAAAACCCTGATTGCACCACTAGACATGTTAGTCTAACATATTGTGAAACCCTAAGTTAATCTGACAAGCGGTTTTGGAGAACGGGTGCGGACAAGTTCAAATTTAAAAGCGGCGGAAGAAGAAGAAGAAGAAGAAGAAGAAGAAGAAGAAGAAGAAGAAGAATAATAAGAACTGAGCAAAAACAATAAGTCTTCCCAAACTTCGTTTGGGAGACTTAAATATATGTCATCAAGTACAGCCAATTTGGGGGGGATAGCTTTCAGTAGTAAATTGAAGACATGTGCTGCACTGATTGGTAGATCAAGTTTTCAATTAATGTTTTTTGAATAGATGGATCAAAACTTAAGTTCTAAAAAAATAAAATAAATAATACTGAATGCATTTAATTTTTTTTACTACATGATTGAAAAGTGATGGGGTCATTGTAGGAATAGAGTGCGAATTTACAGTGTGTTTGTAAACAAAGCCACGAGGACGGCCCACAAATGCCGCATGACCCTATGTTTAACTGGTTGCAAAAGATTGGGCGTCATTTGTACTTTAGTGAAAGCTTTTAGTTTCTAAACGTACAAATATGTATAAATTTAATTGAAGATATAGGTTTACATTGAATGGGAGATTTTGTTACACCTATATTGCCGGATGTAAAACATCCGGATGAACATATTGAACTTCATGCAAAAAGAAAATATGCTAGACCAGGAAGATCCTTCTCATTCGCATGGGTTATTCTGTAGGATGTGAGACGTCCGGTTGAACTTATGCAAAATGAAATAAGAAAGATCAGGAAATTATTTCTTGAAAATGTCTTCTTCAGTGACAGGATTTGATATTGAATACATTTATAAGATTGGTAAAAGAGAGGCGAAAGATACCAAAGGGACATTTAAACTCGTAAGTCGAAAATAAACTGACAACACCATGGCAAAAAAAAACAATACCAAAAGACAAACAACCGTTCACAAAACACAACATAGAAAACTAAAGACTGAGCAACACGAATCCCACCATCTCAGGTGCTCCGGAAGGGTAAGCAGATCCTGCTCCACATGTGGCACCCGTCGTGTTGCTCATGTAACTATAAATCCTGTGATAAGTCTAATTCGGTATATCACATTCGTGGAAAAGGGGACGGGATTGTGGTTACGACAATTGGAACATATCCGTCGTCATATGTGAAAATTGTAACTGTATTGAAAAAATCTGCTAATAATTAAATTATATCGAAAAAGCATTTCTCTCGCTTTAACCCATTTAAACATCGGCCGATCGGTTGTTTATTTTTTCATAAGTAATCTGTGCTTAGCTTGTCCTAAGACTACATTGTAGCTAACTCGATACATCGGTATTTATTTCTAGTGACAGCAATACTTAATGGGAGGGAAACTTGAGAACCAGTACCACAGCATATCGCCTGGGAACGAAAATCCACGCTTATTATAATCTAAAACTATTTTCGTCAAATTGACTATGTTGACAGCTACCCTTTGCTCAGTATAATGCGTTACAATGGTAACTACATCACTTCGTAACCCTATGAACGAAGTGATGTTGCTACTTTGACCAAAAAGCTTTTATTGTATACTCAACTGATGCAGCGATACAAATTTTAGTATTCGAAACTTTTGAACAAGAGTATATTGATGTTGCATCTTTGATTTGTTTATTGACTATTGGTTGCATAACGTCCAGTGTCAAATATTTCAGGACAAAAACAAAGTAACAATAAATTCAATAAGGTTAGTTTTGCAAAGTGGGTCTACAGGGATGAAGGATGGGTATTTCAACTGCCAATGGAAAGCTTGATATGGACAAAGTTTGCCTTGCAGCAGGACAGCATCAAAGAGCAGGAATTCCTTCACGTGTAGGGAGCATCGTAGTCTTCCTACGCGAGACTATGGATTTCAAGTTTTTATTCCGACTTTGTATTTATACATCGCGCACTATCATTATGTAACCCAACTGTAAAACACATTGTGAATAACGGCATGTAAAAGCACTTACTCTTACACAAGAGTTTGAGAGTCCTTGATTTCGACATAGAGCGTAGGAATATGCGTAGACAATGCTGGTTCAAGGAAATGTTGAGTTCCGTGCATATGTGATTAAAAATTACAACATATTTTAATAGGATGCTCGCGGTTCTAGTCGATTATGCCATACACGAAACATCGGTCTTTAGCATGAGTTTTCTACCAGAAGTGAGAAGACCGGTTGACCATGTTGAACTTTATACACATGCAAAAGAACATAAGCATGTGTAATTTTGCCGGATGTGAGACGTCCGGTTGTACATATTGAACTTTATGCAAAAAGAACATAAGAAAGATCAGAAAATTATTTCTCGAAAATGTCTTCTCTCAAAATTTTGTAAAAAAAACTTTGAAAAGAATATATTGATTAGAAAAAGATACAACCACTTTTGAATCTTTTATTGATTTATTGACTATTGGTTGCTTAACGTCCAGTGTCAGATATGTCAGGACGAAAACAAAGTAGCAATAAATCCAATAGGTTCGTTTTGCAAAGTGGGTCAAAAGGGATAAAGTGTGGGTATTTCGACAGTCTCTGCATGGAAAGCAAGAGCACGCTGCAGAGGGACAGAAAGTTGCCTTACAGCAGGACACCATCAAAGAGCAGGGATTCTTAGACGTGCAGGGAGCATGGCAGTCTTGCTATGCGAGACTTCGGAATTAAAGTTTCTATTCCGACGTGACGTGGCTGTGTATTTATACATCCCGCACTTTCATTCGGACGCCCGTCTTTAGCCTAGATTTTATTGTCAGACGAGAAATGTCCAGGGAATGTCTCTATACCCCACGCAACCGTTTGGAATTTGCATCCGTGGGAGCAAAGTTATCACTGCGTGGTGATGAATATATATGTAACCCAACTAAATAGACATTTGGAAAGTACAGTGAAAGAATAAGACATACAATCCATAGCGTAGAATGGCAAGTAAACTTACTCTTACATTAGAATTTGAAAGTCCTGGCTTTCGACATAGAGCGTAGAAATATGCATAGACAATGCGGGTTCAGTTCAATGTGTAGTTCCGTGCATATGTAATTCAAACTTGCAACATATTCTAAGAGGATGCGAGGTTCTACTCGATTATGCCATACACGCAACATCGGCTTTTACGTCTAATCGGACATGAGTGCGCAGTTATACATCCCAAAAATAAATCAATTGCTCCTCATAAGCATGCGTTTTTAACGAGAAGAGTGACGACCTGTTTACAATATTGAACTTTGTACAAAAGAAAATATGAAAGATCAGGAAATTTTTTCTCGAAAATGTCTTCTCTCAAAATTTTGTAAAAAAATCTTCGATAAGAATATATTGATTAGAAAAAGATACAACCACTTTTGAATCTTTGATTGATTTATTGACTATTGGTTGATTAACGTCCAGTGTCAGATATTTCAGGAAGAAAACAAAGTAATAATAAATCGAATAGGTTTGTTTTTGCAAAGTGGGTCTGAAGGGATGAAGTGTAGGTATTTCGAGACTCTGCATGAAAATTGCATAGGGACAGACAGTTGCCTTGCAGCAGGACACCCTCACAGAGCAGGGATTCGTTAACGATCAGGGAGCATGGAAGTCTTCCTGTGTGTGACTTCGGATTTAAAGTTTCTATTCCGACCTAACGTGGCTGTGTATTTATACATCCCGCATTATCATTCGGACGCCCGTCTTTAGCATAGATTTTATTGCCAGACGAGAAAAGTCAAGGGAATATCTCTATACCCCACGCAACCGTTTTGAAATTACATCCTCGAAGGCAAAATTATCACTGCGTGGTGAGGAATATGTAAACCAACTGGAGAGACATTTGGAAAGTGCAGTGAAAGAATAAGATAAACAATCCATTGCATAAAATGGCAAGTACACTTACTCTTACATTAGAATTTGAAAGTCCTGGCTTTCGACATAGAGCGTAGGAATATGCGTAGACAATGCGGGTTCAATTTAATATGGAGTCCATACATATTTAATTAACAATTACAACTTACTTTTAGAGGAACTCGTGGTTCTAGTCGATTATGCCATACACGAAACATCGGCTTTGACGTCAATCGGACGTGGCTGCGCAGTTATATAACCCCACAACCAATAATTGCCAATAGTAGCATGGTTTTTTTTTACAGACATGAGACGACCAGGTGACCATATTGATTTTTATACAAAAAGAAAAATAGGAAGATCAGGAAATTATTTCTCAAAAATGCCTTTTTCAAGAACAGGATTTGACATAATGTTAATTTCAGCGATGGTTAATTTCCGTGTTGCGAATTGTTTTGATAATTCTGCAGCATCCAGAATAAATTGAAATGTGCAAGAAATATTTTGTCCAACCATTTTTTTATTCATTTCAATTCCATTTTTTTCGGCAATCATATGTACTTAAATTGTTCTCAGCCTCGGATTTAAATACATGTGTGTACATACCAAAACCAAAAAGAAAAACGACGACATGTTCACAATACACTGCATAGAAAGATTGATAAACATAAGCCCACCAAAACAAGCGGTGAACTAAGGTGCTATGGAAAGGCAAGCAGTTTTTATTCCATTAGTTACACATGGCAAGTAAAAATTCCAAACAGATAGGAACTCTCGTTATTATACCGAAGAAAACAAACTCAGCCAAGATACCAGGCTTATAATTTGGTTCGTCAGCCGCGCGTTTCGTCTACACAAGACTCATCGTTGGCGCTCGTATCTAAACACTTCAAATACGAAGTTTGGGAGAGAATGGAAACGGGGAGTGTGTCAAAGAGACAACAACCCGACCAAAGAGCCCAAGGCCACCAATGGGTCGTCAACGCAAGGAGAAAATCCCGAACCCGGAGGCAGCCTTTAGCTAGCCCCTAAAGAGCATTACTGAACCATTGTTATTTGAAAGAGTACAAAAAACTACGGAAACGTATTAGGGACAAAGTAAAAAAAAATATAAAAATTGAACTTTTTTTCAAGGCGAAATTTTAACAATTGAAATGTTAACATTCCGACTTGAAGTTGAAATTTTGACACTTGAAAGGCTTAAAATTTCGCCCTTTCATTCGGACGCCCGTCTTTAGCCTAGATTTTATTGTCAGACGAGAAATGTCCAGGGAATGTCTCTATACCCCACGCAACCGTTTGGAATTTGCATCCGTGGGAGCAAAGTTATCACTGCGTGGTGATGAATATATATGTAACCCAACTAAATAGACATTTGGAAAGTACAGTGAAAGAATAAGACATACAATCCATAGCGTAGAATGGCAAGTAAACTTACTCTTACATTAGAATTTGAAAGTCCTGGCTTTCGACATAGAGCGTAGAAATATGCATAGACAATGCGGGTTCAGTTCAATGTGTAGTTCCGTGCATATGTAATTCAAACTTGCAACATATTCTAAGAGGATGCGAGGTTCTACTCGATTATGCCATACACGCAACATCGGCTTTTACGTCTAATCGGACATGAGTGCGCAGTTATACATCCCAAAAATAAATCAATTGCTCCTCATAAGCATGCGTTTTTAACGAGAAGAGTGACGACCTGTTTACAATATTGAACTTTGTACAAAAGAAAATATGAAAGATCAGGAAATTATTTCTCGAAAATGTCTTCTCTCAAAATTTTGTAAAAAAATCTTCGATAAGAATATATTGATTAGAAAAAGATACAACCACTTTTGAATCTTTGATTGATTTATTGACTATTGGTTGATTAACGTCCAGTGTCAGATATTTCAGGAAGAAAACAAAGTAATAATAAATCGAATAGGTTTGTTTTTGCAAAGTGGGTCTGAAGGGATGAAGTGTAGGTATTTCGAGACTCTGCATGAAAATTGCATAGGGACAGACAGTTGCCTTGCAGCAGGACACCCTCACAGAGCAGGGATTCGTTAACGATCAGGGAGCATGGAAGTCTTCCTGTGTGTGACTTCGGATTTAAAGTTTCTATTCCGACCTAACGTGGCTGTGTATTTATACATCCCGCATTATCATTCGGACGCCCGTCTTTAGCATAGATTTTATTGCCAGACGAGAAAAGTCAAGGGAATATCTCTATACCCCACGCAACCGTTTTGAAATTACATCCTCGAAGGCAAAATTATCACTGCGTGGTGAGGAATATGTAAACCAACTGGAGAGACATTTGGAAAGTGCAGTGAAAGAATAAGATAAACAATCCATTGCATAAAATGGCAAGTACACTTACTCTTACATTAGAATTTGAAAGTCCTGGCTTTCGACATAGAGCGTAGGAATATGCGTAGACAATGCGGGTTCAATTTAATATGGAGTCCATACATATTTAATTAACAATTACAACTTACTTTTAGAGGAACTCGTGGTTCTAGTCGATTATGCCATACACGAAACATCGGCTTTGACGTCAATCGGACGTGGCTGCGCAGTTATATAACCCCACAACCAATAATTGCCAATAGTAGCATGGTTTTTTTTTACAGACATGAGACGACCAGGTGACCATATTGATTTTTATACAAAAAGAAAAATAGGAAGATCAGGAAATTATTTCTCAAAAATGCCTTTTTCAAGAACAGGATTTGACATAATGTTAATTTCAGCGATGGTTAATTTCCGTGTTGCGAATTGTTTTGATAATTCTGCAGCATCCAGAATAAATTGAAATGTGCAAGAAATATTTTGTCCAACCATTTTTTTATTCATTTCAATTCCATTTTTTTCGGCAATCATATGTACTTAAATTGTTCTCAGCCTCGGATTTAAATACATGTGTGTACATACCAAAACCAAAAAGAAAAACGACGACATGTTCACAATACACTGCATAGAAAGATTGATAAACATAAGCCCACCAAAACAAGCGGTGAACTAAGGTGCTATGGAAAGGCAAGCAGTTTTTATTCCATTAGTTACACATGGCAAGTAAAAATTCCAAACAGATAGGAACTCTCGTTATTATACCGAAGAAAACAAACTCAGCCAAGATACCAGGCTTATAATTTGGTTCGTCAGCCGCGCGTTTCGTCTACACAAGACTCATCGTTGGCGCTCGTATCTAAACACTTCAAATACGAAGTTTGGGAGAGAATGGAAACGGGGAGTGTGTCAAAGAGACAACAACCCGACCAAAGAGCCCAAGGCCACCAATGGGTCGTCAACGCAAGGAGAAAATCCCGAACCCGGAGGCAGCCTTTAGCTAGCCCCTAAAGAGCATTACTGAACCATTGT
Organism: Mytilus californianus; assembly: GCF_021869535.1. Lineage (NCBI taxonomy): Eukaryota > Metazoa > Mollusca > Bivalvia > Mytilida > Mytilidae > Mytilus > Mytilus californianus. The sequence continues at coordinate 48,803,131 of NW_026262593.1, forward strand.
TATTTGAAAGAGTACAAAAAACTACGGAAACGTATTAGGGACAAAGTAAAAAAAAATATAAAAATTGAACTTTTTTTCAAGGCGAAATTTTAACAATTGAAATGTTAACATTCCGACTTGAAGTTGAAATTTTGACACTTGAAAGGCTTAAAATTTCGCCCTTTTGGAACTCGAAATATTTTATTTTTTCGTTTCTCAAAATTGCGACATTAATACGAAATTTCGAGTTTTTAAAATCTTAAAACTTTGATGTTTTTAGAACTCAAAATGTCTACTGGTGCTTTGTCTATACGCCATTTTGTTTTTCTTTGTTGACATTTTTGTTTGTTTTTATAGTGATTAAGATTATAACACAATGTTGACTACAGTACCCCTATCATTGTCAATTTAGTTAACAATCGATGAGGATAACATGTGTTTCTTTTAAAACATATATGCAGCAGATATTCAACGAGGAATTATTATAGCTCAATTCAATGCTATAGGAGTACTCTCAAACAGGAAGTAAACTGTGAACACATTGGAAATCTGTGTGCTTTTCAACAATTAAAGCGCTATTTTGATTGTTGATTGCTTAACGTCCAGTGGCAAATGTTTAATGCATATTCAGGACGAGAACAATTTAACAATAAATGCAATATATATGTTCTGCAAGGTATGTCGACAAGGATAAAGGGTGGGAAATTTACAACTTGAAAATCATGGAAGTTACACAGAAGCAAACATTTAAACTCGCAACAGACCACCTATTGACCCATCAGAGAGTTACGTCAAGTGTTCTCTAACGTGCAGAGAGCATGGAAATCAATTTAACCGAGGATCCTGATTTAAAGTCTCATTCCGATCGGTCGTGATTGCGTAGTTACCCATCCCGTACAGTAAAACGGACGCCCCATGTTTGCTTCTCTTTATTTAGTAAATGAAAGCAACACTTTATATAAAAATTTGGTTCGTCCGTAGTGCTTTTCTTCATTTACTTTTACAGGTATCAGGATCGTTGAAAACCTAAAAAAAAAATGAAAGCCGGGATCTATATGACCTATAAAATGATTTAACCAAAATAGCCAAAGCAATCTAAAGTAAACTTTCTCATCGAACCTTTAAACAAACTTATTAGTAAAGGTTATCTTATTAATGTTGTAATAAGATCTTTGAATATTGTTTACATATTAGGTACAAATATCGATTTTGTCATCAACAAATTAAAACATAACTAAATTTGTATTCTTTTCGAATGGTTTTTTTGGATGTATAAATACACATCCACGTTCATTTTCTATATAGAGATTGCTTTATATATATATATATAACATTATACATATTTATTATAAGGTTAAATCCAAACTATCCTACCGCCTGTCGATACTTTTATTTTGGCATTGCACAAGTCATGTCTTCTTTGACTGTTCATGGCGTTAAAACACTAAATCCCTGGGATGTGTTTTAGTTGATTTTAGTCTCTGATGCAGATTTTTTTATTATTAATTGTTTTTGGCTTTTAACTAGCTTTCAGTAACTGCGAATACTCTCAAATCGTACTTTCGTGTTAATTTGACCTGTTACACAATTTGAAATGCATTTTTGTTATTCAATGTTTACTTATTTTGTGTTATATCTCGTCTCACTATTTTTAATATGTACCACCTTTGATAAGTATTTAGTATGACGATAAATTTTCACTGCTGTTCTCGTACTATAAACAACAAATTTATTTATTTTGTAAAACAATATCTCCGTACTCCTAACAATAAAATTATTATATTTAAATTTACCTGTGTACGTTATTTTATTTAACGCCATTTTGTCCAAGGTTATAGTTGTCTTTTTGACATAGTGTCATAGATCAAATTTATTCGTTCATTTTATGCTTACTTGTTTTTGTTAATATGTCTTTTTGATTGAGTTAAGCCATTTCAATTGATATTTTATAGTGTGTCTTTCTATGTTGTAATGTTACACTACTATTTCAGGTTAGGATGAAAGTTGGCGCCTTTTAAAACGTTTAAACCCGCTGCATTTGTTTGCACCTGTCCTAAGTCAGGAACCTGTTTCAGTGGTTGTCGTTTGTTGAGTTCTTAAGTGTTTCACGTTTCTCGTTTTTTATATAGATTAGACCGTTGGTCTTCCTGTTTGAATTGTTTTACACTTGTCATTTTGGGCCCTTTATAGCTTGCTGTTCGGTGTGAGCCAAGGCTCCGTGTTGAAGGCCGTACTTTGGCCTATAATTGCTTACTTTTTACACATTGTGACTTGGATGGAGAGTTGTCTCATTGGCACTCATACCACATCTTCTTATTTCTATTTGCCTGAGGGAATTTGAACTTTAAATGGTTTACTGGCAGAAAGGACAGATCCATGGATGACTATATTTCTATATTACACTCAAATCTTGGAATTGTGTTATTTTTAACATAAAATTATTAACCACATGGCCAGTATTTCATGAGAATTTGTTTAGAGTGTGCTAAACTCCACCGAGTTCAATACGTATCATGGACATGCTGAATCAAAGTCCGGTCGGAATGGGGATTTCATATCAAGTTTTGGGAACTACGACCTCTGTGCTTTTATAAATCCGCCAGAAAGCTTTGTGATGGGAAATATTGCAAAGGAAAAATTCTGCCTTGCCAAAAATCCAATATATTTCCAATGACGGTCCAGATTTCCCGGCATTCATCTCAGTCGATCAATTGGAATAGTACGTGTATTTAATTGTATTAAGTAGAAAATGTTTCCAACAAGCGTAAATTAAACTAAAATCAATCTTTATTAATCTCCACGATACGAGAGGACGTGACCGTGTATTTAAGACATCCCACATAGTTCTACATACAGTTCAGGAAATATTCTATTCTTAGATTAAGAAAAAATGTTCTATACAAAACTACAGATTTAAATACGACATTATGGAAATAATGATAATACCAGTATTTTTACGAAGTCCTGCATTGATTCAAAATGTGTAATTATACCATACAAATAAACAAACATTGGAAGATGATACGAATAGGAAACCAAAAACAAAGAGGCGAAGAAAAACACTATATCTATAATACAGCTACAAAAAGTTTGACGAAAAGAAAAACAAACAGAAAACTTGAGACTGAGGAACAAGAAATCAACAAAAAGAGGCGTATGCAAGGGTGCCCGGGACTTATAAATATGCAGCCACGGTAGTCCGTAAGGGGGACTTAAATCAGACGTCCGTCCTATAAAGTATCGTCTAATTTGTGCGATACAGAACTCATTTTCAAGCTACATTTTGCAAATTTGTAAACACATATTAAACCAAACAAAAGTACCCGTAAAAAAATCGAGTTGTCGTCCTTCCTCCATAGTTCGGATACAAATCTATGAATCAAATCAAACAAAATCAAAAACAGACGAAGTTCAATGTTCTGTTTCTATTATATGTGATTATGTTGACTACCAGAGAACAAAACAATAATTTTCAAATAAAGATAGCAACGTTGCAACAATTAAAAGATATATCGTTTCCCCATCACAAGTATTTAGTACTATCATCAATGATGAAACAGTCAGACATTCAATCTGTTTCTTAGCAAAGTTGAAAAGCAGTTACTGATAGAAAAAAAGTCAATAAATTCATCTATGATCATTTCATTTCATTTCTGCCACATTTGTTTTACTCTTACTCACTGTAACTTATCCTACATATCCCGCCAATTTTGCGATGTGCTTTTGTTTTTTAAACAAAAATTGGATCATTCCTAAACTGCACTATGATTGGCTAATTTCGGCCGTCAAAGTCTATCCAATTTTCAAGAAAAAATAAGACGAAATTCCATTTAATCAAATTCCGTCAAAGTTTTTTTTATCAAAGTTTTCTTTGTCGGTTGTCACTATAAAAAAATCCTTCAAAAACTCTGATCAAGTTCTTTGAATAAAGAAACAACGGGTCTTAACCAGCAAAACATGTCAAGTTTAACTACAGTCAAACCTGCTTAGAGACCACCTGTTTTAAGCAAAAAAGCAAAAACCTGTTTTACAAGACCAATAATTATAGGTCCCTCTGTTGTACATATAGATTGAAATTGAATTAAAAAACAAAAACCACTTTTAATCAGACCATGTTTTGCTCTACCGTAACAGCAGATTCACTGGATATTCAAGAAATTAGCTAAATACTATGTATTGTCCAAATTAACGTTTGATTGTAAACAGTATTTTTTTAAGTGAGGGTGTAGAGATATATACGTTTCACGCAACAAATTAAATTGAAATTGAAAATAAAAACCTGAGTTCGACATATTGAAGAGTTTCGTAGGATTGCCAATGAGACAACTATCCACAAACGACCACAGGACAGAGATGTAAATATCTACAGGTCAACTTCTGGATGATGAGTGAAACTCATACTGTACAGTAATCTACCAAAGGTCCCGGATGAAATAATTCAAACGAGAAAAACCAACGGTCACATTTATATTTAAACAAAAAAAAAAACTTCAAACTAATATGACAGACAGCATCCGACTACAACCACTGCATTTGCTTGTGACAGGCACATAAATAGTGTGGTTGGGGTTAAACATGTTTGTGAGCGCTCTTTGTCAAAAAATACAAAAGATACAAAGTACCAACCTAAGACTACTCCCAGTTATGGGATATACCTTTCCCAACTCATTCGGTATTCAAGAGCTTGAAGCTGCTACTCAAACTTTATAAAACGTCACCAATGTCTGAGCAGAAAGTTGTTGAGCCAAGGTTATGTCAAAGAACGTCTCGTCCTCGTCAAAAGTTCATTGGAAGATATCAAAACCTTGTTGATAAATATTCCGTATCAACTTCACAATTAATACATGATGGTCTTGAAGTATAGACTCTAGGTACTGACGTTGTTTATCATCTTAATTACGTGTTAACGTTCCTTTTTTTTTTGTCCTTGTACATGTATATATTTTTAACCTTTATTGTTTATCCATTTTTGATTATATACTTATGACGTGGATCGGTACTTATACATCCCGGCATTGTGTTATTGTGCTATGGTCAATTTTGAGTTCTTGTCTTTCATTTTTGCTTATGTTCTTTGTCTATATGCCATTTTGTGTTTCTTTGTTGAAACCGTTTGTTTTTATAGTGATTAAGATTATATTACAATGTTGACTGCTGTACCCCTTTTTTTGACGTTTTTACCTATTATGTCTGTTTGTTTTTCTCACACATTGTTGTCAATATAATGGAATTATATGCGACTGTCATACAAGTGAGAGATTTAGCTAGCTATAAAACCAGGTTTATTCCACCATTTTCTACATAAGGAAATGCCTGTACCAAGTCAGGAATATGACAGTTGTTATCCATTCGTTAGATGGGTTTGAGCTTTTGATTTTGCCATTTTTTAAAGGACTTTCCGTTTTGAATTTCCTTTGGAGTTCGGTATTTTTGTTATTTTACTTTTTAATGAAAGCTAGTTCAACTATTAAATAAAACATGGTTTCCCGGACTAAAATATCAATCAGAACATTAACAGATCTAGTGTATAGACTTCATAATCAGTCTGAGAATAGCATGATCTTGTGCAATGCTAAAATATAGGTATCGACAGGATGTAGGCCCAAACGTGTTAATAAATGGAACGCAGTACATATGTAGTTATGTCCATGTGTTAACTAATAAAAAAATCAATGTTAATGCCATTAAAGACAATCATATTTGTTTTTCGCTTACATTTGGTATCTGGTGGAAAGTTGTCTCATTGGCAATCATACCACATCCTTTTATTTTTAAATATTCAAAATATACAACTCTCCAGTTGTTCGTGGGATTCGTGTTTCTCCGTCTTTAATTCTCTTTGTTGTATGTTTTTGATTGATGTTTATATTTTTGTCATTCTTTGTCAGTCTGTTTTCATTCCCTCACGACGGGTGAGTTTGAATGTCCCTGTGGTATCTTTCGCCTCTCTTTTACATGTGCAGCCAAATTTTTATTACCAAATATTTGTATCAATGAAAGAATCAAGTTAAGGATTTGGGTAAGTTGTGGTAACGAAATATTTTTTTTTTATGAAATGTAATTTTACTCAATTGTTTAACATCTCCCTCTTCTCCTCGGTGTGCAATGCTACACGTGATACATTCAGAACATGCGAGGGTCACCTATAAATTCGTACTTCTTATATCCCGCTCCGAAAAACCTAACTTTGTTTTTTTTATAGTAAATGTTGTGAGAGTATATTTTGGGTTTCTAAGTGAATTGTCTATTATACCAGAGTCCCTAATCAAGCAGTTTTATAGAGTGATCTTCAACCACAATCTATGAAGATATATGCAGCATGTTCATAATTCCAATGAGTTTTTAATTCTGATTTGATAATACGACCTTACAGTTTTAACCCATTCGGAAAGCGTATCTTGCTTAGACTTTTGTACTTTTTATTCCGACCGCTGGTGTAATCCCGAATTAATCCAAATCTTGTTATAAAATTCACGTTTAGAAATTAAAAGAAGTATTTATGGGTTAAAGGGACATTTAAAATGAGATAACAGATTGTAAGAATTAGTTCACTGTAGTTTCATAAAACGAAAGAGCTTCAAGCTAATATCTTATTTTTCTACTACTTCTACAGTTTTTGTAATGCCCTTACTACCTGATGAGGTCTCACACAAACGGTTATATTATGATAGGAAGGGATAAATAATACTTCCTAAAGAAACCACCGTAATCATGATAATCTGTCACCAACAAGAAACTTAATATTTATGTTGATTGAAATTATGTATTATACTTGGTTGACTTGTGTTTCCAAAGACATTTGACATTCCTAACCATGGAGCTGTACTCTGCTCGCAAATCTGTTCCTGTGTTGGACTTCAGCAGGTGTCATTCAGAGGTATATAGTCCAGTTCGCCTATATGAATGATGTTGTTCACTGAATATTCAATGTACGGAGACCATGTGGCATCCGCATTGCTTATATGTTGGTGGGACTTCTCAATACGCAGTTTATGTATAGTTCGATCCATTCCACCAATTATGTTTGTTGAAGAACTCGTTCTACAAATTGGGTACAAAGTATAAAATCAAACACGAGTTGTTTCTCTTCCATTAAAATTCTCGTATTTTATATTATTTTGTTTGGTTTGTTTGTCTTAAACTATTTGGGTGTTAATAAATGTCTAGATGTTGGACGAAATGTAAATTAGTATACTTAATAACGATGGTTATTGTAACGATTTCATGGTTCTAGTCATGCCTGGAATAAAATTAACATGATTTATACAAGAAAAAAAGTTTATAATTATATGAACAGTTAATTTTGTATTTCAATGTGAACATGTTTTACAAAATCATAGCGTATATAAAAATAAGGAGATGTAGTATGATTACCAATTAGACAACTATTCACCAAAGTTCTAATAAAGTGGATGTAAGCAATTATAGGCAACCGTACGGCCTTCAACAATGAGATAAACCCATACCGTATAGTCGGCTATAAAAGGCCCCGACATAAAAAATATGAAACAATTTAATTGAGAAAACTAACGGCCTAATTTATATCAAAACAATTTACGAAAAAAAATATGACAGACGTGCACCAACGTCAAGAAAAGCTTGGAATCTTGATGGTTTTTGTAACAAGCAATGATATGATGAATAAAATTATAATGTTGTTAAAAAAAACACTGAACTACAGGCTCCTGACTTGGGACAGGCACATAAAGAATGTGGCATAAACATGTTTGTGAGCGCTCAACCCTGTCCCTAACATGGGACAGTGGTGTAACAGCACAACACAAGAACAAACTTATCAGATCGTTACAAAGAAAAACATCAAACAAAAACACAGACAGTACATGGCAGGGTATATATCCATCCCTCATCCCTAAAAACAACAAAAGACACTAAGAACAGTTCTGAGAGTACTCGCAGTTACTGACGGTTAGTTCAAAGCCAATAACAACTAATAAAAAAAATAACGTATCTGCATGTATAATTGTGTATGTAAATGCCATGCTGCCCATCAAGGGCCCTTATTATAGGAACAATAAGCATTCTTTTTCTTATTCTTATTTCAAATATAAGAATATTCATGATCCTGGCTTTGACATTATTTACTGAATGAAACTTTGAAATCTTTTGCATACATAGCAGGATACTAACCAGGTTTATGCATCCGGCGGGTGCACACTAATTTGAGTTCATAAGATTCCATTTATTTTTTCTTCTATCTTACGAGACTTGTATCATCCCTGATATTCTCTCTTTTCGGGACTAAAACCCATGCTAAAGTTTGACATCCGTTTAGGGATGTATATATACACAGCCACGCGGGGTTGTAATGGGGACTCTAAATCCAATTTATCGTGTTAGTCGTTTTGCCACGCTCTCTACACTTGCAACAACTCTATGAGTGGTCCGTAGTTGGCCTAATGAAAGGCAAAATGTCTGTCCAATCGAACAAACTCCCAACTTCTAATGACAGTCTAAATTTCCAGTTCTTTATCCCGATTGTCCTATCTTGTTTTAACAGTTTAAAATTTGTTGATGTACTCTTCCAAACTCCTTACAGTGATCGTTTCCGATACGGAACTATTTTCGTTTACTCCATCAAGTTATTATAGAGTAGTATGCGGATCGCAGCTGGAACTGTCGGGGAGTTGGTTCTATAAACAAGCAAGGTAAATGATCGATAAGAAAACAGAAATCAATCAATTTGAGACTTGTATTTTAAACATTGATATACAAACCGTTTTATTTTTGAATTCCCGCTCCGACGGAGGGGGATATATCTGTATACCTCTGTTCGTTTGTCAGTCCGTCCCATGAAATTGTCGTCATATTCTCTCAGGAATTACAAATCAGAGCTACCTGTTTGCTGAATACGTATAACAGTTGTATGTATATCATTAGCGATCAATATTTCACAGTACATTTTGTGTTAACCTGAATATATGCGTGATATGAGGGGAGTAGACAGGAGGACCTTGATTCCCTCTTTCCTTCCTCAACTCCTAATTTCTTCCCCCTACTCCCATTCCCCCTAACTCCCAGACAAACATCCATCAAAAAAACTTTTCCAGCATATCCCTATTTGTATTCCCCAACTTCCCTCAGTTCCCATGTTTCCTTACCCCTGTCCACCCCCATGATATATATTTACATTTGGATGTTATGTCAATAATGATCATTTTTTTTCAAAAAATCGTTATGCCCTTTGTGGTTTCAGTTACGTTCAAATGTTGTATGTTTATGCTAATAATGAAGTGCCAAATGTTTTGAAAACTATAAAATTTAGAGCAATCAGTGTTTTTTTTAACAATTAAATTTGTGCTCCATAAGTTAATAATCAAACTGAAAAGTTGTTCCAAATACGAATAGGCCAATCTATGTCTATAGAGACCCCTAAGTGTGTCAAATAATTTAACATTTTGTTCATTTTATGTAAATTTAGTGTTTACTAGTATAAAATGTTAAATTATTTGACACACTAAGGGGTCTATAGACATAGATTGGCCTATTCGTTTTTGGAACAATTTTTCAGGTTAGGGGAGGGTTTGGTGCCAGCAAACATGTTTAACCCCGCCACATTCTGTATATGCCTGAACCAAGTCAGGAGCCTGTAGTTCAATGGTTGTCGTTTGTTGCTGTTTGTCATATTTGTTTTTAGTTTACTGTTTTGTACCTTAATCAGGCCGTAAGTTTTCTCGATTGAATAGTTTTACATTTTGCATTTCGGGGCCTTTTATAGCTTACTATGCTGTATGGGTTTTGCTCATTGTTAAAGATCGTACGGTGACCTATAGTTGTTAACGTCTATGGCATTTGGTCTCTGGTGGAGAGTTGTCTCATTGGCAATCATACCACTCTCTTATTTTTATAATTATCAGTGATATGTCTTGTCAACACAAAAGTGCTGACTGTCGGGCTAGTAACAACCTCGGGGCGATTTCCCACCAGCAGTGGCATCGACCCCGTAGATGTAAAATATCATCAAAGATACCGGCAAAACAACAATACCAAAAAATGTACATGTATATAAGGGTTGATGGATATTTATCAACGCAGCATCTCTTTCTATCATTTGTCTTGTAAAACATGCATAAACATATGTTCTCATGTTTAACCTTGTCAATTTCACACTAATAAACTTCAAATTATTCTCACACATAAATTTCTAATTTTCCTTTGATCAGGTTATTACCACAAAATTTGTCGAACACCCCAAAAGGTTCGTTAACAACTTTATCTTATCCTTTGCGATGAACCTGTAAATTAACCAATTATCTTAGTACATGATAACGTTTGGTGTTATCTTGATGATGTTTATATACAAATCAATTTATTTTCTATTGTTTATAATCATCAATTAAACATCAATTCATCTCCAAGTGCAGAATGAGGTCCTTTGGGAAGAGTTCATTAAGTCTTGAGATAATTTAGTGATGTTGCAATAACATTTTAGTTAAACATGCATATGATGAGTTAATTATTGAGATTTCCAATTCAGGATGATGGAAGTTTCGCATTAAGATTTCTCTTTGTATTTATGAAGCAAAAGAAGCCTTTTGTTTATTTATTTTTTTACACTTAATGCCTACTGTAAACATTGGGCATCTAGCTCCGCATTTATAAGTAATTTTCTTCCTTTTTTTTTGTCCCGTCTTGTTCTGAATGTTTTTGTCGGTACACGCGAGGTTCAGAATAGAGAATAATGGGCAAAAAATAGAGAATAATGGGGTGCTAATTTATAAAGCATGGAGAAAAACGAGCAAAAATATGAAGAGTAGAGAAAAATGCCCCCAAAAATAAAAGAATATTGAAATGAAGACCCTATCATCCAGACCCTCATGCACGATATAGACGTTTATGCAACTAAGGGTTTTTTGGACACCAAATTGTTTCATGCTCTTTATTTTTATTATAATGGGTTACTTTTTATTTCATTATATTTTTATTTGGTTTATCAAGCTAAATTATATATATTATATTTTCCGATTAGTGTAAGCATTTAAATGCGAGTTTAACTATATTCAAAATTGAAGTTTTTAATCATTGGACAAGTACGGTAAATTCAGAAGTTTTTACGATGTTTTCATCATTGCGAAAATTGCGACGACAGAGGTTTCGCAAAAATAAAAATTCCCGTTTTAAATTGGAAAGCATTATTTGTATGAAGCAATTAAAATTGCATTTTTGTTTATTATTCAACAATCGCAATAATATATAGATGCACGCAAAATCTTCTGAATTTCTAAAGAACTTATTTAATGGGAAAAGTTGTAAATAAAATTTCTGATATCATTTGCAGCATATTACGGCTTATGTTAAAATGATAATAATTTTAAACAGCCGTATTGAAAACTTGCAAGCAAGGACACTGATTTCACCTGCTACATTCTGAACATACTTGTTACCCTAATTAAATGCTCAATTTAAGGTTGACAAAAAAATTTAAAGACGTTGATCAACTTTTTTACTTGTTATTGATGGCTCAATGTGTAAATATGAGACCAGAGGTAAAATCACAGGTTGCTGAAGATCGTAAATCAACAAAGTCATCCACTTTCTTTTATCTGCCGTGTGCATCAGGGTTAAATATAAGACTCTCTATTCTTTGTATTATCTGTGAATGATATCTAACTTTATCTGATGTAAAATCTGTGACACTTAAGGCGATAATGTCGCAATTATATTACAATAAATTGATGAATTAAATGATAATGACCAATCGTTTCATGAGAACAAAACTGTACATTTTCTTGTAGAATCATGTCCGATCCAAATCTTACAGGAGTGCATTCATTTGTAATATAAATATTATAACTTGTTTGGTTCAAACGCTTTCTTCCAATGATTGACAAGGTCACAGTGACTATAATGTTTAGAGTCATCCGTTTAGCTTCTGGGTGATGCATAATAAATGCGATGTCATGTTCAGACTGAGGACGTCATTTGTTCTCTGGTGGAATGTTCTCTCATTGGCAATCATACCACATCTTATTTATAAATTCAGCGTCAATATGAGAAGAATACCACACACTCTGCACATAGAAGAATCCCATGTGATACTGTCCCCACTATACGTATTATCCATACTGACGTAAAGTAAGGCCTTTTTTAGGACTTGTGTGTGGCCGTGGGACGTTAAAGATCAGTCTATACGTAGAAAACCTGGAAATTGATGACTTGGTGCCGTATGTTTCTATCTCGAAATCGTAAAAGATCAATTTTCAAATAATATAGATAAATCATACATAAGTTGATTCCGAATTCATTTACTCCACGAATATGTAACTTTTACCCACGAACCTTCCCCCTGTAGCATATGTAGTGTACAAAGTGCGTTCTAGCGTCCCCAGGTCATAAAAAGACCGTCAGACGTCAGAGCAACTCTAATAAGTGAGGCAAATGCTAAACACACAAAACAAAAACAGTTAATAAAAAAAATAATAGCATGCTTACAATTAAAATACCTATGGTATATTTACAAATATTAGGTCCTTTGCTTAAACTTTATGGGAGTACGCCCTACACCCGGACGGACGACCTTTTATGTACATGTAGCTATGGTTAATTCTTATTCAGAATATAAAGTGGACAGTGTTATAACCTCTGAACATTGAACCACCAGTATACCAAGATGGTCATTAATTTATATTGGTTAAAGATGTCCTTTAAACACATGGAAATCGCATTAAATTTTTTTTTTCAGCAGCCACGTTTAGCGCTGAAAAAAGAGGGACGAAAGATACCAGAGGGACATTCAAACTCATAGATCGAAAACAAACTGACAACGCCATGGCATAAAATTAAAAGACAAATAGACAAATAATAGTACAGATGACACAACATTGAAAACTAAAGACTAAGCAACACGAACCCCACCAAAAACTAGGGGTGATCTTAGGTGCTCCGGAAGGGTAAGCAGATCCTGCTCCACATGTGGCACCCGTCGTGTTGCATATGTTATTACAAATCCGGTAATTGGTCTAATTCGGAAGGTCACATTCGTGAAAAGGGTAGGGTACTGTAGTTACAACATAAGGAACATATCCGATATCATCTGTGAAACAGTTATTCAATAACGGTCAACCAACTCGTGGTGGCGTCCGTAAAATTTACAAAGGGATGATTTCAACTTCACCATTTGGAACTCTTGGTTTAATAGCTTCCTTGTGAGCAGCAATCCTCTATCAAGGAAATCATGAAAGGAAATACAAGCCCGGGAATATTGTATCAATTGGGAGATATATACTCCGTATGCAGGCGCTGCTGGAATGTTGCTACATAGAAATCGAAGGTTCACAATTGGGAAGCTGAAATCATCTCTTTTGTCGTAAAGTTTTGTTTTCAACCGACCCTCATTGTCAATTTCTAGATGTAAGTCAAGATATTAGGCAGACTTAACTGTATCTGTAGTATCCTTTATCTCTAGTTCGATGGGATAGATTCGTTCAACATAGTCACCAAATTTTGTATTATTTAGTGAGAGAACATCATCTATATAGCGGAACGTAAAGTTAAGTTAAAGGATATTGCTAACTTCTTATGTTTATCTTTCTTCCTAAGAAGTTCCTGTTACAGTATGAAGTCAGCCTCATAATAATAAAGAAACAAGTCGGCAAGGAGAGGAGCACAATTGGTTCCCATTGGAATTCCGACAGAATAATAGTTTTGTTTTATGTATATATGAATAAGTGTTTCAAATTGCTTTAAGTATATTAATTCGTCTCTTCATTTCTTTTAACAGTGTCACAACCAGCCAAAAATGGAGGTTCGCAGCTCCTCGCTCTTTTTTGTGTTATCTCCTTTGGATTCTGTTCACCCCTCTACTCTTATAGCCATGCCCTTTGCATTTTTTTCTGCATAGGGAAATAAATTCTTTTCAATACAAAGCAATCATTTGAACAACAAAATACTATAAATCCAGCAATAATAATTAAACTTATGCAATTATTTCAATTTGTGTATCTATAAACATGAGAAAGTTTGCCTTTTTCAGACATGAAGCCCTTCATCATAAAGATGTGCTAGTCTTTAATAATCAATAATCAATTTTAACGAGCTTTCATTATATTTCAAAATTTGAACTCGCGCAAAAATTCAGGGGAAATTCGGCATATCTGTTAAAAATCAGTTATCATTTTGTCGTTTCTTTTTTCTCACATATTACCGATGTGTTTTCAAACATCTAGCACATGAAACGTAAATAATATGTTTATCTTTAAATTTAATCATATTTTTATATCTATATACATTAATCCGAATTGAGTATGAGCCCTCCTATAAACACCTGAAAACGGTCCGTTGGAATCCGAGAATAGCCCATTAGTCTTACTGATAGGGTTTAATGGCGGTGTCACAGATTTGGTTTTCAAATATTACTCAAATAAGACGACATTATGATTTAATCAACAGAAGTATTGGATTAAGATATCACATAATATGTTTATTAATATTTTGATAACGAGAAAAAAGAATATATAGAAATATTTATTAAATGGCTACTAGACAACGTTTTAACTGATAATATCAAATGATAACCGTTGTTTAGAAAACAACTTGTCAGTAGGAGTCTAGACGATATACGTTAGGTCAAAAATGTTTCACCAATAGGAAATTCAAATATGGCAATCGGACTCCTTTGTGTTTAAAAAAATTTAAATAAGGAAATAGTGGTTCCAAATAGTTACATAGTTTAACAATTAACTCTGTATCTGTTTAACCAACAAATGTTTAAGCAATACGTAACCGAAGTTTTTTTTTACAAAAAAGTGCTTGGATGTTGGATGTGTACTGATTGCTTATTTAGTCTTAGATACCTGATTGTTTATTAGTTGTTATACTGCGAGTACATTTACTCTCAGATATGTACTTAAAGAGTCGTTTATGTTGTGAGGGATGTATAAATACCCTTCCGCGTCCGGTCTGTGTTTTTGTTAGGTGTTTTTCTGCTTTGTGTCGATCTGATGAGTTAAGCCCTTTTCAACTGATAGTTTGTTCTTATGTTGTACTGTTTCACCACTGTCTTAGGTTCGGGGCGGGTTGGCGACTTCAAACATGTTTAACCCGCCTCATTCTATATGTGTCTGCATGTCCCAAGCCAGGAGCCTGCAATTCAGTGGTTGTCGTATATTGCTGTTTCTCATACTTGTTTTTCGTTAATTGTTTTGTAAAGTTTGTTCTTGTGTTGTGCCAATCGACCATTGTCCCAGGTTAGGGGAGGGTTGGCGCCTTCAAACATGTTTAACCCCGCCACATTCTGTATGTGCCTGTCACAAGTTAGGAACCTGTAGTACAGTGGTTGGCATTGGTTCATGTCTACCATAATTTTTATTCGAAAATTGTTTTGTTATAAATTAGGCCATTAGTTTCTCAATTGAATGGTTTCACATTTTTCCAATCGGGTCATTCTATAGCAGACTATACGGTATGTTTTTTTTCACATTGTTGAAGGCCGTACGGTTGCTTATGATTGCTTACATCCACTTCATTTGAACTTTTGTGGATATTTGTCTCATTGGCAATTATACCACATCTCCTTATTTTTATATTTGATTATAAAACAAAGTAAGATGCTGTAAGATCGCCAATGAATAAAGTCAGCAATAAGAGGCTTGGACATTGCAACATCTGAAACAATTCTAATAAGAAAACATACTGCATGATTTATTACATAACAATAAACGAAAAACAAAGACAACAGACAGCAACCAACGACAACTACTGAATAACAGGCGCCTGGCTTGGGACGGGCACATACAGAGTGTGGGGAGGTAAACATGTTTTGAGTGCTCAACCCTTCCACTAACAACAATGTTGTATAACAGCAGAACACAAGAACAAGCTATAAAAATCAGTTGAAAATGCTCGAATATTCAGACTGAGGAAAACAAACAACAAAAAAACGTAATGTTTGTAAGACAAAAGACACAAAGAGTGCTTGCAATTACTGACAGCTATAGTTGAAAGCCACTTACAACTAATATATACGTCATGTTCTCCCTTCAGACTTGCGTATCCTATCAGTATTTTGTTTTTACTTTCCGCCTCTAAACAATTAAAATGCATTTTGTGAACCTTACAATGCTGCAAACCGTCAGCCTTATTGCATAATCTGCAAAGGCATACATCCTTGCTGTTCTTTTGCATACAAATTCGAGACTTGCGATTGACACTTTTAACTTGCCCTCTCGTTGATAGATTAATTGTTGTTCGCTTAACATCCATTTGCGAATATTCAATGCATGTTCAGGACGAGAACAAATTAACAATTAATACAGATGTTAGGTCCTGTAATAGGGGTCTACCGGAAAATTTGAAATGCCACTTGAAAATGAGGGTATATTGGATAGTGACAAAAATTTAGCCTGGCAACAAACCACCTAAGGACCCACGAAAGAATTGTTGCAAGGGTTCATAACGTGCAGAAAGTGGGACCCTCTCTCTACACGAGGCATCGGATTTAAATCCCTATTCTGACTATTTTTTTAAATATTTGTATTTCTCGATAAAAAGAGTTGCGAAAGAGCTAAATTTTGAATATATATATGCATATCCACTTCAATGATATCGCTTCAATTTTCAAACTGGAAGATATCTTATCGGGTAAGCACTTGGCTATAATATCTAATTTTCCTATTAAATTGAATAATTAAAAAACCCGTTTTCGGTCAAATATTACAACACTGACATGTCTATGACATCATAGAGACATTTGTAACAGTGATTTTTCTGCACTATATTGTCAAAACGTACATGATCCCATTCATTTGGCAATAAAATAACATAATTTCGAAAGGGATCAAATAATGGTTCTTGTCATACCTTCTACTTTATGTTTGTTTAAGGGATGACTGTAATATTTTTGTTCTGTCTATGAAGAAATAACATCAAAAATGTGGTGCACACTGAATAACCCGCGTAGTGGGTTATTCAAAAGTGTGCACCACATTTGTGAGGTTATTTCGAATAGACAGAAAAAATATTATAGTCAGTCCTTATGATTTAATTTTAAATTCCGTTTTAAGGAGTAAATCATGAAAAAAAAGCTGATGAAGTCACGGTCACATGACAAAATGATGTATATAAGCTGATAGACAAAAACCTTTCAGCCAATCAGAAGACGTGTTACATCCAAAATTAAATTATTACAATTTGATGGAAATACAGATTCACAATTCGTTTACTCCGTTATATTTTCTGTTCCGGTCATTATAATATTAGCCAATGAAATTTCTGCCAATAAATTTTTGAAGGTGTGTATCATTACGACAAAACAAGAGGATCCAGCAAAGTCCTTTTAACAGAAAAGATATCCTTGTTAGCGAGGCGTGGAGGCTTAATCTGCAGTGTATTTTAATCATATTGTGTTTGTTGTTGTTTGTCTAAAACTTATATCTTGGAATAAAGAATATCGCTGATTTAGATAAATTAATATTGCTTTAATATTATAAATATACTTTGAACTAGATCTGGATAATAGGACGTTAGGGCTGTTCACCAACAAATCTTTATTTCAACAAGATAACGTCAATTTTCCTATTGTAAACTTTCCAAATGATGTAGTAATCTAGCAGCACCTGCATACTAATGTTGATACGATATAATAAAGATTGTTTATGTGATCATAATGACTTTTTAGGGCCCGATTGGTCATATATCTCTTCATATATTCAGGCATTGACAACTGTATATGCATCATTGGGTTAAGATTTTGGATTTGAGCGTGCTTGATGAAGGTAAAACAAGAAAAACTCTTCGAACGCACAAAATTTAAAAATGGATACGTTCATTTGATTGGCGATTGATCTTAACAACTACTTTACTTTAGCAAGAGTTCTCCATGTTAAAATTGAATTCATAACTGCAAAAGAACTCTATAAACCACGACAACAGTGTCAAATATGTTAATAGACTGTATTCAGAAGTTAGCTTCTGATTTCTTAGGATTCTGTTTGTATCTTTGCGGAAAGCTTAGCTTTCACCATAGGAAGCAGTATGGTTCAGATGACGTACTTTTAAGAACGGATTCTAGATCTAGAGCTTATACAAGATTGTAGCTTGCGGAAAGCTTAGCTTTTACCATAGGAAGCAGTATGGTTCAGATGACGTACTTTTAAGAACGGATTCTAGATCTAGAGCTTATACAAGATTGTAGCTTGCGGAAAGCTTAGCTTTTACCATAGGAAGCAGTATGGTTCAGATGACGTACTTTTAAGAACGGATTCTAGATCTAGAGCTTATACAAGATTGTAGCTTGCGGAAAGCTTAGCTTTTACCATAGGAAGCAGTATGGTTCAGATGACGTACTTTTAAGAACGGAATCTAGATCTAGAGCTTATACAAGATTGTAGCTTGCGGAAAGCTTAGCTTTTACCATAGGAAGCAGTATGGTTCAGATGACGTACTTTTAAGAACGGAATCTAGATCTAGAGCTTATACAAGATTGTAGCTTGCGGAAAGCTTAGCTTTTACCATAGGAAGCAGTATGGTTCAGATAACGTACTTTTAAGAACGGATTCTAGATCTAGAGCTTATACAAGATTGTAGCTTGAACACTTCTACTTGTTTGTTTTTAATTTTATCACTACCATAAAGTATTCTGTATAAAATATAGTTTTTACATTTGTAAGTACGTGATAAAATTGTACAAACAAACCCAAACTTGATTGTGAAATATGCCTCCGTTTTGAGAATCTCTAATTGCTTTTATGATGCCGTCTCGATCGATCTTTGTATACATAATAATTAGCACCCATAACGATCATTTAAACCATCAAAAGTGTGAGAAAGTGACTATTTGTGTAATTAAAATATCTCTTACACTCGATTTTTGAGGTATCAAAACACCATTTAGGACATTTATAAACTTTAAAGACATTTGCTGGTGTCCAAATATTGACAATAAGACGAGTATTTGATCAGCTCATTGGAAGCGCTTAAGATCGAACGTCTGTCATTGTTCAATTCAATTGAAAGATGTTCATTTCGCAAAGTTTGTTTATACAGATTACAATAGAACTAAACATTTACTGTCTTTATGTAAATAGAAAAAGAAATAATGTGAACTTTTCACATTTCTTTCTACTTATGCCGGCTTAGGAATTAAACAAATGTTACGGAATAAAGATCAGATACTTCTTGGTTGAAGTTATGGATCAGTTTAGTTGACACTTTCAAACACTTTTTAAAAGAGAGACTTCTGTTAAAAGCACTCGTGATTCTGAACGATAAAAGCAGCAGGCAATGGTCGAGTATGTACAAATGTATATCAAGAGGCGTTATATTTCTATCCTCGTGAAACCCTTTAATTTGGCTATTATTTTAGGTCCTTTTGGGTCATATAGCTCTTCAACTGTTCGGTTCTTTCACATCATTGGCTTTCAAATATTCCTGATGAAGTTAAATCCAGAAAAGCGCTTTCGACGCATGAAAGTGTTATTTTCATATTTTATTGCATTTTTAGTTGACATTAATTTTTAGTGTGACACATTTTATTTCGTATTCAAAACTCTTCGAACAATAGATAAAAAAGTTTTGCAAAATCGATGAAATTAAAATTTTGACTATTATACGCCGCTTCAGAGAACAATTTCTTTCAGAACTTTGAATTCTTTCCTGGAAAAATACATCACGAAGAGTTGTTGCAGAGTTTACTGCCGACAATATTCTCTCAACATGGAGATTCGTATTTACCGTTCCCGTGTACACAACTTGTGCAAGACGTATCTGTATAATATTTATACATTCTGCACAGCATTCATTCTTTTTATTTATATGGGTTTTACTGTCCAAACAAGTGAAAGACACACTAGTTTATGTCGAAGCTACTAAAAGAGAGGCGAAAGATACATAAAGGGATATTCAAACTCACAAATGATACTTTCGCAATTCACGTTGTTGTTAATTGTCGCTGTGTCTCTTTATTCTTGGACGCATGATTCGTCTTAACGTTATTCGGTGGAAATTTATTTGGCAATATTATTCCACCGCAACTATCCAAGCAGGGTTCTCACTTAAGCGAGTCCATGAGTTGTGGACTCTTGAAAATCTGTCTGGACTCATCATTTTCAACACTGGTGAGTTCAAATGTTCATCAAGATTGCAAAATATTGAATTAATTGCATGAGTATACATACATGTTTAACACAATTTTATAACAAAAATTTAAAAATAACCTAAATATAATGTCATTTCCTTGCTCTTCCTTCCTGGTCATCATGAATGAAATAATAAATTATATAGCAATAAAATTTCATCTTCTCACTGTTGAACTCAGCATGGCCAAAAAATACAGAGTCCTTAGACTCGCCTTTAAAAGTCCGTAGGGAGAACTCTGTATCCAAGGTAATGCATATTCACATGGAATATAAACTCGAAGACAACAACCATTCGTTACGGATTCATATGTGGTCTGTCGTTATAAAATTTGTTTCTTTACAAAAAATGTTCCAATTTTTTCTGGCAACCATTGGTTTCCAACGATATCTGTCTTGTCTTTTTTAGTAAATTTATTCATATGCGGAAATAAATATTACAAGAAAATGAAACATGTCAATGCCCTATAGCATTTTTGGGTCTCTTCCACTTACTAGCTTATAAGCTAAGCCGGTCTTGTCTACGGCTAAATAAACTATATAATGTGTCTAATATATATAACAAATTTATATACTAGTATATAAATATATATACCATCTCCAGTCTTCCCGAAAAATGATACGAAGGATGACAAATTACACTGCAGATATGTGTTGCGCATAGGTTATCATATGTGAATGGCTTTAATTATTGTCATTTATAGTTTAGTAAACTATAACTAATTCATGCATGTAGTATCATATTTATTTTGTTTCATGCTTGCATTTTTTTTTTCATATCCTCCCTTTCAAAATACGTAATCCATCCTGAATCCATGTTTAGTACACTGGAATAAAGTTAAGAGTGCAGATATGTACGTAAACTATTATACGAGAGCATCAAAACTGCCGAAAAAGGCCAAAACGTTATAGCCTACCTAGATCAAAACTGTAACAGACCAAAACGGAATAGCCTACTAAGCACCAAAACAGTAAAAGACTTAAATGGTACAGCCTCTTTAGCATCAGGGAGCATCAAAACTGTGAAAAACCTGATTGGAACAGCCTCTTTCGCATCAGGGAGCATTAAAACTATGAAAGACCTAAATGAAATATCCTTTGAGTCTGTAACATCAGGAAGCATCAAAACTGTAAAATACCTGAAGGGAACAGCCTCTTTAGCATCAGGGAGCATCAAAACAGTAAAAGATCTAAATGGAACAGCCTCTTTAGCAACAAAATTGTAAAAGAACAAAAGGGAACTTCCTCTTCAGCTTCCGAGAGCATCAAAACTGAGCATCAAAACTGTGAAAGAATTGTAAAAGAACTGATGAGTTAAGCCCTTGTTAACTGATGTTTATTGTTTTTTCTTATGTTGCACTGTTACACCACTGTCCCAGGTTAGGGGGGTTGGTGCCTTCAAACATGTTTAACCCCGCCGCATTCCATATGTGCCTGTCCCAAGTCAGGAGCCCTTAATTCAGTGGTTATTATTATATAAAGGGAACAGCATCAAAACTTTAAAAGATCTAAATGGAACAGCCTCTTTACAGCATGAGGGAACATCAAAGCTGTAAAAACGATCTAAACGGACCAGCCTAGTTAAGACATGAACATGACAGACAAATACTTACTAAATTGCATACTTGTCAAAAGGAAAAGAGTATGAAAAAAAAAATACTTACTGTCCACTTAGAGGGCCAGGGATTTTTCGGTAAAGGTTTCCTTCCTTTAGATAAGTTGCCGACCAAGGATGACGAGCCATTTTCTGTCCGTTATCATTTCAGAGTTTTCTTTCTCCTAGACAAATTACCTTCCAAGGTTAACGATCTTCATCTAACCAATGTAGAAGTCTTGACATTGTAGAGGCTATGTGCTGGTAGTAGAGGCTTACTCACTAGACTCTCTCTTCGATTACATATGTAGGCTAGCCAGCGGAGGCTGCTTTAATAAAAACAACCACACTAGACGCATACAACAGCTCTGTGGAAAAACCACCAGCGTATAATTTTACTCCAATTTCCTGGAGGGAGTTGAAACCTTAGTTTTGGTACCATTAAATTTTATCAATAAGACATTTAATTTATAATCAACGTTAATAATTAATTTTAAATTATGGTAGTACCGAAGCAGTGGCTACTGAGTGGTAGGTATCATCCGGGAACAACAGTCCACTAGCGGTACCCATTTTGCATCCAATGGTAGGCCTCAAAGAATTGCATGTTTTTGTTTCAAACAAGTCCATTTAACACTAGATTATATAAAACCAAAGACTGAGCAACATGAACCCAACCGAAAACTGGGTTGGTCCCATGCAGATGCTCCGCAAGGGATAAGCATATGGCACCCGTCATGTTGCTCATATAATATAGTAAGTACAAATTTCGGTGATAAGTCGCATGCATTTTGTCATGTCATAAATCAGAAAAGACGGATGTGACGATTGTGAGATTTGGGGTATACTTCAATGACATAAAAATCAAGAAGACATGTAGAGGTCAAACTATGACCTTTGATGATTTTTTAAAGCATGTTTGTGTAGAAAAGACACTTTTGCAATTTCAGTATTATGATTTTTTTCTGGAAGACGTTGTTTTGGTACCTTTTAGGTATCTACTTGACACAAGTTATGTAAAAATAAGGAGATGTGGTATGATTGCCAATGAGACAACTATCCACCAAAGTTCAAATGAAATGGATGTAAGCAATTATAGGCAACCGTACGGCCTGCAACAATGAGAAAAACCCATTAAGTGTGGTCGGCTATAAAAGGCCTGTTTTATTTCTTTGATATCATCCTGTTGGATGTCGAAATGTGCAGGTAAATATACATGATATATTTGCCACTGAACTGTAAGCAAAGGGCCAACTAGACGTTAAAAGATTACCACCCCTTGTCAAATAGTGCATATATATGTTGAACAAAAAAAAAAAAAATAACATATATTTGTTATTTGTTATTATTTTCTCTATTTTTTTTTTGTAACTGTAAAATATGCAGATAGCACAATTCGTGCTTATTACTTATTACGAACTGTACTTAACAATGAGGACAATATGCATAGACTCCTACAAATATATAATATAGCTGGTCCTTTGTCGATCAAAGAGCTTTGCATTTTTGCTACACTACAATACTCTTAATTCAAGCGTCTGTTTCATCCGGACATAGGCTGTCTTTTTTGTTTATCCAATATAACCACGGACCCCTTGTATAAACACACAATCTACAAAGGCGGTAAACAATTCTTTCATGTCGGTACAGTAAAGTTTCAAGTTTTGAGCTGCAAATATAAGCTAATTATTGTTTAAAAAATTAAAGAGTCAAACATTCATCTTCTTATCAAATCATCAAAGAAGTGGTCATTTTCATTTAAAACCCTTTATTTTAATGGGTAATTAAAACTCTAAGTGACAGGCATATTAATTTGCACTCCTAAAAAATGGTATTTTATTAACATTGCAGGCTGATTAATCTTTTAAGCCTTTAGAAAATAAAAGAGATAATCCCTAATTTTACAAATAACATTGCTGTCCCGTTAATCCAAACACTTCTTTTCATTATTTACCTATATATAGATATATACCGTTAGACTATTTAAATCTATCGTATCGTTATCAAAGTTTTGGACATGATTGTAATATTAATTCTCTTTAATTGGTTTTATTGACAAGAAAAGAAAGTGTTCTCCTTTTAATATCAGTTTTTGATACACAAAGCGCATGCGTGTCAGGTGAGAGTTAATCTTTGCTTATTTGTGTATTGTCTTGTATTGAGTGGTATATGATAGCTAGTCGGAACATCAAAGACAGAGAACATGAGATCGAAGTCCAAAGCAAGAAAACTAACACACGGTAAGTTGACAAAACACACATACAAACATTTAAACGCACAAACGCACATTTTGAATTTTATTCATATTTTTTTCATCACTCAGATTCTGTATCAATTATTACCACCTGTCGTTTTTGACATCGAATTTGATTAAATACGACAAGTACAAGCTTTTTTTCTATATTTAACAATAAAATAAGACTTAACATAATTCGATCGATTTCTTCAATAAATTGATAAAAGTTTGTAACAGGTAATTGCTTTAATATTGTTCTTTTAGTAACTTTCCCTAATCTATTTTCGGCTATTGGAAATTAATTATTGGTCAAAGTGTAAATTACAGCAGAGTTTATGGAATAACGGTAACTCTGTTTAATTTGTCATTTTGATTTTACATATCAATTTTTCACACGTATAGAACAACCATATGGACATTTTAAAAAGGAAGATACAAAGTTATTTAATATTTAATAATTATTTGTCTTGATATAGAGTGTAATATTTAATCTTTGTATATGACATGAAATCATTTGTATTGTACATTTTCTATTGAAAACATTCACCAAGTTTGTATTGATATAAATTATGAATGCGTTTTATGAATGCTCGTGTATTAACATTTTGCGCGCATAGACCCATGGAAAGCCACTTATAACAATCAGAAATAGCAGATGTACTAAACTCCATGGTAAAAACCCATGTCCATTTGTATACAAGCTAGTTTAGAGAAATATTCACAAACATGCATGCGTTGTGCATCCTTCGCTTTCAATGTTTTGGCTATGAGCGTCCCTGATGAAGATCAATCCAGAAATGCGCATCGGACGCATAATTTTCTTTTTTTTCCAATAAATCGTCTGTGTGAAGGATACCTTTTTATTTACAGATGAAATCTATTTTGCAGTTTTGAGGGTTTAAAGAATCTGTGTAGTATAGTACATGTTGTATTTGCATGTACTCTTCGTCGTCGTAAGGACAAAAGCGATGTGATTTAATTAGATTAAGTAATGCCTTATTGCCATCTGCATTCACATATATAATTCTCTAAGACAAGGTTGATCTGGGACGATATTTACAAATCTTTTTTAGGTCTTGGTTCTCTCAGCTGGCTGCTGGAGATTTGGTCTTCATTTTACCCGATGACATTCAATAAGCGCGTTTTGTGTTGGAACGGGGACCCAATTATTTCCCCCATTACTTCAATGCAATTTTATCCAAATTGAGGGGCAGATTTTTTACTCGTTATATTAGACTGCAAAATTTCATTTACTTTCTCATACTAATAGCCCCTTCATGGTTTCTTGGAGAATTCTTAGAGGGTCATTTAAGAGAGCAATACTGTTTTGAGTATTAATAGGGTCATTTTAAAATTTGGACCATTTACTCAGACAATCATCATCCTTATACATTTCAGAATCACTTAAAATTTAACAGAAGTCAAAAGTTTAATGAATATCCTTTAAACATACTTCAATTTTAAGCATCTTTACATAATTTTCACCTCGGTACAATATCCCATTTAAAAGATGGTGATTTATTAAGGGACTTCATTCTTGGGTACTGGACTGGTATCCTGTAATTGGGATCCTATTGCTGCTCTAAAATTATTACCACGTGTCTTCCATTCTCCATTTTG
The DNA here is from genome assembly GCF_021869535.1 of Mytilus californianus. Taxonomy (NCBI): domain Eukaryota; kingdom Metazoa; phylum Mollusca; class Bivalvia; order Mytilida; family Mytilidae; genus Mytilus; species Mytilus californianus. The sequence continues at coordinate 48,828,647 of NW_026262593.1, forward strand.
AGATGCAAAAGATAATAATGTGACTTTATCCTATTCCGATGCATTATCTCAAACGAAAAGATACAAGAAATCAATATTTTCATGTTTTGATATTCATTGCTTAAATTGTGATATACATGACAACAGCTTGTTATGTTGTTTGTCTAAAAGCTTAAGTCATGTATTAGATGCACGTGACAGAAAACTTGATCTCTGGTGGATAGTCGTCCCATCGGCAATCATATTACATCTCCTTATTTATATTGATACTTGATTCTAACATTGTAAATTTCGAAGAAAAAATATCCCAAAACGCCATAGCATGCTTATACATTTACTTGAAATTTTCGGTTCTTAGACATATGATTTCATTGGCAACACTATTTGTTGCTTTCCTGTCATACAATTGACCTTTAGAAAATGTTATCAATTGAATACGCATACTTCTATGTGTTAATACAAAACATTAAATCAACTGTATGCTGAGGGTAGCCAAGGGTCAATTATATGGCCACAAGACCTACCAGCATCCGGTAGAAAGTCGTGCGTTCAACAGGCCTTTGTTTGCTAAACTGAGTGTACATGTACTCAGTCAAGAAATGTGTAACTGAGGTCTATAAATCTAAGGCATTAGTTCATAAAGTACCATGCCATTCCTATGTCAGTAAATCATACCAAATTTGTTCAAACAAGTGGTTGCAGACAGAAACCTTCCAAAACGCAACAACCAAATAGCAACCAAAACAACTGACCTTGATACATGCAGTCAACATGAAGAAATTCAAAACAACTGTGGTTGTCCCTTGTGAAGCTACTGTAGTTTTTTTTCAGATGCCACTTTTCTTTCAAAATATAATCTTTTGTAAAATAAAATAAAACAAGCGCTTGAAAAAATCTGCTTGGTTTATTTCTATTAGGTCAACGTACATAGTTTTATCAAGGACAAAACACAAAATGTAGAGTTACCCAAGTTATATCATATGGTGGAATAGGCATGATAATAATCAATAAATGGTTATTTTATATAATTCAAGTTGAGACTGCATAAAAGATGAGTATCCATCTATGAGATTACTCATTTTGGGTCTAAAAAATAAGTTTCAACATAGAAGACCGCATTATGTAATAAAGCACAAGACCGATTCATGACGAGACTTTTTGTTAGTTACGCCAAATGTTTAGGACGTTCTAACGATATGCTGCTCTATCTGTTAATTACTAATTGGATTTTTTTTATCACCAAAAAGTAAAGACGGAGAGAGATTTATTGAGTTCATCCTCAGAAAGATTAACATGGTATTATAAACTAAAATCCACACCCCGTATAGCACAACATGTATCATCAGATTTTCACTACAATAGGTATGTTGTCCTGTCGATAAGTAAATTAGCCTGGGCTGATATGAGTCAAATGGCGTGTTATATTTATATTACCTTTCAGTAATTTCTTTTAATCAAGTTATGAATAACAACAAACTATTGTTTATGCTTCATATGATAGAAAAGATAACAACTTTTTCAATGAATATCTCTATTTGATACGGTTTTCTTGCCAATTCAATATGAAATTGCAATGAGAAAGTGAAATTACTTGATGTCAAAGGGACATGTATTTGTCATACATAAGACTTAGTCATCGTGCCATGTACTTTACGAAGCTTACTTTTTTCTTTTCTGAAGATGAAAAAAAAAACATACAAAATAGTGAATTTTGCGTTGTATTTAAAGTTCAATGAGAACCGGGCCTTTTATAGCTTACAATGCGGTATGGGTTTTGCTCATTGTTGAAGGCAGTTTGGTGACCTTTAGTTGTTAACTTCTATGTCATTTTGTCTCTGATAGATAGTTGTCTCATTGGCAATCCTACCACATCTAATTATTTTTAGAATAATAAATTTTGCATTGTATTTCATGTTTAATGAAAGAATCTGGTCAAAATTGCCAAATGCAAATACATAGTTTCAATGTAAAATATGTTTGTATTTAGTTCGTCTTAAGGTTTTCATGCACGTACAAGGCATGCTTCAATTGTAACATGCATTGATGCGTTTTTTGCTTCCGGGGCTCTTGGCTCTTAAGCTTCACGATGAAGGTAAATCTAGAAAAAAAACTTTTCGAGCGCGGCAGTTGAGGATTCTGCTTGCAGTCGTTTCCGTCAAAATTAAGTTCATTTACTTGATAGCTTGACGTCCAGTAGCAGTAGCACATATTTTTTATATTGTATTAATACGTGATAAAGGTAAATGGTATATATAACCTGAAGTGGGGATGGGCTTGTTATTTTGGGATATTGTTTACTACCAGTGGCAAACCAAATTTAAATCGGTAGCGTTAAACATTTTGCCTTACAAATGCGGATCATCCAGAGAGATGTTGCTCGATTGTTTACCGTGTGGAAAGTGTGATATTCTCCGAGATTTTTGTATTCCAGTATGCAATAAATGGTAAATGCATTGGATTTTAACAGCTATACATGCATGCAACAATCTTCCTGAATGTACACATGAAATATTTTCCACGGACCTTCAACAAACACCAGTCAATCAATCCATGCTACAATCTATCAATTGATTGTTGTTTACCTAACGTTTAGTGACATGCGCATTCAGAACGAGAACCAATTAACAATAAACCAATGCATTAGGAGGTTCTGCTAGAATGAAGGGTTGTAATCGGGAATAGAAAATGTTGTATAAGGAGAAAAATTGTTACTCGCAACAAACAACCTTTGTATACGGATCCCCCAAAATGTTGTTGCATGTGTTTTAACGTGGAGAGATTGTGGCATTCGCATTCCCTACAAGTGGTGTCATATGTAACGTCACCATTCCGACTGGGCGTGACTGAGTGTTTGTACATCCCGCACAGCTGAACAGACGATACTTTCAATATACATGTACCGACAGTTTCGTCTTTATTTTCTCGTGGAATATGAATTTTAAGGTGTTCCTATGCAAGAAATTAATTGTATACTGCGTGCACATGTATATATATATGATAATCAATTTTATATGATGTTCAGTTTTGTTAAAAAATTCATGATGTTAGTATGCCTTTGTAAACACAAATATAGAGCTCTTGTTCTTGTGAAATACACAGGGAAATTGTGTCAATTTTTTTATCCTGATCATCGTTTTGATCTACAGCGTTTTTCTTTAAGTAAAATGTTTCGTTTTCTGAACACCGTACTCCTATTTCCTTTTTAGGCAAAACCTTTCGGAATTTGGGTTTTCTCAATGTTCTTCAACTTCTTACTTTATTTGGCCTGTTTTAACTTTTTTGATTCAAGCGTCACTAATGAGTCTTTCGTAGACCAAACAGAGTCTGGCGTAAAAAATTTAATCCTGGTATTTATATGATGAGTTTATTTAATTAGCATAACACACTATTTATTGCATTTAATGCCATTCTTGTTAGTTGATTATTTCAATGCATATATATTTGTCGTTAAATGTAGATTACGCTGTATCTGTAAGATTGTAATTATAAATTCTTTAGATTTAGTGAAGATTTACCCATTAACCCTTAAATCCTTTGGCCATTTCTTGCCAAAACAAGTTTTCTTTATGTGGACAATGGGTCAATACTTCTTCTATTTGTTCAGAAGTATTCCTCAATAGATTTTACTTTACTTTGGCATCTGGATGATAATGCATCGAAAAGAAAAGGATCTTTATGGGGGCTTAGTATACACTTAAATATTTATCTAAGACCAATTGTAATATGACACTCTTTAAGTAATATTTTCTTGAACCAAGGATAGTGTCTAAGACCTTAGAAAAACACACTTTAATGGATTCATCAAAAGAGGAGCATTCTCGCATTTAATTCTCAAAACAAAATATCTTCAATTAGGTGTTACATTAAAAACGACATTTTTGTTATGATAGGTGACTTCAATGACAGCTTGGGATTTCGGGCAATCCGCTATAAAGTAGTGGTAATGTATACAATTTGTGTGGTTAAGTAGCCACACTGACACGGTTTGGGTCATCATTGTACAAACAAAATGAAAATGTATAGATAATACTTAAATGGGTCGTATTGTTCACTTTTCATAAGTTTTATGTGTGAAATTTCTATCGGATTTTTTGTTAGTTTAAACTGTTTGCATTAACTCGTGTATTTTCGCCCCTTGTCCATATTTGATCAAATATTTTCAGTAATTGACACATTATGTTGATTTTTGAAGTAACAATAAATAATACTATCACTCTTTGATAATATACGTGAAAAGAACCATTTTTTAATCCGTCTCAATCTTTTACGAATGAATAAACGTAAAGTGCTAAACAGTTATTTTTTTCTTAAATATTTTAGATATTCAAAAAAAAAATAATAAAAATAGAGATTATTCTTGATGTGATTCTGCGAGGTTTGAACTATTCTTGATGTTGTTCTGCGAGATTTAACTTTCTTGACTCTTCTTTAAAAGATGACGTCGAAGGTTTGCATTCTGACATTTTCCTGAAAAGAGAAACAAAAATGTATTTGACCAGATTTATTTTTGGTCTTTGGAAATCGAATCACACACTGTATTTATTATAAATTATTTTTTTCAAATATGCACAATACAGATATTTTTATCTAAATATTATAGATCTTTGGACATATGAAAAGATCAATTGTTTTCCAACTTGCTATTAACTTTTAGATGTGCAGAAGATGTTTGTTAATGGTATTTATGATATTTTATAATGTGCCACATGTGGAGCAGAATTTGCTTACCCTTCCGGAGCACTTGATACCACCCGCGGTTTTTTTGTTGGATTCATGTTGGGCAGTCTTTACTTTTCTGTGTTGTGTTTTGTGTACTGTTGTTTGTCTTTTGGTCATTTTCGTTTTTTTCGCCATGGCATTGTCAGTTTGTATTCGACTTATGAGTTTGAATATTTTTTGGTATCTTTCGCCTCTCCTTTATGTATGTAGAACTGTTCATTGATGTTTGAATTGTTCCTTGTATATTGGCTTTTTATTTTATGTCATTTAAGGGAGAAGCTGCACAAAACTGTCTCGTTTTGAAAATAATTTACATATTTTCAACAGTCATTCCAACATCAATATTTTTGAAAGATGGATTAAAATAAAAGGATTGATGACATATCTTTTTAGGATAAGGAAGTCCACTTTGCAGAATATTATAAGTACAACGTCTTGCATTATAGAAATGGGTTAAATATATATCATATTTTCACAAAAACGTTGATTTTCTGCAATAAGTCAGTAAGACATCATATTATCGCGTTCAGTAAAAAAAATATAAATAGATAAATTTTGTAATTTTGAAAGGATACGGGAATTTAGTCGAAATCCAGACTACCATCGTCTGATGAAAACAAATAATTCCATTTCAAAAGACATTTATATTATATAAAGTACTAAGTAACACTCAGAAACAAATCTTTATGTCTTTTATGACTAATCTGATTATCATGAGAAAATCAATTTTAATATACTTTTGTACATATAGATATATTGAACAAACAAACCTTTAAGAATCAGAAACTCGTCACAAACAAAACGATTTATAAACTGATTATTTACCTAATCTATTACTTATCTTTTTAATCATCCTTAATCAGATTATCTCTTTTTAATAGATAATCCGTTGAAATGTGTGTATCTGGTAAAATCACCGCGGAGATAATTCTTAATCTTATAATCTTGTCTATAATTGAGGTGTAAATGAGGGGAACCTGTTTATAATTTATTTCGTACTGTTACAATAGAGTTTTCAGAAATGTGCTTATTTAACTAGACAAGAGGTCAAATTTTGGCATAATTCACTTGTCCAATATTTATAAAGTTACCAAATCCACAAAATAACACCAAACCTAGCCCGTCAGAACTCTGCTAACCCTTTAGACACCCAAAATTTAATGAAATTCTGACAGTTATCATAACTTTCATCATAATCCATAGGTAATTCATATATTTAATATCATTCAATTTTAATCTATTTTGCGCGTGTTAAGAATTGTTGAATAATGGTGGTAGATTATGTGTATTGGTTCAATACATGAAAAGAATTACGTAAGTGTCATCTAAGTCTTGACATTTTAACCTTCAAAGCGAAAAAATTAAGTGCAAAAATTTAATAAGGCTTTATGTTATTAAATACAGCAAGTTTTAGCTGAGACAAAGAAGACAGATATATTTATACTTCAATACATAGAAGAAAGAATACAAAGAACCATTTTCGCACTCTGTAAAAATTGAAATAAGATTGATGAAAAAGAAAAGAAATCAAATTAGTTCATGAACTTTTATCATATATATCGAAAATGAAATAGAGACATTTTTTGAATTTTCATGCAGTGAATATATCTGTCTTCCACCCTTTTAATAATCAGTAAGACTATTTTTTATTTAGTTTAGCCTTATATCATCCCAGAATATTAATAAATTGCCAATGCATTCATGGTTAAATCATGTATATGGGTATAATAATGGCTTGTTTATTTGTACTCATTGAAATTTCAATGTAAGTTACAAACATCAGAAAAAAAATCATTATTGACAACAAATAGTAAAGTAAATTTCCGCATTTTTCAATGTCTTTACAGCGGATAGCCTGTTATTGGAAGAATCACTCTGCAAATAGAAACATCAATAGGCGGAGATAAAACTGCTTTGTCTGTTATTGACATATCACATGAACATCCCTGTATCGTCAGTCATGGCATATACTAAAACAAGTACTGCATTTTACAGATGGTACATGCATAGACGTCGTTAAGCTTCTTTATAGTTTGTCATTTATTAGTTCACACTAAGATGTTTGGAGTAAGTTCATGCCTTTACTTCTGGTAGGAAATTTAAAAAGAAAATCCTGAACCATAAGTGTAAACAATATTTTATCTGGAAATACATATAACAATAAGAAGATGTGGTATGATTACCAATGAGACAAATCTCCACCCACTGATATAGAAATAAGCAACTATAGGTCACCGTACGGTCTTCAACATGCATGTATACAAAATCACATTCACTCCAGGGATTGTAAAACAAATGGAAAATCCCTTTGACAAATTCTTTTCCTCTGAACCATTCTTCCATAAGTCAAAATTAGACTGATTTTCTGTTTTCCGAATTCGATTTGGATTTCCGATATGTCACCCTACATTGATATATTACAAATTGTTCAAAATTTAAGTTGATTAATTGTTTAACCTTTCAGATAGTTCATTATGTATCTTTTATTCAATTTTATAAAGTAATTAAAATGAACAGATTTTATATGCATAATAGATGAACAAGCCAAAGCTATATCTCTGATTGATACAACTATGCTAATTTTCACCGTTTTTATGGAAATATAAATTTGGTGTTTCGACAAATGAACTGCTCTGAGATTTTACTTGTACTCAAATATTGTAAGTGTTATGTAGCACATCCATATTACTAAATACGATTCACAAAAAATCATGCTTTCTGAACTTATTTGGGTGTGGTTTTAGAGGCGTACATTTCTCACACCTACCATTTTGATATGTCGTTTATCTAATCTTATCCCGTGAATGAATCTATTGTAAATTGAGTCCCGAAGCCATATTGTGCGGAAATATCCATTCCAAAAATCCACCCTATACTTTACTATATACCAGCTATTAACAGTGTATTGACACAGAACGATGAGTTTAAGTGTATGGGTTGTTGATTTTATTGTCAGTTTAACTGTGGGATGAGTTGTTTATCTGATAGATCAATTGATCATCAACCGCAGTATGTTTATCATTATCATCATTGATAAACTTATGGAGCTAGACTTGCTATGAGAGGAATGTGTGAGGATCTAGTGGCGGGAAAAAAGAAATGCTAATAGATTTTTAATGAACTTAAATTTATCATAAAGGGTCCTACTTAGAAATATTGTATGGGTAAAAATATCTTTTTATTGTCGAATAGTTTGACAATAAAATGTCCGTTTACTATAGGCGGATTTAGCTGTTCCTTTTACACTTTTTTGTTTTTACATATTTTGCTTCTCCTTTTAAATAAATAAAAAAAAATAGGACATTTTTTTGGGGGAGGGGGTCAACTTTACTGTGTCTAGCTTCTTACGTCAT